>NC_052336.1:9749377-10083127 GCF_016432855.1 Salvelinus namaycush
CAGGGAAATATGAGTAATCATTGAAGTTTTGGAGGTAGTTGTTCATGGAGTTAGTTGTTCTTCATGAAGGGGACACCTTTGATTAATGACAAAGACGGATCACTTGAAGGTTTTCAGTTTCTCTTTTCCCCATTGCCAAGGTTGTTCATACAGCTCAAAGGGATTTCATCACCCTCAACTATGTACTGCATGGGAAATTGGGTCACGACAAACACTGTCCTTGTTAACAGAGCATGTAAATAAATAGACAAACAAACACCCTCTTTGAACTAATCAGAAAAACAATTATACCGCCATTAAAAATGTTTCAGTGCACTGCTGTGAGGATGACAAGTAATTTCCAACTCAGTTGCATGATTTGAGTCCCAAATGGTGCCCTATTCTCTATATAGTGGACTACTTATGATCAGGGCCCATAGGGCTCTGGTCAAAAGTACTGCACTATATAGGGAATAGGGTGTCATTTGGTACCCATGTATGTCCCAGAGCATCATCCAGTTGAGAAGATTAATGGAACCTTTCAAAGGGATTTGCAAATGCTACCTATCAATTATTATGTTGCCTCAACCTCAGCAGGGTGTCTTTCAAGGCAACATTATATTCATATTGATTCATTCAATTCTCTCTCCCTGATCTAAATCACATTGTTGCAATACGTTTATTCATTTGTCTCTTCCCCATAGAACGTAAATGTACATAAATCTCTCTGAGAATTGTGATGCACGTTTCGAAAAGAAACATGTAAAAGATTTGCCATGAAATCATTCATAGCTTTAAAATAATATTTATTTGCATTTTATGTTGGGATTGTCTACCGTGCTGTTTCTCAAGCCCTCTACTTGCGTCCTGGTGTGTAATACTAAAGGACTCCAATGTTAGTGAGGGTTTATTATCTTGTAAAGATTTATCAGACCCTCTGTCTGTATGGTGGAAGAAGTACCATCAAATCTGACTTGATTTAGAACATCATTGAATGGTGTGAAAATTCATCACATCTCTTTGCAGCCTTCAAAGTATAAAATCCAAATGGAATGGGCTTCCGAGATGAAAGAAAATCACCAGCATGCTAAATCAATTTCTACATTGTGATGAGAAATGTTGAAGTATATGAAATTGTCAAGCAGAAAAGAGGACTTCTGGTAATAAAAGGGAATGGATTGATGATCATGCCTTTTAGACTGGAGGGTGCTGAGATAAGAGAGAAGGACCTGGCTAAAATGGAGGGAAAATTACCGTTTTGCCCTCCTCCTCTGAGGAAAATAAAAAAACTCCATCTGCATTGCAGCAGCACATCACAATTCAATTGCAGTGGAGTTATGCTGCTCTCACTGTGTGTGTGTGTGCATGTGTATCCATGTATTTGTGTGTGCACGTTTGTGTGTTAGTGTATTTTCAATGGAGCTGACCTCTCTTGTTTCATAGAGCTGATCAAAGTCCTCACGACTACGCCATGTTGAACAATGTTTTTGTTTGCCAAAGTGGTCCAAACCCAGCTACCGTGTGTCCTAATATTTATCCAGGTTGTTGCATTAGCTGTGTTTTTATTTTCTCCACATCTTCATTGACTCATTCAATGCCATCCTTTACTTATGCTTCTCCAACCATGCTCATCATGGATGAGATGTTACGGTACGTAAACTGCACTAACTAACTCCTCATGCATTTCAGGCATTATACTGTTATCCTTACTGATGGACAAGTTGTTGATAACATACTTACTGTTTGTCATGTTTAATTTGGCAACATGACTTCGGAGCAGGGAGCACAGGCATCCGGTTGAGCAGCTGTGCAGTTATAATTGCTACAAGACTTAATAAACAGCAACCACAGGAGCTTCATATTATAGATGTGTTTTTGGTGGGCCAGGAGGGGGTATACACTTTATAAAGCATCCTGAGGTTTGTGCTTGTGCATGGTGATACATGTGATCAAGCAAGCATCTGTATATCCATGCTCAAGGTTTCATTTGTGATATAGTCTATTACTGCTGTGCCATTACAGAAGCTTGTCCATGGGGTACATTCTGTAACTAACCTATGCACTGTGGACTGAATCAGAATTTGACATCTGAATGCATAATAATATTTTTTTAAAGTTATATTCATCCCTGTAACTGATATGGGGAGTCATTATTTTCTGTGAATTAATAGATAGGCCTACTATTTGTTACACGGAACCCAAACCGGCTGCGCGTGTGCGCCATCGTGCGCTATCGTGCATAAATTTATTTTGTCCCCCTACACCAAATGCGATCATGACACGCAGGTTAAAATATCAAAAGAAACTCTGAACCAATGTCATTAATTTAAGGACACGTCGAAAAGCATTAAACATGTATGGCAATTTAGCTAGTTAGCTTGCACTTGTTAGCTAATTTGTCCTATTTAGCTAGCTTGCTGTTGCTAGCTAATTTGTCCTGGGATATAAACATTGAGTTGTTATTTTACCTGATATGCACAAGGTCCTCTACTCCAACAATTAATCCACACATAAAACGGCCAACCGAATCGTTTCTAGTCATCTCTCCTCCTTCCAGGCCTTTTCATCTTTGAACTTATATGGTGATCGGCATCTAAACTTTCATAGTATTACCACGACCACCGGCAAAACAGTTCGTCTTTCAATCACCCACGTGGGTATAACCAATGAAGAGATGGTACCTGCTTCTATAAACCAATGAGGATATGGGAGAGGCAGGACTTTCAGCGCGATCTGCGTTAGAAATTGAAAGGAGTTCTATTTTAGCCCTTGGCATCACAGATGCTCGTTGGCGCGCGCGAGCAGTGTGGGTGCAATAATTGAATAACATGGATTTCTAAATTTATTTTGCGATGCTCGTGCACGAGACGTGTCCGGTCTGGTCAGCATGTTACACGGAACCCAAACCGGCTGTGCGCGTGCGCCATCGTGCGCTATCGTGCATAAATGTATTTTGTCCCCCTACACCAAACGCGATCACGACACGCAGGTTAAAATATCAAAAGAAACTCTGAACCAATGACATTAATTTGGGGACAGGTCGAAAAGCATTAAACATGTATGGCAATTTAGCAAGTTAGCTTGCACTTGCTAGCTAATTTGTCCTATTTAGCTAGCTTGCTGTTGCTAGCTAATTTGTCTTGGGATATAAACATTGAGTTGTTATTTTAACTGAAATGCACACGGTCCTCTACTCCGACAATTAATCCACACATAAAACGGCCAACCGAATCGTTTCTAGTCATCTCTCCTCCTTCTAGGCTTTTTCATCTTTGAACTTATATGGTGATTGGCATCTACACTTTTACCACGACAACCGGCAAAACATTTAATCTTTCAATCACGACGTGGGTATAACCAATGAGGAGATGGCACGTGGGTACCTGCTTCTATAAACCAATGAGGAGATGGGAGAGGCAGGACTTTCAGCGCCATCTGCGTCAGAAATAGAAATGAGTTCAATTTTAGCCCTTGGCAACACAGACGCTCGTTGGCCGCGCGAGCAGTATGGGTGCAATAATTGAATAAGATGGATTTCTAAATTTATTTTGCGAAGCTCGTGCACACAACGTTTCCGGTCTGGTCAGCATGTTAGTCTTGTGTGCAGGCAATGCTCTCAAAGATACAGCAGTTAACAAAGCTTCCAAGACGGAAGTAGCTATGAAAAGACTGAACGCATTATTAGCTGAATGTAAATTAATTGTTTATTCATTAGTATTCACATCATCACAATCAATGGGAATCGGAACGTAGGACACTGCTTTTAATTAACCTATGCAAATGATGTTGTATCCTTACTGTCTGTATTACTTCAAGGAACGGAGTGTTTACCTCATGCTAGGGAATAGGGATTAGCTAGGTTTCTTAATAGTGGTCTCATCCCTTGCTACTCTTTTTTGGACTACTTTCTCTCCATTTAGAATGCATTGACAAACGCAAAGGCATCTTAACATGTCCCATGTCGACATTTGTTAAAGAATGAATGCTTAAATTAGAATAAAAAAGAATATGCAAATGGTGTATTTCCTCCTGTGTCTGAAGGAATATGATATGGTTGTGATGCTGACTTTATTGATCACTATGTTATCATGCTGTCTAGCATCATCATAGGAATTGTTTGGCTCTAATTATTCCACATTGAAGAAGATTACTTTATTGTCTATTGTCACATGACACAGAGATTCATCTTTTTGATTTATCCCAAGTTCAAATCAAATCAAATCAAATTTTATTTGTCACATACACATGGTTAGCAGATGTTAATGCGAGTGTAGCGAAATGCTTGTGCTTCTAGTTCCGACAATGCAGTAATAACCAACAAGTAATCTAACCTAACAATTCCACAACTACTACCTTATACACACAAGTGTAAAGGGATAAAGAATATGTGTCACACCCTGGCCTTAGTTATCTTTGTTTTCATTTATTATTTTAGTTAGGTCAGGGTGTGACATGGTGAATGTATGTGTTTTTGTAGTGTTTAGGGTGGTTGTAAGGTTAGGGGGTTTATTAGAGTAGTTGGGTTTATGTTTAGTATAGAAGTCTAGCTGTGTCTATGGTTGCCTGAAGGGTTCTCAATCAGAGACAGATGTCATTAATTGTCTCTGATTGGGAGCCATATTTAAGGCAGCCATAGGCACTAGGTTTTTGTGGGTAATTGTCTGTGTCTATGTGTAGTGTTTGTGTCAGCACTATCTAGATTTATAGCTTCACGGTCGTCTGTTTGTTGTTTTGTTTCGTTTTCCTTCTGATAATAAAGAGAAGATGTATTTTTCACGCGCTGCGCCTTGGTCCTCTCTCTCTCCCTTTGACGATCGTGACAGAATTACCCACCAATCCAGGATCAAGCAGCGTGATAAGCGGCAACAGGAGCAGCGCAAGGAGGAATGGCAATGGGAGCGTAATCTGGACTACACAACGTGGGAGGAGATCGACAGGTGGGCGATCGACCCAGGGCGAGTGCCGGAGCCCGCCTGGGATTCTCTGGCGCAGTGCGAGGAGGGATACCGGCGAATGGAGGCAGCACGACGACGCGGTAGGAAGCCTGTGAGTCAGCCCCAAAAATTTCTTGGGGGGGGGCTTAGAGGTAGTGGGCCGAGGGCAGGTAGGAGACCTGCGCCCACTTCACAGGCTAACCGTGGAGAACGGGAGTACGGGCGAACACCGTGTTACGCAGTAGAGCGCACGGTGTCTCCTGTACGTGTTCATAGCCCGGTGCGGGTTATTCCACCTCCCCGCACTGGTAGGGCTAGATTGGGCATTGAGCCAGGTGCTATGATGCCGGCTCAACGCGTCTGGTCTCCAGTGCGTCTCCTCGGGCCGGCATACATGGCACCAGCCTTACGCATGGTGTCCCCGGTTCGCCTACATAGCCCGGTGCGGGTTATTCCACCTCCCCGCACTGGTCGGGCGACGGGGAGCATTCAACCAGGTAAGGTTGGGCAGGCTCGGTGTTCAAGGGAACCAGTACGCCTGCACGGTCCGGTATTTCCGGCGCCACCTCCCCGCCCCAGTCCAGTTCCACCAGTGCCTACACCACGTAACAGGCTTCCAGTGTGTCTCCAGAGCCCTGTTCCTCCTCCACGCACTCGTCCTATGGTGCGTGTCTCCAGCCCGGTACCACCAATTCCGGCACCACGCACTAAGCCTCCTGTGCGTCTCCAGAGTCCTGTGCATCCTGTTGCTGCTCCCCGCACTAGCCCTGAGATGCGTGTCCCCAGCCCGGTACCACCAGTTCCGGCACCACGCACTAGGCCTAATGTGCGTCCCCAGGGTCCAGTATGCCCTGTTCCTTCTCCCCGCACTAGCCTGAAGGTGCGTGTCCTTAGCCCGGTGCCTCCAGTTCCGGCACCACGCACCAGGCCTACAGTGCGCCTCATCCGGCCAGAGCCATCCGTCTGCCCAGTGCCATCTGAGCCATCCGTCTCCCCAGCGCCATCTGAGCCATCCGTCTCCCCAGCGCCATCTGAGCCATCCGTCTCCCCAGCGCCATCTGAGCCATCCGTCTCCCCAGCGCCATCTGAGCCATCCGTCTCCCCAGCGCCATCTGAGCCATCCGTCTCCCCAGCGCCGTCTGAGCCATCCGTCTGCCCCGAGCCATTAGAGCCGCCCGTCTGTCCCGAGCCGTCAGAGCCGTTAGTCAGTCAGGAGCCGCTAGAGCCATTCGTCAGTCAGGATCTGCCAGAGCCGCCAACCAGACAGGATCTGCCAGAGCCGCCAACCAGACAGGATCTGCCAGAGCCGCCAACCAGACAGGATCTGCCAGAACCGCCAACCAGACAGGATCTGCCAGAGCCGCCAACCAGACAGGATCTGCCAGAGCCGCCAACCAGACAGGATCTGCCAGAGCCGCCAACCAGACAGGATCTGCCAGAGCCGTCAGCCAGCCATGAGCAGCCAGATCCGTCAGCCAGCCATGAGCAGCCAGATCCGTCAGCCAGCCATGAGCAGCCAGATCCGTCAGCCAGCCATGAGCAGCCAGATCCGTCAGCCAGCCATGAGCAGCCAGATCCGTCAGCCAGCCATGAGCAGCCAGATCCGTCAGCCAGCCATGAGCCGTACAGCCAGGATCCGCCAGAGCCGTCCAGCCAGGATCCGCCAGAGCCGTCATCCAGCCAGGATCCGTTCCTCAGTCCGGAGCTGCCGTCCCTCAGTCCGGAGCTGCCCCTTATCCTGGTGCTGTCCCTTATCCTGGTGCTGCCCCTTATCCTGGTGCTGCCCCTTATCCTGGTGCTGCCCCTTAGTCCGGTGCTGCCCCTTAGTCCGGTGCTGCCCCTTAGTCCGGTGCTGCCCCTTAGTCCGGTGCTGCCCCTTAGTCCGGTGCTGCCCCTTAATCCAGTGGGGTTAAGTTGGCGGGTGGTCAGTTGGAGGAGGCTACGAAAGCGGGTAGTGACTATGGTGGGGTGGGGACCACGACCAGTACCAGAGCCGCCACCGTGGACAGACGCCCACCCAGACCCTCCCCTAGACTTTATGCTGGTGCGCCCGGAGTTCGCACCTTAAGGGGGGGGTTATGTCACACCCTGGCCTTAGTTATCTTTGTTTTCATTTATTATTTTAGTTAGGTCAGGGTGTGACATGGTGAATGTATGTGTTTTTGTAGTGTCTAGGGTGGTTGTAAGGTTAGGGGGTTTATTAGAGTAGTTGGGTTTATGTTTAGTATAGAAGTCTAGCTGTGTCTATGGTTGCCTGAAGGGTTCTCAATCAGAGACAGATGTCATTAATTGTCTCTGATTGGGAGCCATATTTAAGGCAGCCATAGGCACTAGGTTTTTGTGGGTAATTGTCTGTGTCTATGTGTAGTGTTTGTGTCAGCACTATCTAGATTTATAGCTTCACGGTCGTCTGTTTGTTGTTTTGTTTCGTTTTCCTTCTGATAATAAAGAGAAATGTATTTTTCACGCACTGCGCCTTGGTCCTCTCTCTCTCCCTTTGACGATCGTGACAATATGTACATAAAGATATATGAATGAGGGGCCTCCCGGGTGGCGCAGTGGTCTAGGGCACTGCATCGCAGTGCTAACTGCGCCACCAGAGTCTCTGGGTTCGCGCCCAGGCTCTGTCGCAGCCGGCCGCGACCGGGAGGTCCGTGGGGCGACGCACAATTGGCATAGCGTCGTCCGGGTTAGGGAGGGTTTGGCCGGTAGGGATATCCTTGTCTCATCGCGCTCCAGCGACTCCTGTGGCGGGCCGGGCGCAGTGCGCGCTAACCAAGGGGGCCAGGTACACGGTGTTTCCTCCGACACATTGGTGCGGCTGGCTTCCGGGTTGGAGGCGCGCTGTGTTAAGAAGCAGTGCGGCTTGGTTGGGTTGTGCTTCGGAGGACGCATGGCTTTCGACCTTCGTCTCTCCCGAGCCCGTACGGGAGTTGTAGCGATGAGACAAGATAGTAATTACTAGCGATTGGATACCACGAAAATTGGGGAGAAAATGGGATAAAAAATAAATAAATAAATAAAATAAAAAAAAGATATATGAATGAGTGATGGTACAGAACGGCATAGGCAAGAGTACAGTATATACATATGAGATGAGTAATGTAGGGTATGTAAACATAAAGTGGCATAGTTTAAAGTGGCTAGTGATACATGTATTACATAGAGATGGCAAGATGCAGTAGATGATATAGAGTACAGTATATACATATACATATGAGATGAGTAATGTAGGGTATGTAAACATTATATTAAGTGGCATTGTTTAAAGTGGCTAGTGGTACATTTTTACATAATTTCCATCAATTCCCATTATTAAAGTGGCTGGAGTTGAGTCAGTATGTTGGCAGCGGCCGCTAAATGTTAGTGGTGGCTGTTTAACAGTCTGATGGCCTTGAGATAGAAGCTGTTTTTCAGTCTCTCGGTCCCTGCTTTGATGCACCTGTACTGACCTCGCCTTCTGGATGATAGCGGGGTGAACAGGCAGTGGCTTGGGTGGTTGTTGTCCTTGATGATCTTTATGGCCTTCCTGTGACATCGGGTGGTGTAGGTGTCCTGGAGGGCAGGTAGTTTGCCCCCGGTGATGCGTTGTGCAGACCTCACTACCCTCTGGAGAGCCTTACGGTTGTGGGCGGAGCAGTTGCCGTACCAGGCGGTGATACAGCCCGACAGGATGCTCTCGATTGTGCATCTGTAGAAGTTTGTGAGTGCTTTTGGTGACAAGCCGAATTTCTTCAGCCTCCTGAGGTTGAAGAGGCGCTGCTGCGCCTTCTTCACAACGCTGTCTGTGTGGGTGGACCAATTCAGTTTGTCCGTGATGTGTACACCGAGGAACTTAAAACTTTCCACCTTCTCCACTACTGACCCGTCGATGTGGATAGGGGGGTGCTCCTTCTGCTGTTTCCTGAAGTCCACAATCATCTCCTTTGTTTTGTTGACGTTGAGTGTGAGGTTATTTTCCTGACACCACACTCCGAGGGCCCTCACCTCCTCCCTGTAGGCCGTCTCGTCGTTGTTGGTAATCAAGCCTACCACTGTAGTGTCATCCGCAAACTTGATGATTGAGTTGGAGGCGTGCATGGCCACGCAGTCGTGGGTGAACAGGGAGTACAGGAGAGGGCTCAGAACGCACCCTTGTGGGGCCCCAGTGTTGAGGATCAGCGGGGTGGAGATGTTGTTACCTACCCTCACCACCTGGGGGCGGCCCGTCAGGAAGTCCAGGACCCAGTTGCACAGGGCGGGGTCGAGACCCAGGGTCTCGAGCTTGATGACGAGTTTGGAGGGTACTATGGTGTTAAATGCTGAGCTGTAGTCGATGAACAGCATTCTCACATAGGTATTCCTCTTGTCCAGATGGGTTAGGGCAGTGTGCAGTGTGGTTGCGATTGCGTCGTCTGTGGACCTATTGGGTCGGTAAGCAAATTGGAGTGGGTCTAGGGTGTCCGGTAGGGTGGAGGTGATATGGTCCTTGACTAGTCTCTCAAAGCACTTCATGATGACGGAAGTGAGTGCTACGAGGCGGTAGTCGTTTAGCTCAGTTACCTTAGCTTTCTTGGGAACAGTAACAATGGTTGCCCTCTTGAAGCATGTGGGAACAGCAGACTGGGATAAGGATTGATTGAATATGTCCGTAAACACACCAGCCAGCTGGTCTGCGCATGCTCTGAGGACGTGGCTGGGAATGCCGTCTGGGCCTGCAGCCTTGCGAGGGTTAACACGTTTAAATGTTTTACTCACCTCGGCTGCAGTGAAGGAGAGCCCGCAGGTTTTGGTAGCGGGCCGTGTCAGTGGCACTGTATTGTCCTCAAAGCGAGCAAAAAAGTTATTAAGCCTGTCTGGGAGCAAGACATCCTGGTCCGCGACGGGGCTGGTTTTCTTTTTGTAATCCGTGATTGACTGTAGATCCTGCCACATACCTCTTGTGTCTGAGCTGTTGAATTGCGACTCAATTTTGTCTCTGTACTGGGACTTAGCTAGTTTGATTGCCTTGCGGAGAGAATAGCTACACTGTTTGTATTCGGTCATGTTTCCGGTCACCTTGCTCTGGTTAAAAGCAGTGGTTCGCGCTTTCAGTTTCACGCGAATGCTGCCGTCAATCCACGGTTTCTGGTTTGGGAATGTTTTAATCGTTGCTGTGGGTACGACATCGTCAATGCACTTTCTAATGAACTCGCTCACCGAATCAGCATATTCGTCAATGTTGTTGTTGGACGCAATGCGGAACATATTCCAATCCGCGTGATCGAAGCAGTCTTGAAGCGTGGAATCAGATTGGTCGGACCAGCGTTGAACAGACCTGAGCGAGGGAGCTTGTTGTTTTAGTTTCTGTTTGTAGGCTGGAAGCAACAAAATGGAGTCGTGGTCAGCTTTTCCGAAAGGAGGGCGGGGGAGGGCCTTATATGCGTCGCGGAAATTAGTGTAACAATGATCCAAGGTTTTACCAGCCCTGGTAGCACAATCGATATGCTGATAGAATTTAGCGAGTTTTGTTTTCAGATTGGCCTTGTTAAAATCCCCAGCTACGATGAATGCAGCCTCAGGGTGTGTGGTTTCCAGTTTACAAAGAGTCAGATAAAGTTCGTTCAGGGCCATCGTTGTGTCTGCTTGGGGGGGGATATATACGGCTGTGATTATAATCGAAGAGAATTCCCTTGGTAGATAATGCGGTCGACATTTGATTGTGAGGAGTTCTAGATCAGGTGAACAGAATGACTTGAGTTCCTGTATGTTGTTATGATCACACCACGTCTCGTTAATCATAAGGCATACCCCCCCGCCCCTCTTCTTACCAGAAAGATGTATGTTTCTGTCGGCGCGATGCGTGAAGAAACCAGCTGGCTGCACCGACTCCGTTAGCGTCTCTTGAGTTAGCCATGTTTCCGTGAAGCAGAGAACGTTACAATCTCTGACGTCCCTCTGGAATGTTACCCGTGCTCGGATTTCATCAACCTTATTGTCAAGAGACTGGACATTGGCGAGTAGTATGCTAGGGAGTGGAGCGCGATGTGCCCGTCTCCGAAGCCTGACCAGGAGACCGCTACGTTTGCCCCTTTTACGGCGTCGCATAGGGTCGCCGGCTGGGATCAGATCCGTTGTATTGGGTGGAAGGCAAAACACTGGATCCGTTTCGGGAAAGTCATATTCCTGGTTGGAACGATGGTGAGTTGACGTTGCTCTTATATTCAGTAGTTCCTCCCGACTGTATGTAATGAAACCTAAGATTACCTGGGGTACCAATGTAAGGAATAACACATAAAAAAACAAAATACT
The DNA here is from genome assembly GCF_016432855.1 of Salvelinus namaycush. NCBI lineage: Eukaryota > Metazoa > Chordata > Actinopteri > Salmoniformes > Salmonidae > Salvelinus > Salvelinus namaycush. Next base: position 9,760,561 of record NC_052336.1, read on the forward strand.
GCATATTTTCCAAGGAACGCGAAGCGAGGCGGCCATCTTGGTCGGCGCCGGAAGTTGGATACATTTGAATGTTGAAACTTGGATACAGGATAATGCCCTTGACTTCTTCAGATGACATTGACAGTAGGTTCTAACCTGACATTGAGAATACCTGCAGGTACTTTCACCTTCCATCTGGAGAACAGTTCATGTTTAGAACAAACAACTACACTATAATCCCTATGCAGTTGAATAGGGCACATACTATCATCCATAGTCAGAGCAAAACAAGACATCACGTTCCCCACTTTAGCGTAGCTACAATGACCAGAGACAACATGGCTTCACAAATGGCACCCTATTCCCTATATAATGCATTACGTTTGACCAGGGCACATAGGGCTTTGGTCAAGGTCAAAAGTAGCGCACTATGTAAGGAATAAGATGACATTTGGATTGCAGCTCATGGCTTCCCTCAGACAAACAGGTAGCTTAGCTCTGAGCTGAGAAGCATCCACAGCTGGAGGCTTTCTGATGGGGTTGAAATCTCTCTAAAAGTCGGGCCCTCCTGCAAGCATCTCAATAGCAGGTTACCAGCTAGTAAGTATGTGTTTAATTCACCTCCAGTCATTCCACAGTAGCACTTAGAGGAGAAAACGGTCCGTGGAAACAAAGAGTGTGTTTGTTCTTCCTCATAGTGAGCTGCTGTGACAGGGTTTGGATGTGCTGCAGTAGGTGATTCCAGAGGCGGAGTGATTCTAGAGGCAGAGGGCTCTTTAACATGTGGTGCTACTACAGTACAGTTAAATAATGTCTGTTCTCATCGGGAGGCCTCACACCATTGGATTGGATTGCTATGGCAGAAACACTGTCCTTTCGCCCTCCTCTCTCCCTCTGCTGATGCGTCCAAAGGAAGCCTGAGATCGTAATTAATAATAATAAACAGTGTGCATTATTACTCTTCCTTGATGGTAATCGTTGTGACAATCTGATCATTTCAGGGGAGAGAAATAAATTCATTTTTACACCATGGGTCTGAGCCTTGTATTAAGACGAGGACAGTGATTTCCTTGTAAAGCACCAGTCAAGTGGAAGATTATATCCATATTGCATTTTTGTTTTCCGGGCACACGAGAGAGAGAGCAAGGGAGAGTAAATGCTGCTGTGTGTAGCTGCTCTGTTTGATTCCTGCAGGCAAGGCCTTTTCATTCAATTCCATTTTCCTTGGCTCTGCTCTGCCCTACTCTCTATTAAAAAGAGTCACTCAAATCTAGCAGAGGAAATTGCATCAAAAAGCCTTGTAGCAGACATAGATCAAGAATAGTGTTGCCATTTAAATCATCCAGTCCCGTTCAGCCTGTGCAGTGTGCAGGCAGGTCTATGATTCTTGTTTCATTTTAAATCCCTCTCTCCCTGTGTCACGAAGTATGTCACTTGTATAACATGGTGCCATAATCAAATAGTAAGTATAGAAACATTGCTGGGCTAATTTAATAACTAATGCTTATGGATACTAACACATCTGAATGTATTCTCAATTGTAATGTAGGATTGTAATTTCTCTCCCAGTCCTCTTTCTCTTGTTCCTTGGGAAAGATATTCTGTTTTAAATGAAGCTTTGCATCTTGATGAGTTTTTCTCTTGTGAAAATCATATTTATGCATGAACATACAGTTAGTGCTTCATGAAAGGCATCAGAGATTAAGGGTTTCACATTTTAAAAGCACAGTTAGCATTGCAGTCAAATGTTACGGACCCATTTGGTGCTTAAGTCACCTTTTATGTAGACATTTACTCTGATATGAGTCAAACATGACATAACTTAATCAACAACTAATAAAGATGTGATTCCAGTGGCAGAGGGCACAACAACAGTTTGGGTCTGTTAGCATCTACATCCCTGGTATACTGCTTTACTTGACATCATGAAGCAGTACATCCTCTGACAATGTTATGGGGGATGACTTGCCGAGTTAGATCATTCAGAATGTTTTTCCTCCAGTTTATATGTCATGAAGCTGACATCTTGTAGTCTGTATCCATATACCAGTCAATTATAGCCAGTATTATGCAGGTACAGCGCATATAAATAGCCATGAGTCATACCCCCTCACTGAAATGGACATAATCAACTATTTACTTTGGAATTGGATATGAATCAAGAACGTGCTGTCTTTATGCAAGATACTACCTATGTCATCTAGGGATTAGAGCCCTGCACGGGCATGAATTTTACCCCCGGTCCCTACACATGCCCGCGACGTTCAGGCCCTACCCTAACAAGGCCTGATTGCTTCTGCCAAATTTAAGGCCCGGCCCTGCCCGAAAGCCGAAATCAGAAATAACTTCCTCTGTTAGTAAATCTATTAGCTGCTCGTTAATGTCTGTCACTCGCTCCCTGCGTGCAGCTCGCTCTGCATGCTGCCTAGCTCATGACTTGAGTTTGTGAGTATCCATAGCAACGGCTCCACTTGGGCTGCTCTGCTCAAAGAAGAGACATGAGAGAGCAGTTAGCTGTTAGCTACTCTTCGTCACTTAAAACTCAAGGAACATTATTATTTTCTGTGAAAAAATCTCTCCCGTCTTATATTTGATGAGGTTGAAGCACTTCTGACACCATGTTATGATCTTAGTCAGATATGACTGTACTGCGCAGCAGAGCACAGGCAAATGGCTTAGCTTCAAAATGTTAGTGATCAATTTAGTGATACCCAAGCCCTGCCCGTACCCTAGTTATTGATGAAACAACAGGCCCTACCCAGCCCTAACCCAATGTATAATGTCGTGGCCCGTTGGGCTTGGGTCGGGTAGCAGAGCTCTACTAGGGATGGGGGTGTGTATACAGTACAGTATCGCAATATTATTTTTTGTTAACCTTAGCTAGCGCTAGTTGGCTGTACCTGCACCAAAACTCTGGTATTTCTCATCCTATAGCTTGTTCTCCATCTTCTTTTTAAATAGTGAGCCAACATGCTTTCAGTTACTATCTTCCTGACTGAACAAAAGTCGTTTTCTCATGGCTCTCTCTTGTCCTTCTGCAGAAGACAATGTGAGCAAAATGTTTGGAATGCACAAATCGCAAAACAATTGCAGTATCGAATCGCGATGCATATAGAATCTTGATACATATAGAATCTTGATACATATAGAATCTTGATACATATAGAATCTTGATACATATAGAATCGCGATGCATATAGAATCTTGATACATATAGAATCGAAATACATATCGTATCGGAACTTAAGTATTGCGATTAATTTCGTCTCGTGAGGTGCCTGACAATTTCCAGCCCTAATGTCATCATATCACAGGTAATTTATGTAATATAAAATGTGATTATTGTTCCATTTGAACATCCTGGAGTGCATGTATGGTGCATGATGTTTCGGGTGAATCATTTATGATTTACCTCACTGCTAGATAATGCTTTCATGCAAAATGCATTGCAATACAAACATTTGCTCTGACATTTTGCTTAACAAATTAGAGTAGCCTACAATGATAATCTATGACCATCATTATAACACCACATTGCTTTGAACAGTGACCTAATTTTACTTTCCTTACAAGTTACCAGATGGAGTGTGCTTTGGCTACAATTCATTAACAAGAATTAGAGACATAAAAAATGTCTAGGAACTCATTAGTGGAATATGGATAACATTTCCACAGAGGGCCAACCAATTGAACTCTCAGTGATAAACAGTGTTTTGCTGCGAGAGAATAGAGAACATTCTAATTTTGACTTAATTGAGTGAGTGGAGGCCCTGTTTTAGTCACAGAAAACAATCTGTAATTACTCAATGTATTTTTCAACCCTTATCAGCAGAGTCATTTCAGCTGTGTTTGTCATTACTCACACAAATTAATATAAATGCACAGACAGACAAGATTGGTGCTTCTGTTTTTGTATAGTGCATAAAGTACTGTATCAATGGAGTATTCGCTATAGTACTACAGAACATGTTTACAGCCTGATAGGCAAATGACTATAGATTAATCTGTAATCTAATACATCAAGGGTCAGTTTCCTGACACAGATTAACCTAGTCTTGGACTAAAAGCCCTTTCAATTTCCATTGAAATTGCATTTTAGTCCAGGACTATGCATAATCTGTGCCCAGAAAACCATCCCCTACAGTCCTCTCAGAAGGATGTCTGTCTGAAGATGACCCTCCATGGCCCGAGGCGTACCCAGAGAGCAGGAATTCTCTCTCTACTTTATTTTTAAATGTTTGACAAGGCCTGTCTCCTGTTTATCATTGTGTCTCCGGGTGGAAAGGAGCCTCTCACTTGGGTACATGTCAACAACCTCATAGGTCTGAGTCATGCTGTCCAACTCCTGCTTTTATCTACTGAGGATATTGCTGCATGGATGAGTGTATTTTACAATATACAAAACTGAGAGATCCATGGGAGATTTATTCAGCTTTATAATGTATTTTTAGAATTCCATTGCAGTACACTTACCAACTGATTCGAGTGGTGATTGCTACTTAAGATTGGTGTTCAGAGAACAATGGGGTGGATGATGTGTCAGCCTTTAACATCACTTTACAGATTCAGTCATTATGGACAAGAAATTGCTGTGTAAACCTCTAAAACATTGAAAGCCTTGAAAGCTGACAATCTCTGTTGGGTTTTGTGTGCTGTTCCATTGCCAAACACCTGCTTTTCTGTGATACACCAGTTTAAGAATTTGTACTCATTTTCTACTGCATTGACAGATGGATGGATGGACGACTTCCTAGAGCTGTAATAGCAGTCCTTTCATTTACCCTGCATGTCATCTCTGTTCAACACACTCCTGTATAATCTCTCTTTATGGTCAGATCATGTGCTTGTCGTGGTATGTGTTACTCAAGCAACGTGAAAAAACAGTGTTCACTAATAAAAGGGGTTGTGCTAAAGATCCTGAAGCAACTGGTCATGGCTGGTTTGTGTTATTTCAGTAGTTCAGCAACTAGTTTAATCTCCAGTGGGATTTAGTACAAGACACTGCACTAGTTAAATAGCAGGTGATACCTAGTCAGTTGTACAACCGAATGAATCTTCCGCATTTAACCCAACCCCTCTGAATCAGAGAGATGCGGAGGGCTGCCTTAATCAACATCCACAGCACCTGAGGAATAGTGGGTTAACTGCCTTGCTCAGGCTCAGATTTTTACCTTGTCAGCTTGAGGATTCGATACAGCAACCTTTCGGTTACTGGCCCAACACTCCTACCCACCAGGCTACCTGCTGCCTGTAGTTACAGGAGGCAGACTAGGATGTTGCTGCAATCAGTTCAATGTTCTGTTATGGTTACATATATAAGGTAATTTCTGAAGTGGTACAATTTGTGGGAGAACAATATATATAAAAAATATTGACCCCATGAGGAGAATGTGCCTGACACACTGAGGATTTACTATCTGTGTACTGCGTGTTTACATGCTGTTAGACCACAATAACAAACCACACATATGTAACAATTAAATAATCTACAAAATGGAAAAGAAAACGCTAACAATCAGTTGACAATTTATACATTTTGTGACAGTCTATTGAATTCCATTAAAATTTATGGTGACAAATAACCCGAGAGACAATTTTCTTCTGAAGAAATAGGTCACAGATTCAATTACATTCACTGAAGCATGGACTCATTCTATCATGCCAAATTAAGTGCATTTTAGCAACCTACTTTTCTTTCAGAATTTTATAGACACATTCAGTCTAGTGAAGAGAGATTCTGCAGAGAGAAACTGAATTACTGGCCTTTAATTTATAGCTGTTTTAAATTGGAAAATCATTTTCTCCCCAGAAAAAGCTGTTAACTCCAGCTCCTGGGTTTATCTGTCTTGAAAGCAAAACACTTCACCTTCTCTTGATTCTCATTATACGTTTCAGAATTGCTTAGACACCATTGCAATTCAGCTGTATCTGTTCGCTAACTTCAACTGCAGTGATAAATAAATAGGCTGTGTAAAATGAAAATGAGCCCCATGTGCACTGATAAAATAGCCCCTTAATTTACCCATCTCTGTGATATGTTAAACATTTCAGTGATAGACAAGTACTTAGTTTCACTACAAATGTGTTTCTCTCAACTTTCTTTTTCATTTTATATCGCAAGGATAGATTATTGTGTAAATGCAAAACAGCTCATTACCTGGTACTTACGAACTGTAATTAAATTATTGCACAATTATTAGCAGGTTAAACCTTACATGAATAAACCTACACCTAGCTAGCTACAGTGCCCTCAGAAAGTATTCACACTTAAAAAAAAAAAAATTGTGTTACAGCCTGAATTTAAAATGGATTAAATATATATGTTTTGTCACTGACCTACACACAGTACCCCATAATGTCAAAGTGAAATTATCTTTTTAGACATTTTTACAAATTATTTTAAAAAATTAAACTGAAATGTCTTGAGTCAAGAAGTATTCAACTTGTTTCTTGGCCTAAATGGAAAGAAAGTTGTGATAAATAAAACACTATACCAGTTTTGTTTAAGGACCAAAAAATAGACAGCTGTGCCATATAGATTACAAAATAGTTTAGAAGAGATGTTTGATTTACCAATTCCATAGGATTAAATGTATGTATACAGTTGAAGTCGGAAGTTTACATACACCTTAGCCAAATACATTTAAACTCCGTTTTTCACAATTCCTGACATTTAATCCAAGTACAAATTCCCTGTCTTAGGTCAGTTAGGATCACCACTTTATTTGAAGATTGTGAAATGTCAGAATAATAGTAGAGAGAATAATTTATTTCAGCTTTTATTTCTTTCATCACATTCTCAGTGGGTCAGAAGTTTACATATACTCAATTAGTATTTGGCAGCATTGCCTTTAAATTGTTTAACTTGGGTCAAACGTTTTGGGTAGCCTTCCATAAGCTTCCCACAATAAGTTGGGTGAATTTTGGCCCATTCCCCCTGACAGAGCTGGTGTAACTGAGTCAGGTTTGTAGGCCTCCTTGCTCGCGCATGCTTTTTCAGTTCTGCCCACAACATTTCTATAGGATTGAGGTCAGGGCTTTGTGATGGCCACTCCAATACCTTGACTTTGTTGTCCCACAACTTTCGAAGTATGCTTGGGGTCATTGTCCATTTGGAAGACTCATTTGTGACCAAGATTTAACTTCCTGACTGATGTCTTCAGATGTTGCTTCAATATATCCACATAATTTTCCCGCCTCATGATGCCATTTATTTTGTGAAGTACACCAGTCCCTCCTGCAGCAAAGCACCCCACAACATGATGCTGAAACCCCCGTGCTTCACGGTTGAGATGGTGTTCTTTGGCTTGCAAGCCTCCCCCTTTTTCCTCCAAACATAATGATTGTCATTATGGCCAAACAGTTCTATTTTTGTTTCATCAGACCAGAGGACATTTCTCCAAAGAGTACAATCTTTGTCACCATGTGCAGTTGCAAACCGTAGTCTGGCTTTTTTATGGCTGTTTTGGAGAAGTGGGTTCTTCCTTGCTGAGTGGCCTTTCAGGTTATGTTGATATAGGACTTGTTTTGCTGTGGATATAGATACTTTTGTACCTGTTTCCTCCAGCATCTTCACAAGGTCCTTTGCTGTTGTTCTGGGATTGACTTGCACTTTTTGTACCAAAGTACGTTCATCTCTAAGAGACAGAACGCGTCTTCTTCCTGAGCGTTATGACGGCTGCGTGGTCCCATGGTGTTTATATGTCACGTTCGTTGAATGGAGGAGACCAAGGCGCAGCGTGATGTGAATACATTCTTCTATTTATTTACGAAGAAACACTAAACAAATTATACAAAACAACAAAACGAACGTGACGCTATATATAAACAAGTGCAGACACAGGCAACTAACACATAGACAATAACCCACAAACTAAACTGGAAAATGGCAACCTAAATAGGATCCCCAATCAGAGACAACAATCAACAGCTGCCTCTGATTGGGAACCAATCCAGGCCACCATAGACCTACATATGCCTAGACTAACTACACACACCTAGACATACATAAACCCTATACAATACCAAAACCCCATAGACAAGAAAAAACACACATGCCACCCTCGTCACACCCTGACCTAACCAAAATAATAAAGAAAACAAAGATAACTAAGGTCAGGGCGTGACATTATACTTGCATACTATTGTTTGTACAGATGAACGTGGTACCTTCAGGCGTTTGGAAATTGCTCCCAAGGATGAACCAGACTTGTGGAAGTCTACAATTTTTTTTCTAAGGTCTCGGCTAATTTCTTTAGATTTTCCCATGATGTCAAGCAAAGAGGCACTGAGCTTGAAGGTAGGCCTTGAAATACATCCACAGGTACACCTCCAATTGACTCAAATTATGTTAATTAGCCTCTCAGAAGCTTCTAAAGCCATGACATCATTTTCTGGAATTTACCAAGCTGGTTAAAGGCACAGTCAACTTAGTGTATGTGAACTTCTGACCCACTGTAATTGTAATACAGTGAATTATAAGTGAAATAATCTGTCTGTAGACAATTGTTGGAAAAATTACTTGTGTCATGCACAAAGTAGATGTCCTAACCGACTTGCGAAACTATAGTTTGTTAACAACTAAATTTGTGGAGTGGTTGCGAAAACAGGTTTTTATACATTTCTGCATATCTATTACCAAAAAAAGCAGAAAAACATTATTTACGTAAGTATTCTGCACCTTAGTTATGAGACTCGAAATTGAGCTCAGGGGCATCCTGTTTCCATTGATCATCCTTAAGATGTTTCTACAACTTCTATAATGTTTTTAATTGATTGGACATGACCTGTCTATTTAAGGTCCCACAGTTGACAGTGCATGTCAGAGCAAAAACCAAGCCATGGGGTTTCCCGGAGGCATGGAGGCACAGATCTGGGGAAGGGTACGAAAACAGCTCTGCAGCATTGAAGGTCCCCAAGAACACAAGGCCGCCATCATTCTTACATGGAAGAAGTTAGCAATCACCAAGACTCTTCCTAGAGTTGGCCACCCGGCCAAACTGATCAATTGGGGGAGAAGTGTTTTGGTCAGGGAGGTGACCAAGAACCCGATGGTCACTCCACCAATCAGACCTTTACAGTGGCTTGCGAAAGTATTCACCCCCCTTGGCATTTTTCCTATTTTGTTGTCTTACAATCTGGAATTAAAATGGATTTTTGGGGGTTTGTATCATTTGATTTACACAACATGCCTACCACTTTGATGATGCAAAATATTTTTTATTGTGAAACAAACAACAAATAAGACAAAAAAACAGTCAACTTGAGCGTGCATAACTATTCACCCCCCCAAAGTCAATACATTGTAGAGCCACCTTTTGCAGCAATTACAGCTGCAAGTTTCTTGGGATATGTCTCTATAAGCTTGGCACATTTAGCCACTGTGATTTTTGCCCATTCTTCAAGGCAAAACTGCTCCAGCTCCTTCAAGTTGGATGGGTTCCGCTGGTGTACAGCAATCTTTAAGTCATACCATTGTAGTCTAACCAATACCCAAACGGAGATTCAGTCTAAATAAACATCTCATTGATTTATCAAGACCAGTCCCCATGCTTGTCTCAGAGCATGAAATGGTGCTAAAATAGTTGTAGGTTATTGCTTCAAATCCTATTGCTTCTAACTTCAATATGCTCTTTAAATAAGACCTACACCACTTTTAAAAGCACATTACTCAACACTAGTGAGACTCATGTCGCCTACGGTAGACCTACAGTATATCGAAAAATATGACTCTCCGCCAACAATTACATATAGAGGATTGGAGGATATTTATGTAATTCAGTGATTTTATTCCCATAGTAATTCGTTATGGATCCATAACTAAATAAATATCGTGTCACGCCCTGACCATAGAGAGCTTTTTATTCTCTATGTTGGTTAGGTCGGGGTGTGACTAGGGTGGGTTATTTATCTAGGTGAATATATATATATCTATGTTGGCCTGGTATGGTTCCCAATCAGAGGCAGCTGTTTATCGTTGTCTCTGATTGGTGATCATATTTAGGCAGCCATTTCCCCATTGTGCTTTGTGGGATCTTGTCTAGGTATAGTTGCCTGAGAGCACTACATGAGCTTCACGGTTCGTTTTGCGCTTCATTGTTTTCTTTGAGTTTCACTACCTAATAAAGAGGATGGAACCATACCACGCTGCATCTTGGTCCACTCATTATAAGGAACGTGACACATCGGCATTTTGAAAGAGTATTTTTATCATTTTTTATTAACGAAAGCATAAAGATGCCATTATTAGTTACATTGTTTTAGTTTGAACGTGCAGACTGGCACTAAGAACAGAACAACGGGAACGTTTCCCTAGTCAGCAGCATTATTAGTGCAATGCCCCTTAAAGTGTTGTTCTGTGCTACCCAGTGTGGCGGGGTGGGGGTTCACCCCCCTTCCTCCTCTTCCCTTCCCCATGGGCTCGGTCTGTCTTCCTTGCGCTGCTCTGCGGCCCATCCCGTGCCCCCTGCCCTCGTACCTTGAACCTTGCACACTTTCAGTGCATACAGCTGGAGAACTGCAAGGCAATCCCACTGTGCGCCCCTCTGGAGCCATGACCAATATATATTGTCCTGCTAATAACAGGGCTAATAATATATCTGTGAGAATATCCAAGGGGCTTTTATATAATTCTAAATTAATAATAATAATAATTGTTTTGTTTAAAAAATAACAATATTTTGGAGATTATTTTGTTTTCAAATTATGTAAAATGAGCAAGAAAAAGGCCATTCTTGAACATGGGGTGAGACATTTTTACTAATTTGTAAATTAAGCCAGTTTGTTATTTAGAATATTTTATTTCTGTTTTTAGAGGGAGAGAAACAAAAAACCTTTAGACATCTCATGGTTCTCCCAGTGAAAGCCAGCATAGGTATTGATCCAGCATCTGTAGCAACACAGCTTGCTCTGCTACGCAGTGTCTTAGACCATTGCACCAATCAGACGCTGTACCTCATGCCTGGTCGGGAGTGGGCTACAGTACTACAGTAAGACCAAAATAATCCTAACAAAATAAAATAATAAAAACCTTAGTGTAACAACAGTTTTAGTAAGTAATACTGAAGTCGTGCACAATTATCAGTTTCTATTTAGGTTTATGTCACCCATTCCTTGTCAGTTAGAGACACAGTAGGACCCAAAAGCATAATCCCTGCTCTAACTCCCCTTTGCGCTGGTTTGGAGCAATGAAGTGGTGACGCAGGGTACCGTACTAAACCTCAAATTACATCTAAATCCCGCAGAATTTTCACAAAACTTTTAGTGGAGCAACCACTAAATATATATGTATTCAACCCCTTTGTTATGGCAAGTCTAAATAAGTTCAGGAGTAAACATTTGCTTAGTAAGTCACGTACGTTTGTTTTCTCTCATGATTTTTGAATGACTACCTCATCTATTTTTCCCACACACACAATTGTCAAATCAAATTTTATTTGTCAGATACACGTGTTTAGCAGATGTTATTGCGAGTGTAGTGAAATGCTTGTGGTTCTAGCTCCAACAGTGCAGTAATATATAACAAGTCATATCTAACAATACACACAATCTAAAGTAAAGGAATGGAATTAAGAATATATAAATATTTGGACGAGCGATGTCAGAGTGGCATAGACTAAGATACAGTAGAATAGGATAGAATACAGTATATACATATGAGATGAGTAATGCAAAATATGTAAACATTATTAAAGTGACGAGTGTTCCATTATTAAAGTGGCCAGTGATTTCAAGTCTATGTATATAGGACAGCAGCCTCTAATGTGCCAGTGATGGCTATTTAACAGTCTGATGGCCTTGAGATAGAAGCTGTTTTTCAGTCTCCCGGTCCCAGCTTTGATGCACCTGTACTGATCTTGCCTTCTGGATGATAGCGGGGTGAACAGGCAGTGGCTCAGGTGGTTGTTATCTGTAAGGTCCCTCAGTCGAGCAGTTCATTTCAAACACAGATTCAACCACAAAGACCAGGGAGGTTTGCCAATGCCTCGCAAAGAAGGGCACCTATTGGTAGATGGGTAAAAATAAAATAAAAAGCAGACATTGAATATCCATTTGAGCATGGTTGGATGGTGTATCAATACACCCAGTCACTACAAAGATACAGGTGTCCTTCCTAACTTCCTAACTCGGCTTCCGGAGAGGAAGGAAACAGCTCAGGGATTTCACCATGAGGCCAATGGTGACTTTAAAACAGTTACAGAGTTTAATAGCTGTAATAGGAGAACACTAAAGTTGTAGTTGTAATTACTCCACAATACTAACATACTATAATTGACAGAGTCAAAATAAGGAAGGCTATACAGAATACCAATTTTCCAAAACAGGCATCCTGTTTGCAACAAGGCACTAAAGTAATACTGCAAAAAATGAGGCAAAGCAATTAACTTTTTCTCCTGAGTACAAAGTGTTACAGTGGTTGCGTCACTAAAAGTTTTGTGATTATGCTGTGGGACTTATAATTTATGGTTTAGTACGGTACCCTGCATCACTACGGTACCCTGCGTCACTACTTCATTACTTCAGACCAGCGCAAGGGGGAGTTAGAGCACTGATTATGCTTTTGGGTCCTACTGTGTATCTATATGGGCGACATAAACCTAAATAGAAACTGATAACTGTGCACGACTTCAGTATGACTTACTAAAACTGTTGTTACACTAATGTTTTATTTTATTGTTAGGATTATTTCGGTCTTACTGTAGTGCTTGTAGGCCACTCCCGACCGGGCAAGTTATACAGCACCACCAGAGTGGTGCAGCGGTCTAAAACCCTGCGTAGCAATGCAAACTATGTTGCTACAGATGCTTGTTCCATTCCCGTGCCGCCCTCGACTGGGTGACCCATGAGATGATCAACAATTTTTGTTTTCTTGCCCTCTAAAAACAGAAATAAATAATTCTAAATAACGAACTGGCTTTTTTTACAAATTAGTAACAATGTTTCACCCCATGTTCAAGAACAGCCTTTTTCTTGCTCATTTTACGTAATTTGAAAATGAAATAATCTCCAAAATATTGTTTGTTTTTAAACAAAGCAATTATTATTAATTTAGAATTATATAAAATCCCTTTGGATATTCTCGCAGATATATTATGAATCCTGTTATTAGCAGGACAATATATATTGGTTATGGCTCCTGAGGGGCACACAATGGGATTGCCTTGCAGTTCTCCAGCTGTATTCACTGAAAGCGCGGGAGGTTCAAGGCACGAGGGTAGGGGGCACGGGATGGGCCGAAGAGCCGCGCACAGATGACCAACCTAGCCCACCCCGCCACACTGGCAACACTTTAAGGGGCATTGCACTAATAATGCTGCTGACTAGGGAAACGTTCCCGTTGTTCTGTTCTTAGTGCCAGTCTGCACGTTCAAACTAAAACAATGTAACTAATAATGGCATCTTTATGCTTTCATTAAAAAAATTATGATAAAAATACTCTTTCAAAATGCCAATGTTTATTTAGTTATGGATCCATAACAAATTACTATGGGAATAAATATCCTCCAATCCTCTATATGTAATTATTGGCTGAGAGTCACGTCATGTTTTTCGATATACTGTAGGCCTACCGTAGGGAACATGAGTCTCACTAGTGTTGTTAAAATTGGTGTAGGTCTTATTTATTTGAAGAGCATATTGCAGTTAATATAACATTTTTTTAACTAGGCAAGTCAGTTAATTAAGAACACATTCTTATGTACAAGGACAGCCTACTCCTTCCTCCCCATCCGGGAATTGAACCCCTGGTCCCCCGGGTGCACACACAAAACAGGGATTCTTTAGCTAAATAGCCCAGTACTGTTCTCCCGACTGGCACGTGGTACAGCTCCATATTTTCCATTCCATCCTAATAACATTATTGGAGGGCAGAGATAAGGGCGGCAGCTGATGCATTGGTCCAGAGCCAGGCGGCATTGGCGGAGAGTCAGGCGGAGAATGACGCGTTGAAGAGGGCGAGGAATGAGATGTCACGAGAAGTCACAATCCATGCCAGGCACACCTGTGAGCTCTGGAACTCCACCTCTGACAGGCAGAGTCAACATACCTGGCGGGTTCTTCAGGTCGTCAGTTCAACCTGACGTTTCCAATCCTCTTCTGACAACAGAACTTGACCAATTGCTCACCAGGCACAGCAAGGGCCGTCCGGACCGTTATGGTGTTCTGCTTTTTCAAGGATGTGTAACCGAAGAGAGATACCACGAGTGGGCACAGAATATCCCGAGGCAAATGTGGCTTACCAGTGAACCTCTGGGTGTTCATCATTAATACTGTGTCTCAGAAGTTTCTGTCCATGACTGATGCAACCCGAAAAAGCATTGAAGACAGAGTTAATAAATACTTGAGGTCACCGATAAAGTCTGGACATGGCCTGCTCTTGCTTATGTAAGGAATTAGGCACCTTCCCATGTTTACTACAGTATGTACTGTAGGTTATGTTTACTTGTCAGACTGCACAGTATTTTTCGATATACTGTAGGCCTACCATAGGCAACATGAGTCTCACTAGTGTTGAGTAATGTGCTGTTAAAAGTGGTGTAGGTCTTATTTATTTAACGAGCATATTGAAGAAGCAATAGGATAGAAGCAATAGGATTTGAAGAAATAGCCTACAACTCTTTTAGCACCATTTCACGCTGCTCTGAGACAAGCATGGGGACTGGTCTTGATAAATCAATGAGATTTTTTATTTTGACTGAATCTCCGTTTGGGTATTGGTTAGACTAGAATTAGAAAATGTGGGTGTAGAAATGTTATGCTCTTAGTGTAACTGTTATTTAACTAGGCAAGTAAGTTAAGAACAAATTCTTATTTACAAGGATAGCCTATTCCTTCCTCCCTGTTGGGGAATTGAACCCCGGTCTCCCGCATGCCTGCACGACAGAGGGATTCTTTAGCTAATTAGCCCAGTACTGTACTCCCGACCGTTACGTTGTACAGCGCCATATTTTCCAATCCATCCTAATGGAAACCCAGAGGGTTTTTAGTTTTTCTTGGAATAGAAACACCATAATAAGAATCAAATTAATTAAGCAAGTACCAGTCAAATGTTTGGACACACCTACTCATTCCAGGGTTTTACTTTATTTTGAATATTTTCTACATTGTTGAATAATAGTGAAGACATCACAACTATGAAATAACACACATGGAATCAGTTAAAACAAATTCTTATTTACAAGGACAGCCTACTCTTTCCTCCCCGTCTGGGAATTGATCCCCGGTCTCCCGTGTTCCTGCATTCTCTAGCACAGCCACTATTGAAGGCTATCAAATGCTTCTCAAATATGCCCTCTGGTGTTCAAACTAGCACTAACTAGCATTAATGGTACCAATTGTTCACACTTAAATAACGTGCCATAGAATTCTGCGGCACCATGCAAGCTGCGCCGCAGTACGCTGCAACTTTTAAAGGACAAACCGCTGTATGTTTGGGGCAAATCAAATACAACACATTACTGTGTACCACACTCCATATTTTCTAGCATAGTGGTGGCTGCATCATGTTATGGGTATGGTTGTAATCGTTAAGGACTGGGGAGTTTTTCAGGATAGAAAATAAAAGGTAAGGAGCTAAGCACAGGCAAAATCCTAGAGGAAAACCTGAATCCGTCTGCTTTCCACCATACACTGGGAGAAGAATTCACCTTTCAGCAGGACAATAGCGTAAAACACAAGGCCAAATCTACACCGAAGTTGCTTACCAAGAAGACAGTGGCCATTTAGACTTAAATCTGCTTGAAAGATCTTTGGCAAGACTTGAAAATGGTTGTCTAGTAATGATCAACAACCAATTAGACAGAGTTTGAATAATTTTTTATATAATAATGTACAAATATTGTACAATACAGGTGTGGAAAGCTCTAAAAGACTTACCCAGATACACTCACAGCTGTAATTACTGCCAAAGGTGATTCTAACTCAGGGGTTTGAATGCTTATGTACATTTGATTTCTGTATTTCATTTTTAATAATTGATCAAAAATGACTAGAAACATGTTTTCACTTTGTCATTATGGGGTATTGTGTGTAGATGGGGTGAGAACAAACATTTATTTATTCCATTTTTAATTCAGGCTGTAACACTACAAAATGTAGAATAAGTCAAGGGGTATGAATACTTTCTAAAGGCACTGTACATGCACTCAATCTTTATCCTGCATGAATAAAGCTGATTGAATTCTAATTCCGAATTCTAGATTCTGCTAAAGTACCGGTGGTTACATTCAGATTTGGAAGACTGACAGAGAGAGATGACTCATCCTGCCTGATACTTTATCTTCCAAAACCATTGCATTCTTATTTTATATTGCTATACAGGAGAGACAAATCCAATCTCTTGTCATCATCTTGTCATCAACTTAGGTGCGTTGAGTTATCCAATTTCCCCATTTTCTGTGCACTCAAAAGAGGGTTGCCTTGGGACTGACCAACACTGACCGTCTCTGGAGACACCGTCTTTGTCTCAGTCTGTCTTCACTTGATGCCTCAGTGTCAGCCATAGCCATATTATATTTCACATCAGAATGTGAATCTGCCCTCCTGTTAGGGGTTACTGGGAAACGTTAAACTTTTGGTAGAAATACTTCTAGCATTAAACTCAGCTCCTATTATTCCATGGCCTGTTTGATCTTAAGCTTGTACAGTGCTGGATATTCTCCTCTGAAGAAAGCTCCCATAAAGCAGCCTTTAATAATTCATGACACCAGATTTAGATTTGTGCTCCAATGCTCAGAAACTGCTGAAAATTCTACACTACATTACTTTGCGGAATAGGCATGGATCTGCTATTTAAGTTTGATATACAGTTCAGCAAGTTAACAGTCGTTGCATATTGTTGCATACCCATTTGAATTGGAATGGATGAAAAAGTTAATGGCTTCCCAATATTTTGTAACGTGTGTTCATTCCATTATTAATGTGCGCTTTAGACCTCTTTTTATATTACAATCAACTGTGTAGGCCTATATATATATGGAGGGAGGCTAGAAAATCCTTCAAATATGTGAAACATGACGATCACAGACAGTACAGTGTCCATGTAGGCCTACAGTATAGGCTACAGTAGAACTACTGTAAGTGGTGCATATATCACATTTAATTTGAGCTCCATGCTTTCATTTCAGGGCCACCAAACCGCATTGCAGTCAGACTGTACATTATCCATTCATTATCATTATTATTGGTTAGATTCAACTCCATATCCATTCCATATCTACATATTATTTGTCTTTTCAAAAGCAAACAACAGTCCCTCAGCCATGGGTGTATCTGTTTTCATCTCATGTTGTATCATTGAAATTTAGAAATGTAAAAGACTAGCTATCTTGGATGTATGCTGTAAGGCGTGCTGCTCAGTGTGGCCCAGTTGCATTTTAATGCAATAGACATTATTGAGAAATGGGCACCAGCTGGTTGGCTGTTGCTAGTACTAATGCAATGTAAATGGAGCAAAATAATCTGCACTGACTAATGTCTGTTTACGTATGCATCTTGAGTTCTGTGTTGGGGTTCTTCTGCATGCAAAGTACAACCTAGGTAATTGATTTCACAGGGTTCATTAAGCACAATTTGTATATCAGATGGACTGGAAATGAAAGTTGTTGATTAGTTAAATCTTGTTTTAGGGAAATAGATTTTTCACATACCAATCTGTGTGATATCCCATGTAATATTATACTGCTTATGTTGTGATTTGTTTTGCAATGAAGGTGACATTGGTGAATATTAAGTCTTTGTTGTGCATATTAGGGTTGGGAATTGCCAGGGACCTCACGATACGATATTATCACGATACATAATTGCCAATACAATATGTATTACGATTATCATGATTCCATACTTGTATTGTGATTCGATCCTGTGATTTTATTGCGATTCGATGTTCCAAATATATTGCTCATCATACATGTATATCTGCTGCAGAAGAACAAGAGAGTTTTTATCAGTTATGGAAATTAAAGTGCTGAAAACAAATTAGCTCCCTATTTAAAATGAAGATGGAGAAGAAGCTGTGAAGTAAAAATACTGGAGTTTTGGTGCCAATGAGCACCAAAATAATCTTGCGATATTGCAATATGAAATATCGTCAAAAATAATATCCCGATATGTAACTGTAGCGATTTTTTCCCCCACGAGTGCAAATAATCTCTTTTCACAGGGAGCCCACTGGGCACACACTGGTTGAATCAACGTTGTTTACACATAATTTCAATGAAAGTAATGCTAGGGGGCCTGCGTATGGAGGCATGCGTATATCTGATATCCACGTTGTCTGTTGATTGTGATAGCCTGGACATTAGCTATTCATACGAAGATGTCCTACAAAGACTACTGGTTGACCATACAATCAAAAGCTAGCGGTTAGAAAACCCACATAAAAAAAGTGAAATACTTGTTTTTGGTCTAATACATGAAGCTATCACAAGCTGGACGATTAAGTTGCATTCAGTAAAGCTACCTTTCTGAACATATGGTTGTGTTGGGTATATGACGAACTGACCTTCAAGAACATCAGGACCATCAGGTCAGTAGCAATAGCTTTCTACCCTGCTCTCCCAGGGATGGAGGGAGGATAGAAAGGCTGTGGTCTTATGTTTATGCTTTAGCTTCTTGTCAGATATCATTATGGTTCATCTTTATGCTACTTTAGTACATACAAGCTCAATTTGTTGGCTCATGAACCAGATTGCGAGCATAATGTTATTTTTCCTTCCCCTTAATATTCCATCCTTTCTCCCTCTTGTCCTCTAATGCACTGCCTGCGATGCTTTATTTGATAGAACTTGTGATCTGAGATTCCCTTTACAAGGCTGACCTGGGTATAATGGCATATGGAATATGAATCACGCTTCTCTCTCCTCCCTTAGCTATGCAGGTTGATTGTCTTTCTATACACTGTGTTCCTGTGATTAAACTTAAAAGGGACATGATTACAAATGTGAATGCTAATTTCTTCTAAGGTGCAAGGAGGTGAAAGTGCATAAAATACAATGCCTGGTGGTGACTGTTTTATATGCAAGGCCATTATAATAGGGAAACAAATGAACCACGCATCACTTTGGATTATGTTAACGTGACAAACTGCTGTGGGGTGGTCAGGGGCCTTAGTGTCTAGCTAAATCTCTTTCCAGAAGCAAGCCAAAGTGGTGGAAATGCTTAGCTAGCTAACGATCTGGCTTGGCTACATGGGGGCCATGCCCCGGATGTCCAGGCTATGTGTGTGTGTGGCTCCATATGAGATGACCCTGGAAACCATGACCACAGTGTAATCCTGGCCATTAGAGGCATTAGAGGCATGGCACACTGACCCAACTACATGCATGGTGATGCCCTGTAGTATTACTCTGGCAACCTCTGCCTGGTATACAGGTTCTTGGTTCCTAGATTTCCTCACTTATTCAACATCACTGTTGACATCACCTAGCACCTCCTTTGCAGGAAATGTAATGGTCTCATGAACATCAGGCAGGGTCATGCTCAGGTCACAGCCAATTTATCTTGGCGAGATGCAGTGAAGGGGGTCTGTCTGTCTGTCT
Organism: Salvelinus namaycush; assembly: GCF_016432855.1. NCBI lineage: Eukaryota > Metazoa > Chordata > Actinopteri > Salmoniformes > Salmonidae > Salvelinus > Salvelinus namaycush. Next base: position 9,780,075 of record NC_052336.1, read on the forward strand.
CTGCATTAGCTGGGGTCTTAATTGATCCCCAGTTTGTGTTTTTGTTGGTAGGCCTAATTGTATTTCTCGGGAAGGAAGGGTGTGGTAAAAGAGACGTATCTACATCATTGGCTGTGTTATATCTCTAAGAAAATACTCCATGTAATCACATAACTTGCATATTTTTGTTGGTCCCACCCCTACCCACACCTCATTGGTTCCAATGTCCCATCTTATCTGTTAGAGGTTTGTTTTCTCTCTCCTTAAGCACTGACGTGCCAGAACCAGTCATGTGTCCAAAGTAGCAGCACACATCCAATATCAGTATGTTCCCGTCCTGTTTGGGGCCAGTGTTAGGGGGTACTATATTGGATGTGAACTACAAACGTCTGTAAACATGTCACTGAAATGAGGCAATGCTTTCCACTCTTGTCTGTCGCTTCCTGTTTACTGAATTACCACTGCTAAATTTAAACCCATGGTATACTTGTTTGCTGTAGTTGCGAGACCTCTCTTTCCTCCAGTTCCTCCTTTTTTTGCTATTGCTTATCAGCTGTTGGTTAGTTTTCATTCTGCTTATGTTGTTATACTATTTGATTTCCTTTGCTTATTTCTCCAAGTTTGCACAGCCTGTGCTGTTACAATCATAATACAAATTCTTTAGTCTGAAAACAATGTTGCGTTGGTATTTTCTATCTGGGGTTTCTGCACAGGGTCGACAAGCAGCTCCATTGTTTGTTGCTCTGCTATCATTTTAGCTGGCATGCTCAGACTGTCTATCCAATCTTATCTGAGCTTGGACAAAGGCCAGCTGCTGATAGTTATAGGGAATGGAATTGCGTTAATTAAGTTCCGGGAACATAATACGTAGAAATGCAATATGTCGAAATCAACCATTGGCATTTCCAGTATGTGGATGAGGTGCACAGAACAGAACCCTGGCACAGGCAGGCAGGCTGCTGGATATTCCATAAAAGCAATCCCTGGAATCATCCCCATTGGAACGTTCTGAGGCCTTTGTGGGTCTTTGCTGTGGTGACACAGAATCCACCACCATCACGAGGCTAGGCACTCTCGCTCTCTCTCCTGTGTTCTGGTTTTGTAATGACTAGCTGAGGTCTATTCACAGTTATGAATGCATTCCCATCTGTGAAATGCCAAACAAATTAAATCTAATACCCTGCGATTGGATTCAGTCATACTGCTCATTACGCCCATCAAAAGCCAATGAGGTATTGCAAATATTTTATTGCCAAATTTAATGAAGCTGTAGTTTCTCCATTTAGATTCCTGTGCATTTGCATACTCGAGCCCCAGTCTCAGGACTTCTGCAGGTGGATTTTCACATATTTATGAAAGATGGGCGGGCTAGTAGCCTATTTTATAACCCTCATTGACCAAATGTTAGTATAAAATGTTAGTTGAGGTATTGCATCCTTTGTGCTATGTCAGGTATGTGATGATTAGCCGTAAAAAAGCTTCAGCTAGATGGATAAAAATATTATCAATGAAGGTTGTGCAGGTTTTTAACCCCCAAAGCCCACATTATACCATACTATTAATGCAGGAATCATACATATTTATATAGCCTACTAAAGATGCTTTGTATTATGAGATGTAGAAAAACTGTGGTCTTGGGACCTAAAGGTCTGTTTGTATTAATGTAGTGTTGTAACACAATTTGTATGCGTCTTGTAGCATGTTAAGCCTGTGTGCTGCCCAGTTGTGTACTAACAATTCATTGATATCGATTGCCTTTTTCTGTGGTCCTCTGGTAGATGATAAAGACACTGTTGGCTTGAACAATGGACACAGCTCTTTGGCTTGGCCCCATTTCTGTGTTATCTGTGGTGCTGCACCAGTGTCATCTAGTGGAACTTGTGAGAAATAACCCAAATTCAATGGGCTTTTTGTGTTGCATTGTCTTCTGTTTCCCATCTGTGTTGTTGGGGTGTGAATGAGTAAAGGAAAAATCTAATTGGTCCAGCTGTAGACATTTACCACTTGAGGTGGTAGTTAATATTTTGTATACCACTGTAGCTCCCCTTGTTTAAATAATACAGTCACAGTGATCACTGACAGTTGCCCTTGGAAGAACCTCTCACTTATAAACCAGCTGTGTGTCAAAAGATACCAGGACCTGTTTAATTCACACAACATTAATTCTTAATCACATGCAAATGGTAGTGGTATGCTGTATGCAAGGCCAATTATAACCTTCATTGTCAGGTTAGACATTTACATAAGTTGATAAGCATTCAAATGGACATGTTCAAAGCAGTATGAATGATACTCTCTATTATTCAGTTTTTTTATACAAAATGCTATTTGGATAGATTAATAACCATAACACATTACACATTTTTATTATTTGTTGTTCATGACACTTGCAAAGCCAGGATAGTGGGTTCGATGTCCAGGTCCACCCGTACGTAAAATGTATGCATGCCTGACTGTAAATTGCTTTGTATTGAAGCTAAATGCCATATATTCCCACTGGGCACACCACGTCCTTTTAACATAGATATTTGGGTAATATTTGGTTGAGATGTTGATCAATAAGATTACAACCTATATTCACCCACTCAAAAAGACAGCCAGAAGTTTGTTCAATTTCTAATGTGTTATCACTATGTTTTCAACCATCTAAAAGCACAACCAAATTCCAAAGGAAAAACAATGTCTGATTTTTGGTTTAGCTGTCACCCAAATGTCTATCACTGCCTGAACCATTTAAAAGCACAGCAAAGTTGAAATAGGAATACACTGTCAGGTATTTTGTTTATTTATACAACAGATGAATGTGTTATTACTGTGCTTCATCTAATAGCTGAACCAGATGACCTGGATGGAAGTTGAGACTATTTTAAAAGTTCATGGTGTTAAGTAATCAATGCCTTTTGAGATCCTGTACAGGTTATTACAGCAATTGTGAAGGTCTCAACAGACCTGTGAATACCTACAGTAAGCATGCTACTTTGAACATGCATGCTTTACTTGATTACATAAGAAGACATTTATAGTTACAGTAACCTCAATGTGGCCATGGATGTGGTACTCATATTAATTAAGGTTGAATGTTACATTAGTTTGTAAGACAGTCGTAGCTTTAGGCTATTCACTGTATTGCAAAAGTAATATTGAATTGTGTTTGTTTAACAACACAACCAAATATCAACATTTAAGGGAGATGTATCTACTGCTTGGATAGTTCCATCTGAGCCACTGGCTTAATCCCATTCTTTAACTTTTATTTTTGGTTGAGTTGGAGATGTGAATCCAACATATTTTATCTATTTGTCAACTAGTTAATAGGCTATTTATTTTATTTCAAAAGTGATATTGAATTGTGTTTAGTTGTCAACGCAACCAAATATCAACATTTGAAGGAGATTTGTCTTCTGCTTGGATAGTTCCATCTGAGCCACTGACTTAGTCTGGCTTTAATTCATTTAGACTAGCCTATATCTCAAATCATTATTCAGATTCATTCTCATGTGGGCAATCAATGGCTATATATTTATTAATGTAATGTTGTTATTTGTATAAAACAAATCATCAAGGGTGCAGAGAGAAGTGGATTGTTTATTTTTTAATTAACGAGATAAAATAGTGCTGTATCCCAATCCAAAAATATATTTTTTCTTTAGAACCCTGAGGCAGGGCTTTACCCAGCGGACCATCATGTCAGTCTATTTTCACCAATTTATCTCCTCTCTCTCTCTAATTATTACTATAGGTGTGTCCTCATCTGTTATGAATATTATTTTGGTGGTAGCCCAGGACTTATGTATGCCTGTACTGCATGTCTTCTTGCCATAGTTAATTTACAGTAGCAACAAACCCCTCAAGTAAACCAAGGCACCAGCTACTTTACCCCTAAGCCCTAGAACAAAACTAAAGCACAGCAATATTTCAGAGGTTCTCCCTGGGATTTAGTTGTGAGGTCGTATACAGCAGATATGTCTTATGGTGAGATTGCTTTACTGTAAATTAGAGAGTCTATCCCTGGGTTAGCTGTACATCATCTTTGTCAGCTGAAAAGGGTGTCATTACTCTGAGTTTGGCCACAGTATTGTGATAGCTACTGTATTGTTGGCCCGTTGTATTGTCTTCCATTCCAGCCATTACAGTGACCCCATCCTCCTATAGCTCCTCCCACGAGCCTCCACTGGCTGAATTGACACTATTGTTTCCACTGACTGCAGATAGAATGGTAGCTTCAGCTCAGCGGTCAATCTTGTGATAATTCTTTCTTCAATGCAGGTTTAATCTAAACATCTATCTCTATGGACACACCTGAAAGTATTTAGGAAATTAGCACCCTCTATAGGAGCACACCTGCACCTGCACTGTCAGTGCATGACAGGGAGATACCATATTCTCTACAAACCAAGGCATCTTTGTACTCTCATACAAAAGGGTGTTAACAGCCAAAAAGCTCACTTGAAAGAGGACTCTTGTGCCCAAAAGCCTGTTTTAGAATGGGCAGCGCCATTGAGGACTTTAACCATTTCGAAGTAGTCAACTGAGTGTGACTTATGGGTTAAGGAAGGATCACATGATTCCATCCGGGTCATCGGGAGATAGCACCAAATGAATTATACTCGTGAGTAAACATTTCATAACTGCAGGTGGCAGTAAATCGCCAACCTTGGCTTCATACCTGTTCTAACAACACACTCCAGGTGGCAGTATGCCCCCTTTCAGTTTGTTTACCAACTCATAGAAGTAGTAGAAGAAGAATATTGACTACTTCAAAATGGAGATGGCCTCAATGGCACTGCCCCTGCAGATGCCATAACGGGACAGATACAAAGATGTGATTTCTATCTAAGTCTATGGGTGTGTCTTAACTAGACTGCTGTAAAAGTCAGAAACAATTAGATTTTAACATTCAAACACATTAAATGATCAGCAATAAAAAGCACTGCAGTATTGTTCATTGAGAGGAAAGGAATGATGGTTAGACTGGGTCATTACTGTGATTACTCTGTGTGGAGGAAAAAAAGGAAAAAGGCTGCCGTTGCATAACAGCTAGTCATATATTTTACCAAATGAAACATTGATGCTCCCTCTAAAGCCTCCATCCTTCTTACTACAGGTTTCACAGACAATAGCACTTTGCTAGTAATTTGTTTCAGCCAAGATGTATGGCATGATAAATATTTAAAATCAAATTTGGCAAAAAGACAGAGATGGATTGTGGCACCCCAGGCTGCTGTGGGAGACACCACCACCGACTTGCTGTAGTGTTTTCCTGCCTAACTCACTCACTCACTCACTCACACACACACACACACACACACACACACGAACACACACGCACGCACGCACGCACGCACACACACACACACACACACACACACACACACACACACACACACACACACACACACACACACACACACACACACACACACACACCCCACTGGGCATAAACTGTTAGAGTCAACGTTGTTTCAATGTCACACAAATCTACGCGGAAAACCGATAACATTTGAAAAAAGGTAATACACGTAAGGGAATTTTGTCTTTTTTCACCCAACTTTGAACCTAAATCCAATGACATGGTGAAATGTTTGTTGATTTCACTTTTAATTCAAGTTATTTGACAACTCAACCAAATGTAAATCAAAACTAGACTTTGAACTGCCGTCTGTGGTCAGTGGGACACACACACACACACACACACACACACACACACACACACACACACACACACACACACACACACACACACACACACACACACACACACACACACACACACAGCATCCTCTGATGTGTTCCTGTGCCCTCAACTGTATGTAGCTAGGTGGCAGTGGTGGCATGGTGGTAGCATGTCATGGGGCTGGTGCTACTGTTGGTGTGGGTTTGGACAGCGCACGGAGCTAGCTGTCCAAACACTCCCACTGTGTGTGCTGAGAGGCCTGCCGCTACCGGCACTCTGCCAACCAGGGATACGCTCCAGCAGCATTACCCACATACAGACACTGTTCACTTGGTTTTAAGAAGGGAGAACGAGAAATTAGCAAACACAGGCAGGGCTGAGTTCATTCTATCGATTGAGGCTCCTCAGGGACCGAGTTGGGAGTCTTCAACAGTTAACAGTTGGATAGTTAGTTCAGACTAACTTAGCAGAAGTAAAGCATGCTGCTTCAATTTTTGCTTCACTATTGTATTTTTACGAGTTTTTAAAACAGTATAGATCTGAGTTCCTAGTATTCTTGGTTTTACAGGGAATTGCAGGTTCATTGAAGGCTCAGATGTCTTTCTTGGCCCCTGTACTTTACTCTAATCCAATGTATTTATCTGGTAACTGAATTATATCTTGTCCAACATCATGAACAAACATGTTCAAATCTAAATATGTCATTTGTATATACAGTATCCACAACTGAACCTGCAAAACACGCCCTTCATTCATTTACCAGTGCTCATAAATCTAAACGTTGTTTGACATCTGTCTCTGTAGGTTTGTCATCATTGCTACAAAGCAGACGGTTATGTTTGACCACATGAAATGTAGTGTGTGTGTGTGTGTGCTGAATCTTCCACACTAGACATTTTCTTGCAATCCTCACTTTTCTCAACACTGACTCCATTATCCCTGCAAATATGTTGTTAATACAAATGTGTTTATTTTTTACGTTGCGGCTGATCTACTGATATTATTGTTCCACATCAGTTCATGAATTGGCCTATGAGGTTCAGCCATTAAAGACCAAAGTAAAACTTATGAAATAGTGCATGTAAAATGTAGGGACAGGATATGTATGGTGCGGTTGCCAGTAGAATATTAACAGTATCTCCCCTAGAGCGATGGATGGGAGATCTTGTTTAGGAGGTGCCTGCTTGATGTATGGCCATTGAAATGCCTCTCCATTCATCACCAGCTAATAGTAAACGCAGGGTTTCTGGACCTGTCCCCTGCTCAGAGATGACTAATAGCCTGAGTTGGGACGGCTGATAATGGGACGTTGTGTAAATAATCAGTTGGGGAACAGAGGATACCTTGTGTACTGTACAGCAGTTCCCCTCTGTGGCTTTATGCAAACCATGAAGGAAAAGTGCATGGAAGTGTCCACCCTGAGATTGGGCTGAAGAGTATAGCCTTCGCCACACATTAATCAGTTTAGCTTCGTGTCCCTGTGTTGTGTTGTGTTGGATTTATGGTCTGGTGTTCTCCTTTAATTAAAGTGGCCTGCTGTGTTTTGTTGTGAAAAATGCACTCTCTCTCTCCTTAAGTTACAGAGTGAATCTTTCAAAGGTTAGTATTCTTTTTAGAATGGTATAGATCACAGGAGGTTGGTGACACATTAATTTGGGAGAACGGGCTCGTGGTAATGGCTGGAGCGGAATCAGTGGAATGTTATCAAATACATCAATCACATGGTTTCCAGGTGTTTGATGCCATTCCATTGGCGCCGTTCCGGCCATTATTATGAGCCGTTCTCCCCTCACCAGCCTCCACTTGTATAGATGTGGTTACTGAGAACAGTTAGAGACACAACTACTGTAGTAGAGTGCATGTGAAGTCGGACCGTAGAAGAAGGTACGGCCTATAGCCTAGACGCTGAAACGCTTTTGTCTTGTCCATCTATTAGTTTCTCGTATTTGTTTATATCGAACACAGCCTGCACTCCATATCCATGCTCAGAAGCCTCTATATTCCTACCCATCATGAATATTCCACCAGAGGGTGCTGTAATGAAGTTAATTTCTACGCTGCTCTGAGCCCCTGAAACTGATTCATAAACCCCCCAGCTGTCCTAAATGATTCCATGATGTGTTGGGCTTAGTAAACAATTTCTGAGCCGAAGAGGAGAGAGGGCACATGCTCCAATTTCCAAAAGGCAATGCTGTGAAGTGGGGACAAGGTTTCGGTCTGCTCTTTAATGGAGCACAGGCCTGAAGACATGCCTGTCGAAGACAGAGAGAGAGAGACATGCTGGAGATATTAAGAGCATATGACGTGGTAATCAAATTGCATAAGGGCCTGTGTTTAAAAGTGTACCAAGACACTTATTTTAAATTAGCTCTTCGTCTAGCCCCTGAAAAGTAAAACACAGATTGAATATGCTGTAAAGTGTATCCCCCTCTCTGTTGTTTGTCTGAAGACAGATGACTGGATCGGTCTCTAAAACAAATATGTAAGTATTTATAGCAGTGTTGCTGATTAGAGAAACAGACGTTTCTATTTGAAATGAAAGACAACTCTCCAACCTACTTTATTTCTCGTTAGAATGATTTACTCTGTTACAGTATGTGGAGTCTTTGCAGACATTTGAATTGTTTATATCCTGAAAAATATATTCAAGCCAATAGAAGTGAAGACTTCCATTTTGGCAATGCACTGTATACAATAGATATTTGTAGAATTAATTTGTCAATAACAACAAACAAAAATATTTTACATTGAAAGGTCTATGCTTGAGCTTCCTTTGTAAGTGGTGGGACAACTACAGAACTGTCATAATTATTTCACATGGATTTATGATCTGTTTGTTTCCAACATTGTGGCATCACAGCATGATCACTAAAGCGTATGTGACACTTTGGGTCCTGGGGTTTCAGACATACTTGAGCAGGAGGCTGGGGTTTCAGAAATACTTGAGCAGGAGGCTGGGGTTTCAGACATACTTGAGCAGGAGGCTGGGGTTTCAGACATACTTGAGCAGGAGGCTACCTCAGCCATATCCATTCCTCCATTCCTCTTAACCAGATAACATCTAACAGCCTGCTGCAAACAGACAGAACATTTCCCCAGCCTGACTTGTCATTGGGACAAGAGCACTTTATAAAGGCATAGTTTGTGACATTGGAGGAAATGGATGCCAGACACATTTTCCGCTGACCCCATGGTGATCCCCAGCCACAGTTGTGTCACCAGGACATGTTCCACTACTTTGCAAGCTTTCCTTATAACAACTCACTAGAATGGTTTTAGAGAGATACAAAGAGGAATGGGGTCTTTACATAAATTCATAGTTTAACTTTGATGTAGATTAGGATTGAAGTACACTACCGTTCAAAAGTTTGGGGTCACTTACAAATGTCCTTGTTTTTGCAAGAAAAGCACATTTTTTGTCCATTAAAATAATATCAAATTGATCAGAAATACAGTGTAGACATTGTTAATGTTGTAAATGACTATTGTAGCTGGAAACGACTGATTTAAAAAAAAATATCTACATAGGCGTACAGAGGCCCATTATCAGCAACCATCACTCCTGTGTTCCAATGGCACGTTGTGTTAGCTAATCCAAGTTTATCATTTTAATTGATCATTAGAAAACAGTTTTGCAATTATGTTAGCACAGCTGAAAACTGTTGTTCTGATTAAAGTAGAAATAAAACTGGCCTTTTTTAGACTACATTTACATTTAAGTCATTTAGCAGACGCTCTTATCCAGAGCGACTTACAAATTGGAAAGTTCATACATATTCATCCTGGTCCCCCCGTGGGAATTGAACCCACAACCCTGACGTTGCAAGCGCCATGCTCTACCAACTGAGCCACACGGGACCACAGACTAGTTGAGTATCTGGAGCATCAGCATTCGTGGGTTCGATTACAGGCTCAAAATGGCCGGAAACAAATAACTTTCTTCTGAAACTCGTCAGTCTATTCTTGTTCTGAGAAATGAAGATTATTCCATGCGAGAAATTGCCAAGAAACTGAAGATCTCATACATCGCTGTGTACTACTCCCTTCACAGAACAGCACAAACTGTCTCTAACCAGTATAGAAAGAGGAGTAGGAGGCCCCGGTGCACAGCTGAGCAAGAGGACAAGTACGTTAAAGTGTTTAGTTTGAGAAACAGACGCCTCACAAGTCCTCAACTGGCAGCTTCATTAAATAGTATTGTTATTTTATTGAACAAAAAATTTGCTTTTCTTTCAAAAACATGGACATTTCTAAGTGACCCCAAACTTTTGAACAGTAGTGTATTTTGCATTCCTAAACTAGTCATTTATGTGGTTTATATGGAAGGATGCTCAGTGGATGTAAATGAATGGTACTAACTAACTGTTATTTTACATTACTCTGACAGATTAAGGGTCAACATGGCCGGTTTGCAGTGGCAGAAGTCTGAAGCATCCTGGTAATGGTAAGCTGAACACTTACTTTACTACACATTACATTACACTGCACAACAGACAGGCATTATTCTCTTTTGTCTTTAAGTAAAGTATGGTACTGCTACTTATTTTAGCTGAGCCCCTCATTTTAACACATCAAGGAGCTTGAATGAGGAGGTGGAGGAGGAAGTGGAAGAGGAAGATGAAGGTGGAGAAGATAGAGGAGGAGGTGGTAGTAGAGGAGGATAAGGAGGAGGAAAGGTGGTGGAGGAGGAGGCGGTGACAGAGAAGGAGGAGGAGGTGGGGGAGGAGGAGGAGGGAGAGGAGGAGTAGGAGGAGTGCATGGAGGGGATGTGGGAGAGGAGGAGGAAGAAGAGGAAGAGGAGGGAGAGGAGGAGGAGTAGGAGGAGGGCGAGGAGGAGGATGTGGGAGAGGAGGAGGAGGAGTAGGAGGAGGGCGAGGAGGAGGATGTGGGAGAGGAAGAGGAGGAGAAGGAGGATGTGGGAGAGGAAGAGGAGGAGGAAGAGGAGGGCGGCAGCATCACAGTAGAAGGAAGCTTTTAAAGAAAGCTGAGCCACCAACTACTCTTTTTGCACATCTTTCCTCTTATCTTAATAAATAATGAGACTGCCATGGGCTGACAATGAAGTATTTTGAAAGTAGTTCTAATGTATGGCTCTGAAAGGAGCAGCCAGGCATTGATGTATAGCGCAAACAGGCCTGGAAACAACTGAAATATTAATGGTCCGTTTCCCCAGGAGTTAATGTGGGATTTACCTGATTGCTTAAGAGGAGGGAGGAGGGGAGATCACTCAGCTGTGGCTGGAGGAAGGTGATGGGGGCTGGGTAGGAGTAAAAGGCTATTGAGGTGTCTGATGGTGATCATACTGGGTCAAGCACGTCTGAAACAAATAAGAAAACTAACAAACAACATTGTACTGTGCAATTACTGTAAGTTATCATTACTTCCAGACTGCTAGCCTCTTGAAGGAGTCACTGTCTACCAGAGGGCTATCAGATGTTTCAGACTGGAGCAGCTCAAATATTATTGCGAAAACAATAAGTTAAAAGGAGTAAGAAGATCTGAGCTACAGCAAATCTGTTCACTTTCCATATTTTGTATTTTATTAATTGAATATTGTGCACCTGCTTTTTCTCTTAAGCCTAGTTACTTGGCCGTTAAGTCCCATACAGATCAACTGACTCTGATATCTAGATACACCACAAGGGAGCAGCAGAGGAACATGGGAAGGGATCTCAAAGCATTAATGCATCATAGCACTATGGGAGAACGTCTTAGAGGCTCTCTTCATTAACAGATAGTCAAACTATTTTAGATGTGATAGCCAAATGTTAGTCACGATAGTGTGACCTGCCTTTAATATGAAACGTGTTAATTATCGACTCATTACAAAAAAACTGTTGAGTTATCCATGAAATTCAATGAAACGCCCTATCTTCCCTCTATACTTTTGTGTTCAAAGTGTTTTAGGTTTCTTACATGGAGTTCATGTCCAGCAGCAACACATGGTTAACAGAGGGAAGGGCTGTTCAAACAGTGTGATACATGTACATTGAGGACACAGTAATAGTTGAAGTGCTTGACTCTGGAGAGGGGGCCTAAAACAACACTGATTCAAAAGTTCTGTTTGAGAACAGCAAAGACATTCCAGAATGGTTGTTGGAAATGCCATTCAAGCACTGGAAAGGTCAATAGTTACAATAACTTTCTTTTGAGGAGAAATACAACTTGGCCGTGCTATCACAAATTGCTTCCAGGTTTCTCTCTCTCTTTCTGCCTCCCTCAAAACAAATTATTACCAAAATTGAGTGCAGACACTGACACCCATTTTATCAGAAGCATACATTTAGACTTTGAAGTGTGGCGAGAACGGTGTCACGGCGTGCTCCTCTGAATCAAACATGGCTCTTGCTATTTTTAGTCCACTGACCTGTCCATTCATTTGAGGAAGAAGTTTTCTCTTCGGCTTTAATTACAGGGGAGGATCAGGAATGATTTCTGATCACTGAAATATCTAAGAATGATTTGTTTGAACCTCTTTGAAGTTGTTCTCTGATTACTAATTACTAAATGTTTCTTCAAAGGGAATACTGTGTTTTCAATAATGCAGCTAAATCCTACATACCATGATTTACTATTTTTGGGGTGATTTGTAGTCAATTTAATGCAACACATTTTTTTGCTAATCACATGCTTTATAAAGCATCTATTAATGGCTTAAATGGCTAAACGTTATTATTACTGTGGATAATGAATGTTGAAGTCCAAGATACTGTAATATGAAGATATTGGTACCCATGACTCCTGGAGAAGCAACATGGCTGGGACATGCTACAGTATGATGCGCATGATATTCATGCTTGAAGTCTTCCTCTCTTCCGCCATCTATAAAGTAGTCTGTCTATCCATCACTTTATCATAGGGGACTCACTCCTGTTGCTGTACTATCAGGGACTGTGGTTAGTGGTTAGTTTCCTCTGTTTCACAGCGTTGATACTTGGGATATCAACTCTACAAACATGGTGCTCAGGGCTTTGCTTCCTGAAGTTCAGCAGCATCTTTGTTTAGGACCCAGAGTGCTGTGTGCGTGATTGGAATTGCATTCTGGGGTGCTAAACAAGCATTCACAACACTAGTGACACTGTCAGTGCCTGTGTCATTGTCACTTGATCTAATGTGCCTGAAGATGACAGTTAATGTAACAGTTTATTGATGTTCTTGTCTTCCCTCACGTCCCCTACATACAGCATGAAGCAACCACTGACCACTGACTTAACTTTTCACTTTGAATCAGTTAACAACTACACATTTTTGACGGCCTGAACTAGAAGAGAAAAACTGTACATTGTTTGAAATTAGAGCCCTACACATCTTTGTGAGGTCACTGCCACTTACATTGAGTGGACAAAACATTAGGAACACTTTCCTACTATTGAGTTGCTTCCCCTTTTGCCGTCAGAACAGCCTCAATTCGTTGGGGCATGGACTCTACAAGGTGTCGAAAGCATTCCTTAGGGATGCTGGCCCGTGTTGACTCCAATGTGTCAAGTTGGCTGGACGTCCTTTGGGTGGTGGAACATTCTTGATACACACAGGAAACTGTTGAGCGTGAACAACATAGCAGCGTTGCAGTTATTGACACACTCAAACCGGTGTTCCTGGCACCTACAACCATACCCCGTTCAAAGCCACTTAAATATTTTGGCTTTCCCATTCACCCTCTGAATGGCACATATACACAATCCTTGTCTCAATTGTCTCAAGGCTTAAACATACTTCTTTAACCAGGTCTCCTCCCCTTCATATACACTGATTAAATTGAATTTAACAAGTGACATCAGTAAGAGATCATAGCTTTCACCTGGATTCACCTGGTCAGTATATGTCATGGAAAGAGCAATGTTTTGTACACTCAGTGTATGTTACTGTAACTACAGCATCTTCGGAAAGTACTCAGACCCCTTGACTTTTCCCCAAATATTTTACATTACAGCCTTATTTTAAAATAGTTTTTTTCCCTCATCAATCTACTCACAATACCCCATAATGACAAAGCAAAAACAGGTTTTTAGAATTGTTTGCTAATTTATTAAAAATAAAAAAACTGAAATATCACATTTAAATAAGTATTCAGACCCTTTACTCAGTACTTTGTTGAAGCACCTTTGGCAGTGATTACAGCATTGAGTCTTCTTGGGTATGACGCTACAAGCTTGGCACATCTGTATTTGCGGAGTTTCTCCCATTCTTCTCTGCAGATCCTCTCAAGCTCTGTCCGGTTGGATGGGAATCGTTGTTGCACAGCTATTTTCAGGTCTCCAGAGATGTACGATCGGGTTCAAGTCTGGGCTCTGGGTCGGCCACTCAAGGACATTCAGAGACTTGTCGCGAAGCCACTCTTGCATTGTCTTGGCTGTGTGCTTAGGATTGTTGTCCTGTTGAACGGTGAACCTTCGCCCCAGTCTGAGGTCCTGAGTGCTCTTGAGCAGGTTTTCATCAAGGATCTCTCTGTACTTTGCTCCGTTCATCTTTGCTTAGATCCTGACTAGTCTCCCAGTCCCTGGCACTGAAAAACATCCCAATAGCATGATGCTGCCACCACCATGCTTCACCGTAGGGATGGTGCCAGGTTTCCTCCAGACGTGAAGCTTGGCGTTCAGGCCAAAGAGTTCAATCTGGGTTTCATCAGACCAGAGATTGTGCTTCTCATGGGCTGAGAGTCTTTAGATGACTTTTGGCAAACTCCAAGCGGACTGTTATGTGCCCTTTACTGAGGAGTGGCTTCTGTCTGGCCACTCTACCATAAAGGCCTGATTGGTGGAGTGCTGCAGAGATGGTTGTCCTTCTGGAAGTTTCTCCCATCTCCACAGAGGGACTGTGGAGCTCTGTCAGAGTGACCATCAGGTTCTTGGTCACCTCCCTGACCCAGTGCTTTCTCCCACGATTGCTCAGTTTGGCCGGGCGGCCAGCTCTAGCAAGAGTCCTGGTGGTTCCAAACTTCTTCCATTTTAAAATGATGGAGATGGGCCTCCCGAGTGACACAGCGGTCTAAGGCACTGAATCGCAGTGCTAGAGGCATCACTACAGATTCGGGTTCAATCCCGGGCTGTGTCACAACCGGCCGCTACCGGGAGACCGGCTGGGATGTCCCTGTCCCATTGCGCTCTAGCGACTCCTTGTGGTGGGCTGGGCGCATACTCGCTGACTTCGGTCGCCAGCTGTGCAGTGTTTCCTCCGGCACATTGGTGTGGCTGGCTTCTGGGTTAAGCGGGCAGTGTGTCAAAAAGCAGTGCGGCTTGGCGTTGTCATGTTTCGGAGGACGCATACGCTCTCGATCTTCGCCTCTCCCGAGTCCGTACAGGAGTTTCAGCGATGGAACAAGACTGTAACTACCAATTGGGGAGAAAAAGGGGTTAAAAATACTAAAGAAATTAAAATAAAATTGATGTAGGCCACTGTGTTCTTGGGGAACTTCAATGCTGTAGAAATATTTTGTTACCCTTCCCCAGATCTGTGCCTCGACACAATCCTGTCTCGGAGCTCTACTGACAATTCCTTCAACCTCATGGCTTGGTTTTTACTCTGACATGCACTGTCAACTGTGGGACCTTTTATAGACAGCTGTGTGCCTTTCCAAACCTTGTCCAATCAATTGAATGTACCACAGGTGGACTCCAATCAAGTGGTAGAAACATCTCAAGGATGATCAATGGAAACAGGATGCACCTGAGCTCAATTATCAAGTCTCATAGCAAAGGGTCTGAATACTTATGTAAATAAGGTATTCAAGTTTTTTTTATACATTCGCAACAATTTCTAAAAACCCATTTTTGCTTTGTCATTATGGGGTATTCTGTGTAGATTGCTGAGTCTTTATTTTTAATAAATTCTAGAAAACTGCTTTAATGTAACAAAATGTGGAAGAAGTCAAAGGGTCTGAATAGTTTCCGAAGGCGCTGTATAACTGTGTAATATCCTGCCTACTGTTCTGTAGGTCACAGTAGCCACAGTGACTCCTGTTCACTCCTTCACACTGTGCCACTGCTGGCTGAAATGAAAAGCAAATATTCATAATCACACTGACTGGCGTTGCAGAGGAATGCTGGATATGGGATGCCCGGGGAGTTGTCTGTTATGCATTCCACATTTAATGACACATATTCCTGACTTAATGGATGTTTTTTCACTTTTTTTCAGTAACAGATATTGTTGACACTCACATCAGTCAATATTGATTCATCTTTTATTTTAAGTTTCTATGGTATTTGCTTATTACCTTGATGGATGTGTTTATATTGTATCAGGAAAGTGAGCCAATGTCAATGGAAAATTATATGGTCTGATTTGACACTGATAGGCACACATAATAAGAATGCACCAACCATTCACTCACTCCAAAGTGCTCTGTTTAAAGAGCCATTCCATTCATGCAGAATGTAGGGCTACTTTGTGAGGAAGACAGACACACTGGTCAAAAATAGTTGGACACACTGGTCAAGGCTACATTTTCTCAACAACAATATTTTCATCAAACTGATGTGATTTTATTTCTCCAAAGACAGATGATTCAGGTCAAATGATATAGTGCAGTAGCTCAAAGCTATAATCCAACCCTGGAATCCAACCGTGTTAGTATTGAAGTGTCTTTATGAGAGCCAGAGTCGAGGAGGATCCTGTGTAATTTCAGCCCGATGGATGGCCTTCACTTCAGTGCATTCACATTAGGAGAGCAATTACAGAGTGTGGAGATGAAAGTGTCTTAGTAAATATGAAGGAGGCGGTGTGGTGTGGCATTAATAGAGTTAACCCAGGAGCAGTGTGGGAGCACAGAAGACACAGCCATATTAACCAATCTGTCCCTGTCCACAGCAGCACCACTGTTAACCCTGTGTGTGTGTGTTTGTGTGTGTGTGTGTGGGGGGGGGGGGGGGGGGTTTGTTGACAGATCGATCTAGTAGTGTTTCCAATCTTAATACGTACTGTATTTATTATCATTTCACTTGTTAATAGCAATGTCATCATATTTACGTGTTTCAAAGTGTTGCGATTGACCTGGTTGATCCTTGGGCCTGAGTGTATGTTACTGTTGTCAGCTAGGCCCTTCTCTTGTGAATCTGCCATCACAGCACCACTCATTAAAGACAAAACTAAACCCTGTATATTCCACTTGGCAAACTCCCTATTTCTTCTGTTTGGTGGTGATGTGATAGGGGAAGGTGGCGGTTGTAGGGCCTTATGGTCTTTAATGGGATTCATCATATTAGCATTGTTGTTCAGCACACCTCTTGACAGCAGCCTTTGAAATACGATACTTTTGGCTTTGTGGAGATTTGTTGAGCTTTGCCATCCAGATTTAAAAGCATATTGGTGTTTATGCACAGCGAGCTATAATGATCCATCATACCATGTGGATGGGGGGTGTTCTCTGCTACACATAAATAAGTTGGCAATTAGACCATCTGCTTGGATTCTTCCCCTTCGTCTCCCTGGAGACCCTCATCTGCCTTTACATTATCAATTACAGTTCAGCCCAACCATGCCCCCTTCTCTTTCTTTTTTGCTCTCTCACTCATTCTCTCTTTCTCTCTTGTTCTTTCTCTCAAATCGCTCCCTCTTTCTCTCTCTCTTCCTCCATATCCCCTATCTCTCTCTTCCTTCTTCTTTCTTTCTTTCTTTCTTTCTTTCTTTCTTTCTTTCTTTCTTTCTTTCTTTCTCTCTCTCATCCTTCCCTCTCTCTTCTTTCTTTCTTTCTTTCTTTCTTTCTTTCTTTCTTTCTTTCTTTCTTTCTTTCTTTCTTTCTCTCTCTCTCTCTCTCTCTCTCTCTCTCTCTCTCTCTCTCTCTCTCTCTCTCTCTCTCTCTCTCTCTCTCTCTCTCTCTCTCTCTCTCTCTCTCTCTCTCTCTCTCTCTCTCTCTCTCTCTCTCTCTCTCTCTCTCTCTCTCCCTCCCTCTCCCTCTCTGTGACTGGCAACATCACAACTCCAGCAACACCCTGCAACCTCCAGGAAACACTACACCCCCCTCGAAAACACAACACCTGTTTCCTTCTCTACTCCTCCCTTCTCAATTCTGTATCTCCTTACAAACCCCTGCAGTCACTGTCCTGTTATTGGGTGAAAATTATCATATTCATCCTGGATTTAGAAAATTCTATACTACACATTTTAGTATCTCTCGATCGTGTAGGGCTTACTATAATATTTTGTAGTATACTGTAGAATGCTATATTACACACTGTAGTATCCCTCGATTACGTAGTGCCTACTTTAGAATTTGTAGATCGATTGCACTGCTACTTAGCTTTGTTTTTAGCTGTGTCAATGCCTGTTTTGATTTGAACGTGCTGTCCTTGGGGATCTCATGCCGGGGATTTTCTCTGAGGTTCTCCCTCAATTGTGTAGCGCTTCTTTCTGGTCCATTGCATTTCTCAGAACTGTTGACCAACTCAATAGGTGGCCTGTCATGAACCTGTCTTATGTTCTGGTTGAGGTGTCCCCCTCATTAAACAGGAACTGGCGTAGTCTGGTAGTAATTTTAGCTAACTCTAGTCAACAGATGGTACTACAATATATTACAGTCATGTCAGCAAAAACACTACAGTAAATACTGCAGTATACTACAGTCATGTCTAGGGTTGCAAAGGGTTGGAAACTTTCCGGAGATTTTCCATGGGAAGTTAAGCCTGGAAATTTGGGGAATTTTGCTTAAATTCATCAAAAAGTTAGCTTATAACGGTGAACCTTTTTTTGTGGGATACACATAAGGCAATTCTAGGTCTTGTGGCATATTTTGATTAAACTATCCCCAATTCAATGGAATAGCAACCCTCTGCATGCACAGTACATTCTTCCATCACATTTGCAGTGCACTCTTCCATCACATGTACAGCTGATTCTCAAGATCTTGCACACTAATGAGATGCCATTGAGCCACACTACTACACTGTCTGAGCCAAGGACTATCTGCTTTCTGGTAAGTTTTGATTACAATACTGTGTGGGATGAATATATTTTATATGACATAGATAATTTTTTGTTAACTAGTAAATAGTAGCCTACAGCAAAGTGTGTTTAAATAATTTCTAACTTGTTAACAATTTCTGCTAGTTAGTTTTTGCTACCATGTGGGTTTTAGCTCGTTTAAGCCTGCTAACTGAGGAGTGTTAATTCATCTGTTTCCATACATGTTTAATTTTAAATAATGTATCTTACAAAGGAGTTGTTTAATCTAACTGCTTAACTATTTATCTGTACATGGAATTGTATTTGTTTTTTTTCTACCATTTTTTTCCTACTCTTTACAGGAAAATGCCACTGATGTGTGGAGACATTTCACTGCAACTAATGTAGAAGGAAAAGCTGTGTACATTTGCAAATACTGTGCCAAATCATATGTGAAGAATGCAACAAAGATGCAGAATCATCTGGCCAGGTGCATAAAGTTCCCTCAGCGCTCACAACAAGCAACCTCTGACCAAAGTCCCTCTACAGCTCATGGTCCTCCTGGAATCAGAAGTTGTTTTGACTCAATGGAGGAACGTAGTCAGAGAAATGCTGATAAATGTCTTGCTCGAGCTGTGTATGCAACTGGTTCACCTCTGACGCTCACAGGCAATGTGTATTGGAAGAGATTTCTGAATGTTCTTCACCCAGCATACACCCCTCCATCTAGACATGCTTTATCTCCTAATTTGCTGGATGCAGAGTTCAACAGAGTTCAAGTGAAGGTCAAGCAAATCATAGAGAAAGCAGACTGTATTGCAATCATCTCTGATCGGTGGTCGAATGTTCGTGGGCAAGGAATAATTAACTACATCATCTCCACCCCTCAACCAGTATTCTACAAGAGCACAGACACAAGGGACAACAGACACGCCGGTCTCTACATTGCAGATGAGCTGAAGGCAGTCATCAATGACCTTGAACCACAGAAGGTATTTGCACTGGTGACAGACAATGCTGGGAACATGAAGGCTGCTTGGTCTAAAGTGGAGGAGCCCTACCCTCACATCACACCCATTGGCTGTGCTGCTCATGCATTGAATCTGCTCCTCAAGGACATCATGGCACTGAAAATGATGGATACACTCTACAAGAGAGCAAATGAAATGGTTAGGTATGTGAAGGGTCATCAAGTTATAGCAGCAATCTACCTCACCAAGCAAAGTGAGAAGAATAAGAGCACCACATTGAAGCTGACCAGCAACACCCGTTGGGGTGGTGTTATCATCATGTTTGACAGTCTCCTGGAGGGGAAGGAGTCTCTCCAAGAAATGGCCATATCACAGTCTGCCGATATGGACAGCCCCATCAAGAGGTTTCTCCTGGATGATGTATTTTGGGAGAGAGTGGTAAACAGCCCGAAACTCCTGAAACCTATAGCAGTAGCCATTTCACGGTTTGAGGGAGACAATGCCATCCTGTCTGATGTTCAGACTCTGCTTGCAGATGTAAGAGAAGAAATCCGTACTGCCCTGCCCACTTCACTGTTGCTCCAAGCAGAGGAAACTGCAGTTCTGAAATACATCAAAAGCATGAAGACTTCTGCCTGAAGCCCACACACGCCGCAGTGTACATTTTGGACCCCACATATGCTGGCAAGAGCATCCTGTCTGGTGCAGAGATCAACAAGGCTTATGGTGTCATCACTACCGTGTCTCGCCACCTTGGCCTGGATGAGGGTAAGGTTCTTGGCAGTCTGGCGAAGTACACTTCCAAGCAAGGGCTTTGGGATGGAGATGCAATATGGCAGACGTGCCAACTTATCTCTTCAGTCACCTGGTGGAAGGGACTTTGGGGATCTGAGGCTCTTTGCCCTGTTGCCGCCATCATCCTCCAAATCCCACCAACATCAACCGCCTCAGAGCGCAACTGGTCCTTGTTTGGGATCATACACACCAAAGGACGCAACAGGCTGAACAATACAAGGGTTGAAAAATTGGTGGCCATCCGGGCAAATTTTAGTTTTTTTAGCCTGACAACGAGCCATCCTCAACAAGGTTGGAAAGTGACAGTGAAGATGAGGCCTCAGAGTCTGATGTTCAAGAGGTGGACATTGAGGAGGTCCAGGGAGAAGACATGGAAGCCTGAGAGGAAGACAACCAAATCTTTAGTTTCTAGACTATTTTTACAGATGTACAGTTGAAGCCGGAAGTTTACATACACTTAGGTTGGAGTCATTAAAACTCGTTTTTCAACCACTCCACAAATTTCTTGTTAACAAACTATAGTTTTGGCAAGTCGGTTAGGACATCTATTTTGTGCATGACACAAGTAATTTTTCCAACAATTGTTTACTTACAGATAATTTCACTTACAGTATGTTGAAAACGTTATTGGGAGATGCGATGGATCAATGGGGATCATTCAATATTCCCTTTCTTCTGTTGTTCATTGAAATCATCCCATGTGAAGATTCAACTAATTTAATCAAAGTTCAATTCATAACTAAATAGTTTTTTTTATTTCTACTGGAAGGATTTAATCATTTGCAATTATGTCTACTTATGATAAGGTTAAAGGTTTCTGTTTCTGTTTCTGTATGATATGGTAAATATATCCAATGCAAAAAACATCTACATTTAAATGGTATTAATATTCATTTGCATATATTTCAGTTAATACCTATAAATTCCCGTTAATTTCCATATATTCCCGTTAATTCCCACAGAAAGTTTCCACCTCTGAATATTCTCCAAAATGTGCAACCCTAGTCATGTCCACAAAACACTACAATAAATACTGCAGTATACTACAGTCATCATGTCCACAAAACACTACAATAAATACTGCAGCATACTCATGTGGGTTCTGACACCTCCCATACCCTGGTAAGCAGTCTGCCCCAGAAGCATCACAGTCAGGATGTGAGGATGAGGAGGAGGAGACACTTGGGTGGGGGACTGAGCCCGACAGGATCAAACCTTTGTTCTGCTGTTTTCAGGAAAGCAGCAGCAGTAGTGGTTCTCACAGTGTGACAGGTATGTGTGAGAAGACTGTGTCAAGAGAACGGAGAGGTTCATTAATATGGAGACAGGTTCTCTTTTGATGAGTTCATAATCAGTTCAGCAGCAGCCTGGAAGTAGCGCACTTTACAAGACTGTTCAAAGATCTTTGACATCTGAGGAGAGCCAGCCAAGCCAATAATCCCACTTTCAGAACGCAGGCCTTTCCTCCTAGATCAATCCCAGATCGAAACATCAAATAGAAATGGCTGCTTTCTCTCTTTTTTAACCCCCAACCCCCCTTCCTCCCTCCAAGAGAACGGAGAAGTTCAGTAATATGAGGACAGGTCCCTCCCTCCCAAAAATCACTTACTAGATGGTATTAGACAAACTAGCCACAGCGTCATTACCGCTGGGACTGGGGGGGAGGGAAGTAGAGAAGGATGGGACAGATTCCTGTGAAATGTGGCATATTTTCCCCCAATTGAAGGCTCCAGTTAAGAGCAGAGCATTATTGATAAGACTGGTGCTCCTGGTCCAGCGTTGTGCCTAAGGGCCCAGAGGGAAGCAATCCACAGAAGTGGGGCTTTCATGTTCATCTGTGTACCAGAACAAAGCGAGGATTAAGTCACCCGCTTTCATCCACCGAGCGGGAGAGAGGGAGGGACAGAGGGAGTGTTTTAAAGCACCTCTGGGGAGGCCCTGCCATGGCGCACCACATCGCACTGATACAACCGCCATCTCTGGAGATGCCACAGCACTGTCACCCCAGGAGCCCTTCTCTGGAGCTCTGCCCTCCCTGACTGTAACCATAGTGGCACTAGCGCTTAGCACTTACCCTAAGAGAGTGTGGGAACGTTCCCACCACAGGCACTGCTATGGTAAGACGGCACGCATTGATCATGTTTAATCATGTCATTCATTTTGATTTACTGCACATTCATTTATAGGACCAGCTATCCATCTCAGGATTTTTCTTAATCGGAGCAGGAATTAAGAATCACCATTGTCCATTTTTTCAACAACTGCAGTAGTTTATTTTTGGGTGGGTGATCATTGAAGCTGTTCTCTATCCATTTTTCTCTTTACTCAGACCATATTTCTATTCTGACCACTGACTCGCCCAGTCAGTTTGCATTGACGTCTGTCATTTCCAGAACGAAGAATCAGTCCTGAGTCAAATCGTAGATATGTAGGAAATCATGTTTCATCTGTCTCTAAGGTTTATAAGTAGATTACCATTTGTAATTCGCTTTGTTACACCAGTCAATAAGCGTACGATGCAAATGTGGTTCATTTGTATTTGAATTGATGTCCTGTCCCCATTAACTTATGCCTCTAATGCATTCTGGTACATTAGTAAATAGACCTGCTGGATTAATCATTAGTTCGTTGGGATCATTTGCTTTCCTGGTGCTTAATCGAATCTCTGACGTTGGTAATAAGGACAAACTTCACCTGCCTCCCTTCCCCCCTGGACACTCAAAAACAAGTAAGAGTAATTCAGAGACTTGTGGTGCTTTTCCCTCGATGCTCTGTTCAGCAAGCACCACTTCCATATTGTCCATATCAAGGAGTCCTGTCTGACAACCACCCAAGCAAATATGAGACTTTCCTTAGTGATCTTTGGTTCTCTATGTGGTTTAGAAAGTAGATAATTTGACATTCTTTTTGTTACCTTCCTTCAATCCACACTCCACTCCCCCTTATCTTCCTCTCTCACGATGAGAGTGATAATTAACGGCTTTTATGTCTCGAGAATAAAACTCCTAAAAAGGCTCCTTGTGCATTATTTATTTAGGTGTAATTAATTGAAGTGGACCTGGATATAATTCAACAAGGCGAGAGGTTAAGGTTTCCATTCCTCCTTTAAGAGAAGCTCTCCCATCCTTGTAAACTAAAGGCTAGTCTGTGTGACCGTCCGTCCTCTAACTGTTACAGACAGCTAGTACTGAATGGAGGAGCGTTGCGTAATAATGGAGAGCAGTAGGTAACATGTCCTGTATTTATACACAGTTATGCTGGTCTATTCTCTCCTGGTCATTAGGCCATGGGGTTTGTGTTGGGTTGCATAATGAGTGTATTCGGTAGCTTTACTGAGAAATGTCAGAGCTGTGAAATTGAAATGGATAGCTGTAATGGAAGACTGACAGCTCATCATCGGCTGGTGGTTTACTGCATGTGGCTCTGCAACAGAGATATATGTCATCACCTTTGATTCAGTGGTTGAAGAGATTATACATGGGTCATTGTCCCTGGTAGGTGTCTAGTCTGTGTTTTGAATATAATGAGGACAGCAAGGAAGTGGAGGGCCTTGCTTTTAGATGTTGGCGGGGTCATTACAGTCTGTTTTTGTCTTCGAGGTATTCAAAATCACAATCATAGCTAATGCCTTTTAAACTCTGCTGTAATGCGAGGCATAGCTATTTATTTTTCACGTGAGATATGGCTATTTTATGCATTGCATTCATGCCTAGTGGATGTTTTGGGTTTGGAGAGAATGTGCCTAGAATAAGCAGTAGCCAGGGCTGGGTGTCTTTGTGTGTGTGTGAGAGGGACATGCCTGGGAATACCAATACTTCCCACGCACCTACTGAATGTACATGGCCCCTGCACCCTAAAGACCCTGTCAGTATCTCCCCTCCCTCTTGTAGTGTACCTTAGGATAGGCTATTTAGGCAACACAACCACCACTACCATTACCACCAGCTCACTGTCTCACTCAAACCAAAGACCAACACTGCCATAGACAGGTGTAACACGTTTACCACTTTAACATGTGTATTTGTAGCTACCCCTAAGGCAGCAATGGCCTGTAACAACCTTGTGGTCGACTTGTATACATGTATACATTCAATAGGTGACGCATACTCATCCAGTATTGGTGCTTTACCAGGGAAGCAGACACCTTTGATATCTGGACACTACACCTCACTGTCTTTAAAATGTGAAATCTACACACTACATTAAACACAAATAGGTCAGCTGTAGGTACAGTATACAGTGCATTCGGGAAGTATTCAGACCTCTTGACTTTTTCCATATTTTGTTACGTTACCGCCTTATTAAAAAATGTATAATATTACATGTTTTCCTCATCAATCTACACACAATACCCCATAATGACAAAGTGAAAAAAAGTTTTTAGACATTTTTGCGAATTTATAAAAAATTAATTAAAAATAGACCTTATTTACATAAGTGTTCGAAGTTGAGCTCAGGTGCACCCTGTTTCATTGATAATCTTTGAAATGTTTATACAACTTTATTGGAGGCCACCTGTGATAAAGTCAATTGATTGGACATGATTTGGAAAGGCACACACCTGTCTATATAAGGTCCCACAGTTGACAGTGCATGTCAGAACAAAAACCAAGCCATGAGGTCGAGGGAATTGTCTGTAGAGCTCTGAGAAAGGATTGTGTCGAGGCACAGATCTGGGGAAGGGTACCAACAAATGTCTGTAGCATTGAAGGTCCCCAAGAACACAGTGGCCTCCATTCTTAAATGGAAGAAGTTTGGAACCACCAAGACTCTTCCCAGTTCCCCACTCTTCACAGTTCCTCTGTGGAGATGGGAGGACCTTCCAGAAGGACAATCATCTCTGCTGCACTCCATCAATCAGGCCTTTATGGTAGAGTGGCCAGACGGAAGCCACTCCTCAGTAAAAGGCACATGACAGAAGGCTTGGAGTTTGCCAAAAGGCACCTAAAGATTCTCAGAGCATGAGAAACAAGATTATCTGGTCTGATGAAACCCAGATTGAACTCTTTGGGCTGAATGCCAAGCATCACGTCTGGAGGAAACCTGGCACCATCCCTATCGGGAAGCAAGGTGGTGGCAGCATCATGCTGTGGAGATGTTTTTCAGTGGCAGGGACTGGGAGACTAGTCAGGATCTAGGGAAAGATGAACGGAGCAAAGTACAGAGAGATCCTTGATGAAAACCTGCTCCAGAGCACTCCGCTCCAGTCTGAGGTCCTAAGGTTCACCTTCCAACAGGACAGCGATCCTAAGCACACAGCCAAGATAACACAGGAGTCGGGACAAATCTTTGAATGTTCTTGAGTAGCCCAGCCAGAGCCCAGACTTGAACCTGATCGAAAATCTCTGGAGAGACCTGAAGATAGCTGTGCAACGACCCTCCCCATCCAACCTGACAGAGCTTGAGACAATCTGCAGTGCAGAATGGGAGAAACTCCCCAAATACAAGTGTGCCAAGCTTGTTGCGTCATACCCAAGAAGACTCAAGGCTGTAATCACTGCCAAAGGTGCTTCAACAAAGTACTGAGTAAAGGGTGTGATTACTTATGTAAATGTGATATTTCCGTTTTTTTTATACATTTGCAAAAAAATTCTAAAAACCTGTTTTTGCTTTTTCATTATGTGTAGATTGACGAGGGGAAAAAGCAATTCAATGCATTTTAGAATAAGCCTGTAACCAAATGTGGAAAAAGTCAAAGGGTCTGAATACTTTCCGAATGCACTGTACATTCATGCAACTAAAAACCTGGTGCGTCTGAAATGTATTCTCTTCCATGTATAGAGCACTACTTTTCACCCATAGGGGTCTAGTCAAATGTCCACTATGTCTAGGGATAGGGTGCCATTTGGGACACAGCCCTGTGGCTGCCTCCCTGGCCTACTAGCTGTTCTGTTGTGTTCCGCTGGGCAGATGACTCAGTCATCAGCAAGGCCGTGAGATGTAGTGGTTTTACTAGTAGGCAGCCATTATGTCCTGTGTGTTATATTTTAAACAGCACAACTCAAACAACGGCTCCCATTGTACATGTACTGTAGCCCTAACCTGTAACCCACCCTCTCTGTGAGCTCCTTTTGTTTTCAAAGCAGCCAACCGTCACCCAGTTACATCTATCTCCTTAATGGATATTTTTGTATAACTTAGTTCGGAACCAACACTGGCATGTGTGTGTGTGTGTGTGTGCGCAAGTGTGTGTCTGCACAAGTGTGTGTGTGTGCACAAGTGTGTGCGTGAGTATCTGTGCGCATGTGTGTGCGTACACAAGTGGATATAGCAGGAGGAGCCAGGCAGGACACACGGGCCCTTAAAAAGAAAGATTAATAACCCACCGCAAATGATGTCATAGCTTAAGTGTTTTCCTTTGTATTTACACATCCACCTGGGCTGTCAGACCGCTGCCTAGTCGTCTTTCTGCTGAGAAATGGAAATGGCGCATCCTGACACTAATGCATCACTAGAAATATTTGAGATGAATAAAGAAGTCCTGGCATGCTTTTCCTTCCTCTCCTGTCCTGCCTGCAACAGAGAGGCATCGCAAACACTCCATTTGACATTGACATGAAGGCAAACGCGTCTCTAGTCTCTAGTCAAAACAAAGGAGATGATTGTGGACGACAGGAAAAAGAGGACTGAGCACTCCCCCATTCTCATCGACGGGGCTGCAGTGGAGCCGGTTGAGAGCTTCAAGTTCCTTGGTGTCCACATCACCAAAAAACTAACATGGTCCAAGCACACCATGACATGACAAAATCTATGGACTTCTACAGCTGCACCATCGAGAGCATCCTGACTGGTTGCATCACTGCTTGGTATGGCAACTGCTCGGCCTGCGACCGCAAGGCACTACAGAGGGTAGTGCGAACGGCCCAGTACATCACTGGGGCCAAGCTTCATGCCATCCAGGACCTCTATACCAGGCGGTGTCAGAGGAAGGCCCTTAGAATTGTCAAAGACTCCAGCCACCCTAGTCATAGACTGTTCTCTCTGCTACCACACCAATTCTAGGTCCTGAACATCTAGTCAAATGGCTACCCAAACTATTCGCATTGCCCCCCCCCCTCCCCTCTCCACACCACTGCCACTCTCTGTTGTCATCTATGCATAGTCACTTTAATTAACTCTACCTACATGTACATACTACCTCAACTAACCGGTGCCTCCGCACATTGACTCTGTACCGACACCCCCCTGTATATATTGTTATTTTTTGCTGCTGCTCTTTAATTACTTGTTACTTTTATCTCTTATTCTTATGCCTATTTTTTTAAACTGCACTGTCGGTTAGGGGCTCGTAAGTAAGCATTTCACTGTAAGGTCTACACCTGTTGTATTCGGCGTATGTGACTAATAAACATTTATTTGCTTTGATTTAGTCTCTGCTGAATGCAAATAATGTTATTTTCATTATTTTTTTCTTTTCATTATTTTTTTCTTATCCCTCCTTTGATGGAAGAGCAGGGAGGGGAAGGAGGAGGGGTGGAAGTCTCCTTCAGTCAATGCAAACTAATGAGACATATTAATGACATTAGACCTTAATTCAATGTCTGCATAATTCATAATAATTGATTGCTGCTGCTTTAAAGGAGTACCTTTTTCAGGAGAAAAATGATCCCATTAGTACAGGTTTAATACAAATCTAAGCTGTCAAAACACCCAGCTCTGACTCCATCCCCACTATGTTAATTGTCATAAGCATTTCAGATTGATTAGTTTTACATTTGGAAGTGAGCTTTCATTCATAATTTCCCTTGGTTTAAGTAGACGTGTCACAGAGATTCTTTTTTCAAGGCACCAGAATTGGAATACCTTCCCTTGAAATAATGTTTTATACTCCACATAGCTGAGGGTGGCATTTTAAACAGAATCAATTTTCAAGATAAATATTTCCAGAGTTTGAAATTACATTTACATTTACATTTAAGTCATTTAGCAGACGCTCTTATCCAGAGCGACTTACAAATTGGTGCATTCACCTTATGATATCCAGTGGAACAGCCACTTTACAATAGTGCATCTAAATCTTTTAAGGGGGGGGGGGGGGGGGGGGGGGGGGGGGGGGTTAGAAGGATTACTTTATCCTATCCTAGGTATTCCTTAAAGAGGTGGGGTTTCAGGTGTCTCCGGAAGGTGGTGATTGACTCCGCTGACCTGGCGTCGTGAGGGAGTTTGTTCCACCATTGGGGTGCCAGAGCAGCGAACAGTTTTGACTGGGCTGAGCGGGAACTGTACTTCCTCAGAGGTAGGGAGGCGAGCAGGCCAGAGGTGGATGAACGCAGTGCCCTTGTTTGGGTGTAGGGCCTGATCAGAGCCTGAAGGTACGGAGGTGCCGTTCCCCTCACAGCTCCGTAGGCAAGCACCATGGTCTTGTAGCGGATGCGAGCTTCAACTGGAAGCCAGTGGAGAGAGCGGAGGAGCGGGGTGACGTGAGAGAACTTGGGAAGGTTGAACACCAGACGGGCTGCGGTGTTCTGGATGATTTGTAGGGGTTTAATGGCACAGGCAGGGAGCCCAGCCAACAGCGAGTTGCAGTAATCCAGACGGGAGATGACAAGTGCCTGGATTAGGACCTGCGCCGCTTCCTGTGTGAGGCAGGGTCGTACTCTGCGAATGTTGTAGAGCATGAACCTACAGGAATGGGCCACCGCCTTGATGTTAGTTGAGAACGACAGGGTGTTGTCCAGGATCACGCCAAGGTTCTTAGCGCTCTGGGAGGAGGACACAATGGAGTTGTCAACCGTGATGGCGAGATCATGGAACGGGCAGTCCTTCCCCGGGAGGAAGAGCAGCTCCGTCTTGCCGAGGTTCAGCTTGAGGTGGTGATCCGTCATCCACACTGATATGTCTGCCAGACATGCAGAGATGCGATTCGCCAACTGGTTATCAGAAGGGGGAAAGGAGAAGATTAATTGTGTGTCGTCTGCATAGCAATGATAGGAGAGACCATGTGAGGTTATGACAGAGCCAAGTGACTTGGTGTATAGCGAGAATAGGAGAGGGCCTAGAACAGAGCCCTGGGGGACACCAGTGGTGAGAGCACGTGGTGCGGAGACAGATTCTCGCCACGCCACCTGGTAGGAGCGACCTGTCAGGTAGGACGCAATCCAAGCGTGGGCCGCGCCGGAGATGCCCAACTCGGAGAGGGTGGAGAGGAGGATCTGATGGTTCACAGTATCAAAGGCAGCCGATAGGTCTAGAAGGATGAGAGCAGAGGAGAGAGAGTTAGCTTTAGCAGTGCGGAGCGCCTCCGTGACACAGAGAAGAGCAGTCTCAGTTGAATGACTAGTCTTGAAACCTGACTGATTTGGATCAAGAAGGTCATTCTGAGAGAGATAGCAGGAGAGCTGGCCAAGGACGGCACGTTCAAGAGTTTTGGAGAGAAAAGAAAGAAGGGATACTGGTCTGTAGTTGTTGACATCGGAGGGATCGAGTGTAGGTTTTTTCAGAAGGGGTGCAACTCTCGCTCTCTTGAAGACGGAAGGGACGTAGCCAGCGGTCAAGGATGAGTTGATGAGCGAGGTGAGGTAAGGGAGAAGGTCTCCGGAAATGGTCTGGAGAAGAGAGGAGGGGATAGGGTCAAGCGGGCAGGTTGTTGGGCGGCCGGCCGTCACAAGACGCGAGATTTCATCTGGGGAGAGAGGGGAGAAAGAGGTCAAAGCACAGGGTAGGGCAGTGTGAGCAGAACCAGCGGTGTCGTTTGACTTAGCAAACGAGGATCGGATGTCGTCGACCTTCTTTTCAAAATGGTTGACGAAGTCATCCGCAGAGAGGGAGGAGGGGGGGGGGGGGGAGGGGGAGGAGGATTCAGGAGGGAGGAGAAGGTGGCAAAGAGCTTCCTAGGGTTAGAGGCAGATGCTTGGAATTTAGAGTGGTAGAAAGTGGCTTTAGCAGCAGAGACAGAAGAGGAAAATGTAGAGAGGAGGGAGTGAAAGGATGCCAGGTCCGCATGGAGGCGAGTTCTCCTCCATTTCCGCTCGGCTGCCCGGAGCCCTGTTCTGTGAGCTCGCAATGAGTCGTCGAGCCACGGAGCAGGAGGGGAGGACCGAGCCGGCCTGGAGGATAGGGGACATAGAGAGTCAAAGGATGCAGAAAGGGAGGAGAGGAGGGTTGAGGAGGCAGAATCAGGAGATAGGTTGGAGAAGGTTTGAGCAGAGGGAAGAGATGATAGGATGGAAGAGGAGAGAGTAGCGGGGGAGAGAGAGCGAAGGTTGGGACGGCGCGATACCATCCGAGTAGGGGCAGAGTGGGAAGTGTTGGATGAGAGGGAGAGGGAAAAGGATACAAGGTAGTGGTCGGAGACTTGGAGGGGAGTTGCAATGAGATTAGTGGAAGAACAGCATCTAGTAAAGATGAGGTCAAGCGTATTGCCTGCCTTGTGAGTAGGGGGGGAAGGTGAGAGGGTGAGGTCAAAAGAGGAGAGGAGTGGAAAGAAGGAGGCAGAGAGGAATGAGTCAAAGGTAGACGTGGGGAGGTTAAAGTCACCCAGAACTGTGAGAGGTGAGCCATCCTCAGGGAAGGAACTTATCAAGGCGTCAAGCTCATTGATGAACTCTCCAAGGGAACCTGGAGGGCGATAAATGATAAGGATGTTAAGCTTGAAAGGGCTGGTAACTGTGACAGCATGGAATTCAAAAGAGGCGATAGACAGATGGGTCAGGGGAGAAAGAGAGAATGTCCACTTGGGAGAGATGAGGATCCCAGTGCCACCACCCCGCTGACCAGAAGCTCTCGGGGTGTGCGAGAACACATGGGCAGACGAGGAGAGAGCAGTAGGAGTAGCAGTGTTATCTGTGGTAATCCATGTTTCCGTCAGTGCCAAGAAGTCGAGGGACTGGAGGGAAGCATAGGCTGGGATGAACTCTGCCTTGTTGGCCGCAGATCGGCAGTTCCAGAGGCTGCCGGAGACCTGGAACTCCACGTGGGTTGTGCGCGCTGGGACCACCAGGTTAGGGTGGCAGCGGCCACGCGGTGTGAAGCGTTTGTATGGTCTGTGCAGAGAGGAGAGAACAGGGATAGACAGACACATAGTTGACAGGCTACAGAAGAGGCTACGCTAATGCAAAGGAGATTGGAATGACAAGTGGACTACACGTCTCGAATGTTCAGAAAGTTAAGCTTACGTTGCAAAAATCTTATTGACTAAAATGATTAAAATGATGCAGTACTGCTGGCTGGTGAAGTAGGCTAGCTAGCAGTGGCTGCGTTGTTGACTTTGTTTGAAAGTGTTGCTGGCTAGGTAGCCTCGATAACTGGCTAGGTAACCTCGATAACTGGCTAGATAATTACTCTAAACTACACAATTATCTTAGATACAAGGACAGCAAAGACAACTATGTAGCTAGCTAACACTACACTAATCAAATCGTTCCGTTGTAGGGTTTCGGTAGAAGTTGGCTAGCTGGCTAGCTAGCAGTGTTGACAACGTTAGGACGGCGAAAATAGCTGGCTAGCTGACTTTGTTTGAAAGTGGAGCTGGCTAGGTAACCTCGATAACTGGCTAGATAATTACTCTAAACTACACAATTATCTTAGATACAAAGACAGCAAAGACAACTATGTAGCTAGCTAACACTACACTAATCAAATCGTTCCGTTGTAGTGTTTCGGTAGAAGTTGGCTAGCTGGCTAGCTAGCAGTGTTGACAACGTTAGGACGGCGAAAATAGCTGGCTAGCTGACTTTGTTTGAAATTCATCATGGATATCGGTTTAATCCCTCTCCTTTTTTCTTTGTTCTTTTTTCGTTCTGTCCATTAGGCCACCAACATAGAATAATGTTACTGGGATTTTTCAGTGCACTCAAACGCATTCCTTTCTGAGAAACAATTTAATAAACGCTGATTTTAATTGTTTCATTTTTTTTTACATATTGGGGGACATATGGAAGGGTATGACTGTTGTGTAACATCATAGTAACCAATGTGCTGTGGAAATCAGAAATTAAGCTGTGGAAATCAGCTTTACTCGTGTTCTTCCATTTTGTCTGACTTTTCTAGATGATAAAAATCTATGTTATCCTCAGTAATCAGAAGTGTTGAAGTAAAAACACACATCACAAATGTTGAGTAAAGCGTGATACAGATAACTGCCAAAATGAAGGAAACACCAAAATAAAGTTTTCAATAGGGCGTTGGGCCACCACAAGCCAGAACAGTTTCAATATACCTTGGCATAGATTCTACTTAGGTTCTGGAACTCTATTGGAGGGATGCGACACCATTCTTCCACGAGAAATTCCATCATTGGGTGTTTTGTTGATGGGGGTGGAAAACGTTGTCTCAGGCGCCGCTCCAGAATCTCCCATAAATGTTAAATTGGGTTGAGATCTGGTGACTGACACACACACACACACACACACACACACACACACACACACACACACACACACACACACACACACACACACACACACACACACACACACACACACACACACACACACACACACACACACACACACTTTAAACCCCCTATGGTCCTTTGAGACCCCTCTTTCAAAGTCACCAAGATCTCTTCTTCTAATCATAGTAGCCGAAATAATGAGCATCTGGGCATTTTGGCATTTCTTAATTAACTCAGGAACCACACCTGTGTGGAAGCACCTGCTTTTAATATACTTTGTATCCCTCATTTACTGAAGTGTTTATTTGGCAGTTACCTGTATGTTCTCCTCATCAGTCTGTATGGTTGTGAAATGACTGGTCGGTCCTGACCTTTGGCCCATCCTTTTATGTGTAGAAATCATGGTCGTTAGAAATGGAGCCTATTGAGGCCATATAAGTAAGTTCAATGGAGTGTATAATATGTAAAATGCCATATGGTCCGGGCAGATCCACAAGGATAAAATCAGTAATTTGATTCGGTTCGAACATGTATTATACTCTTCCTGCCTTCTCTGCTTCGGCCTCTCCATGTTGTAGACATACTGTATGTTTATGTAACCTAGTATCCTTATACCTTTCAACTATGATTAGTCCTGTATCATCTTTACAATCCTCATTACATTAGAAGTACTGTTTTCACAAATAAATATTTCAGTCATGTAATCCATTTGAAAAGTAATGATGTGTGTACAGTATGTGTGGCTAGCTTCATGGGTTCTTAAGAGCTCTGCAAAGCAGCACTGCATGGTATCCTAACCAAGCAGGGGATTTTGATAAATAACAATTTAATTTTGTTCCAGCTGTGACATGTTGATTGATCAAAAACCTCATGGCTAAGGCCTCCCTTCCCTCCCATCGTATTTATCCTTTGTCAAATGGTTTCAAAATCAATACCAGCCTTGTACACAACCATTTCTGCTGCAGGCACTCAGAGGGAAAAGAGGAAGGAAAAACACACCTGCTCTCTGGGTGATTGTTACTAATTTTTCCTGTCAAAGCTGTTTGAACACAGAATAATTATTTGGTGGTATGGTTGCAGGGCACGGCAGATTATTCTACAATCCATTTAGATAACTTGGGAGAGGGGTCGGAAAATGAATCGCCCCAAACCAGACAAGTTGATCTGGCAAGGTGATACATCTGAGACCTGGGAGAATAACTCAGCTTAAAGATGCTACATGGACCGCCACATAGACTGAATTGCAGTATTGAAGTCAAGGGAGCAAGCCTCTCCTTACTGTGCAGATAGGTCAAGGCCTATGTCTTCAGTGTGTTATGAGAGGCCAGGCTCTTTAGGCCTGGTGCTGACAATGGCTGCAAAAACCCATATTTTAGAATGACTTGATTGTTGACTTGCCTAGTTAAATAGAGGTTTAATGAACTTAATTTTTTATTTTTTTTATGTACCCAACCTTAACGTCAAATTTTGCTACATTGGTTGTCATTGTTTTTAATGTTGTGCAATACCTTTACTGTTCAACATGGTATCAACTTTCTCTTATAAGTTAGAAATCCATATTTACTTTGTAATCATCCCTGCCCCCATCCAGTGATCATGGTGGTGACATCATATTGAGAGGTCCTCCATTATGGTAACATGTAGTAATTTGTTTTGTAGAGAAGATGTGCTTCTGCGTGTCATCGTGTACAGCTTCATCCCACTCCCAGTGTCATGATGCCGTCTGCCACAGCTGTCTGTCTGTGAGGGGAGCTTTTTCTCGTCTCTTCAGCCTGGACCCTCAGGGCAACCCAGCCCTCTGCCTCTGGGGACAACATAATGATGTGGTGAAATATAGGCCAGGATCAGAGACAACATGACAAATTGAATGGAAAGATGTGTCTTGTGCACCTGAAATGAAGGCAAAGGCTGTATTTGATGATGGTCCTAGTTGGTTTATGGCTGTTGTTAAGGGTTTGGTTATTTGGTATTGTAATTGCTCTCTATATAGCATTCATATGCATTGTAATCTACGCATTGGTTCATTCATACTCATTGGTACGTTGATATAAGTACTTCATCAAACTTGTAGTATTTCCTAAATTCTACAGATATGGATGTCTTCTCTCAGGTCCTACTGCTATACTCGTCCCACAGGTCTCATTTTATGTCCTTTACCAGTTGTTTAGCTGACTGTCAACGCTGAACAGCTATATGGCTCCTACGCAAAAACAAAGGAGGGGAACACACTTCTGAATAAGTGTCCCAATGCCAGGCTCGATAAATAACGTCTACAGTGTTTATAAAAAGAAACAGGCTTTTATGAGCCATTTGTGAGGTACTTGAAACTAACTCGGAGAATGACTAGTCGAAAAATGTTATGTGTTTATTGAAATTAAAGTTTAAACCACTTTGAGATATTACTGTTAACCTGTCTGGCGGTTGGCTCCACAGCTGTAACCCAAGCACACAGTCTACATCCCAAATAGCACCCTGTCTACTACAGAGTGCACAGCTAGTGACCTCCCTATGGGCCCTGGTCACAAGTAATGCACTGAATAGGGTGCCATTTGGGAGGCATCCACATTGTAAGTTAGCTTGTCAGCTTCCATAGCCTGTGACGGAGGGCTAAAGAGTGTTTATCAGACTGGATGGCGATGCCCCCAAGACAACCTTTTGCTGAAACACTATACACATCATAACACTGTCTGTCTAGCACATGATTTGTTGCAAGGTCAGCGATTAATGGATTCTCACTCATTTTTCTATAGATGTTCAGGGGTTGTTAAGGGACATTTGGATGGGTGCATATCATCAACCTTTCTCTCAATATTTGGAGAAAGTTTTTTGTTGACTGTACAGTATGCAATATGATTTGTACATGTGTAGTAGTGTATTGTGTCAGTCAGTACCTGGAATACTGTATTAACTGGAGAGCAGGGATAAAGCAGATGGTACAGTCATAGCTTCCAGTCTTGAGGAGTGCCCTTTGGGCTGACATCTCTGCTGGCTGCTGGCTGCAGTGTGGTCATTAAAGAACGAGGGATGAAGGGATGAGGGATGGAGGGTTGAGGGATGGAGGGAGGAGGAGGAGGGATTTGATCCCTATTGCTTGGACAGCTGGGGGACATTACATTTTACGCTGAAATGACCATCCTCTTCAACCATTAGTGAGGGACACTCCAGGAAGCACCTCCCTGGCCTCAGCCTGTATGTACACTTCACAATTAGCCTGAATTGGATGGAAGTCAGTCAGAGCCAATGAAAAACATTCTCGTTGTTCTGTTCCCCCCTCAGTCAGCACAGCTCAGCTTAGCTTGGTTAATTATTATTGTTTTGGAAATCCACTCCAGTACGGATGTCATGGCAGAAGAGTTTGTTTTAGGGAAGTAGCAGTGTTGTTGTGGGTGTTTGTGCAGCTGCCTTGGCTGATTGGCATGGAGGCGGGTGGGGGTGGGAGTAGGCAGAGGCGTGTGAGGGGGTAGCAGGAAGTGGCAAGCGTTCCTATGTCGACTGGCGGCCACACCCAAAGACACCCAGAAGTTAGCACCAGAATGTCAAATCTGCAGCTTGCTGTGAAAAAAAGGGTTGTAAATGTTTATTTGAATACTGTACACCATAACGAATACATTTGGCAGCTTAACAAGTCAGACAGCAAACAAACAACATAGTAATATGACACTAAAGCCTTAACTTAGTTTGGCAGTGAAAGCACAATGAACTTAAGTCAAATGTTTGTATTTGTATTTGCCGTAAATCAAAAAAGTCAACAACATTAAATAATTGAGAGGGAAATTAATTATCTACTTGAATGTCTTGATTATATTGGGTGACTATATTGGACGGTGTGGCTGTAGACGTCTTCATTATTTCCTTAGAGAGGATAGCTAAGAGCACTTTGTCAAACTAGGTGATGCACACCTCTTACTGGGTGACATCACCATCAATCATGTGAATTTTGGATCTCTCAATCTGCAGCTCCTTAGCTCTCCATCATACTTCCCCTAGCTCTGTCAGACAGCCACTGTAACACGCCGCAGAGCCATAATGGACTTCCTCCATTAATGAAAAAATAACATATCACACAATACAAATGAGTGGTGAGAGAAAAGTGAGAGGAGTTCAGAAATGCTGAGAGATAATTAGACTGTCCGGTGGCGGTGTTGCGTATGCTAGATTGATGGATGCTCTATAATTACCTTGGTGTTATTATTTCAGGGCCAGACAAAAAGAGAACCTGGTTCCTCTTGCTTTGAGCGCCGCAAATTCATTAATCTCATTAATGTGTGGAATTAATATCATTTTATCAGACATTCCAGAGCTGCTGGTGGTGTGTGTGGCTGGGCCCATGATTCAGACCTGTCAAGAAGATGGGACACATCAATCTAATATAAGACACAGCCTGAGCTCGCTGATCTGCCTCCCAGTCAGGGGAAAGTGTGTGTGTGTGTGTGCAGGTGTGTGCATGTGTGTTTGTGAGTATTTGCATGTGTGTTTTTGTACTCTAATGTGTATTATTATGACACCTACGTTATTTTGCGTCTCCTCTCCTAGAGCAGAGTTTACTGGTGTTTCAGTGCCTTGGCTGGATCACCTGTAATATACCGTTATGGCACAGTGCGATGAGTGGTAAATTAGGGCCTAATTCACCTGTAATATACCGTTATGGCACAGTGCGATGAGTGGTAAATTAGGGCCTAATTCACCTGTAATATACCGTTATGGCACAGTGCGATAAGTGGTAAATTAGGGCCTAATTCACCTGTAATATACCGTTATGGCACAGTGCGATGAGTGGTAAACTAGGGCCAAATTCACCTGTAATATACCGTTATGGCACAGTGCGATGAGTGGTAAATTAGAGCCTAATTCACCTGTAATATACCGTTATGGCACAGTGCGATAAGTGGTAAATTAGGGCCTAATTCACCTGTAATATACCGTTATGGCACAGTGCGATGAGTGGTAAATTAGAGCCTAATTCACCTGTAATATACCATTATGGCACAGTGCGATGAGTGGTAAATTAGGGCCTAATTCACCTGTAATATACCATTATGGCACAGTGCGATGAGTGGTAAATTAGGGCCTAATTCACCTGTAATATACCGTTATGGCACAGTGCGATGAGTGGTAAATTAGAGCCTAATTCACCTGTAATATACCGTTATGGCACAGTGCGATAAGTGGTAAATTAGGGCCTAATTCACCTGTAATATACCGTTATGGCACAGTGCGATGAGTGGTAAACTAGGGCCTAATTCACCTGTAATATACCGTTATGGCACAGTGCGATGAGTGGTAAACTAGGGCCTAATTCACCTGTAATATGCCGTTATGGCACAGTGCGATGAGTGGTAAATTAGGGCCTAATTCACCTGTAATATACCATTATGGCACAGTGCGATGAGTGGTAAATTAGGGCCTAATTCACCTGTAATATACCGTTATGGCACAGTGCGATGAGTGGTAAATTAGGGCCTAATTCACCTGTAATATACCATTATGGCACAGTGCGATGAGTGGTAAATTAGGGCCTAATTCACCTGTAATATACCGTTATGGCACAGTGCGATGAGTGGTAAATTAGGGCCTAATTCACCTGTAATATACCGTTATGGCACAGTGCAATGAGTGGTAAATTAGGGCCTAATTCACCTGTCTGCTATTTCACCTGTCTAGCACTTAGGATAATCGAGCCCTGGCAATTGGACGTTTTTGAAACAGTATTCTGCCAA
Source organism: Salvelinus namaycush (assembly GCF_016432855.1). Classification (NCBI taxonomy): domain Eukaryota; kingdom Metazoa; phylum Chordata; class Actinopteri; order Salmoniformes; family Salmonidae; genus Salvelinus; species Salvelinus namaycush. Next base: position 9,818,421 of record NC_052336.1, read on the forward strand.
ACTAATATAGAAAGTATTTGACCAGGCTGTCTTAGCCTCTAACCCTCTGACTCTCCAGCTTATTCAGGTGCCTCATGATAATGAGTTGTAATTTTGCTCAATTCCAAACACGTTATTATGAAAAATATAGTTTATTGTCTAAAAGCTTTCGTGAACTCTTTAACTATAAATAGCATTCCCACTATCAGATGTTAAATGTGGCCTTGCTGGTGGTGCTCTCATGTTGAATTGATATAGATTCTTACCAACATTTTGTGAAGAACAATATTACATTTTAAGAATATGGCAGAATACAGTATACACATCTCACCACTACTACACTACCCTTCCCAGTCTCCATGCAGGTCCAGATTTGTCTTGTCTGTTCAGTGTGTTTGTGGAGACAGCAGTGTTCCAGTAATTTGAGGAGGACACTACTGTCTTATCTAGAGTGGATGTGGGGACGTCTCTCCAACAACAAGCCACCAGCAGAGTAGAGCAGGTGCTGCACCATGATCTGACTGGCTGTGGGAGGAGCATGTTTCCTGAACACAGACCAGACCACCAACCTAGAGGGCAGCAGGGGAGATGAAGAGATAGACATATGGTAACATTGGACATTGCTTGTGGGTTGCAGATTTGTTTACTCTTTTTCCCATTTCAAAATATCCTGTCCTAAACACTGTTGATTTGGGCGTTTTACCATTACACATGTAGCTTGGATAGTAGTAGCCCACCATTAGAAAGGTAAACTATATAGCCCAGCTTTATAAACACTTTATAAACACACATTTCACTCATATAACCCATTCCTAGAATGTATTATATTGTGGAAAGAAATACAGGACAATCAAACTAGTCTGCCATCATCCACTGCTATCATCTGTTGTCTTCCCTGAGACCTGCCATACCTGCTCTCTCCCTATCATAGTCTTATAATGGAAATGTAATGGATGCCGTAGCCCCTGACGACATCATATCATATGGCCCTGGCTCACTGCAGGTGGTTCAGTTTGTCCATGGCCAGAGGAAATGAGATCTTTACACCCAATTTGAGGTGAAGTGACTCAGGGTTTACATGTAGGATATCCCGTGACCCTGGCGTAATGATCTCCAGGCTGCAGGTGGTCTGACTCTCGTGTGGCAGGGACAGGGCCCATAAACAGATTTAATCACATTCCTCCATGCAGTCTCTCCCCAAACCATAACCCTCCTCTCAGACAGGAACCATCTGCCTACAACACTGACTGACTACACACACACATTATGCAAATGACCTCCGCTCTGACTGACTCTTAATGAAGCACTCCTGTATGTGTGAGTGTCTCTTCTTTTACCGGAAATGTTATGTCACTGCAAATGTCTGTGAGGGCCATGTTTCATTACTGTAAAGGTCTGTGAGGGCCATGTTACATCACTGTAAAGGTATGTGAGGGCCACGGTATGTCACTGCAAATGTCTCTGAGGGCCGTGTTACATCACTGTAAAGTTCTGTGAGGGCCATGTTACGTCACTGTAATTGTCTGTGAGGGCCATGTTACATCACTGTAAAGGTCTGTGAGGGCCATGTTACATCACTTTAAAGGTCTGTGAGGGCCATGTTATATCACTGTAAAGGTATATAAGGGCCCCGGTATGTCACTGCAAATGTCTGTGAGGGCCATTTTACATCACTGTAAAGTTCTGTGAGGGCCATGTTACGTCACTGTAATTGTCTGTGAGGGCCATGTTACATCACTGTAAATGTCTGTGAGGGCCATGTTACATCACTGTAAATGTCTGTGAGGGCCATGTTACGTCACTGTAAAGGTTTGTGAGTGCCATGTTACGCCACTGTGAAGGTCTGTGAGGGCCATGTTACGTCACTGTAAAGGTCTGTGAGGGCCATGTTATGTCACTGTAATGGTCTGTGAGGGCCATGTTACATCTCTGTAAAGGTCTGTGAGGGCCATGTTACATCTCTGTAAAGGTCTGTGAGGGCCATGTTACATCTCTGTAAAGGTCTGTGAGGGCCATGTTACATCTCTGTAAAGGTCTGTGAGGGACATGTTGCGTCACTGTAAAGGTCTGTGAGGGCCATGTTACGTCATTGTAAATGTGTACTTTAGAATGTGTTTCATTAAGGCAAAGCACATGATAAAACAAACAGTGTGTTTCCTAGTACTTGGAACCGGCCTCCCCTTGTCCAGAGGCGCTTGACCCTAAAGGGCTACCGGACTTGTATGATTGGGAGGCGCCTCCCTGTCCACAAACACACACATGTACACACAAACACATATACACACACACGTAGACACACGTAGACACACAGACACACACAGAGACACACACACACACACACACACACACACACAAACACACTAACGTGCGCACGCACACACACACACTAATGTGCACGCACACACACACGATGCAATCACACTGTCATGTGTGTGCCATGTGAAGGGAGTTTAGAAGGCATGCCGGGGGCTTGTGGTAACTCTGACCCACGACTACAGAAGGGAAGCATGGCATGCAGTGTAAGCCGTCACTGAAAACAGCTGTTCACGCATCCTTTCTCCTTTTAATGGCACTTCCGCTGCATCCCATAGGCTGTCTGGGCTTGAAATACAACAGCTACTCCATACCAAGTACAAACGCGGTTTGTGTTTAATTGTTGTCAGATTTTTTCCCTTCCCCCTCCCATTGAAAGCTTTCCAAGCCCTAATAACGGAGCGGTTTGGAGAGCAGAGGCAGAACTCCATGAACACACTTGGATTCCTCAAACCAACGCCGATTCCAATGATCTGCATATTGCCCAAATGCCTAGGCCTAGGGGAAGAAAATGTGATTAAATCATAAGGGAAAGACCTGGATAATCAACAAGGATATATGGTTGGTTGGAATATCTACTTTTCCTTTACAGATGTGTGGCTTTGGCCTAATTGTTCTAAATCAGGGATGGGCAACTTTGATAGGGGGGGCCCACAAAAAAATCTGAACTTGTGGGTCTGCGTACACACATCCATACCTCGACCTTGCAAGCAAAACATTTTAGCGGCCCTCTTGACAGGGGAGAGAAAAGGTTTTAGAGTAAATTTCCTGCAATTCTACACATTTTGCCATTGGGCGTAGAGAAAATGAATTTTAAAGCAGGAATGCCGCAACTCTATGGTGCGGAGAGTAGATTTTGCCATTTTATAATTAATTTCACGCAATTCTTCTCATTTTGTCAATGGGCAGAGAGTAAAAGTAGCACTTACAGCTTATTTCCTGCAATTCTACACATTTTGCCATAGGGTGGAGAGAAATGTTTGCAGTTTTTAATATGATATCTGAGTGAGAGTGACTAACAAAATCAATGGGGGCCTCCGGTCGGTGATTCGACCATGATTACTACACGTTTAGATAGATGGCCGCTGGACTAATTTACCAATCTAAAAAAGGTTAGCTGACATGGGCTAATTGAGGGACTGTCAGTTACTGACATAACAAGAGAAAAACTGATTTCTAAAACTGTAATTTCTAAATTGCACCTTGTGTATTCTACTATTCAAACTCTGAACAGTAATTCGAGATCCTGACTGAGTTTCCCCTGCGGGCCTACAAAAGAGGGGTCACAGCCCACCAGTTGCCCATCCTTGTTCTAAATTAAATGAAGGAAAGAATGTGGAAATGTGTGCCATTGGGGTTGCTACAGATACAGTACTTATTACTGTATAGTATGGTATGGCATATACTTAATACAGTATTCATTCAATTAATTTAGGCAATGAAGCCCTTTATTTACTTCCCCAGGGTCAGATGAACTCATGGATACCATTTTTATGTTTCTACGTCTAGTTTGAAGGAAGTTGTTAAATAGCGTAAGCAAAAACACAAACTTACTCAGCTTTCCAGCAGTTAACACAGCTAGCATGCTAGTAGTTACCACAGCTAGCATACTAGCAGTTAACATAGACTTCCAGTCATTGCGCTAATGCTAGTCAGCATTGGCTCGCAAAACTACCTCTAAGTTCCTTCATACTGTACAGCAGAGACATAAAAATGGAATCCATGAGTTCATCTGACTGGGGAAGTAGATAAAGGGCTTCATAGCAAAATCCTGAAGTATCCCTTTAACAAATACAGTAGCTGAAAGCCTGTGTCCTGATATGTTGGTACAGTAGGTAGTTGTAGATGAAGCACTGTGGTTTTATTTTAATTTAATTTAAATTGAACCTTTATTGTTCAGGTCCTCCATTGCATAGCAGCAGGGTGGCTCAGAAGATTAGGCTAACAGGGGTCACATACACAAATACTATTAAGTCTCATTACCAGTGAACATAGTTTACCTCTCTGTCTCTCTCTTTCAGGGTGTTGACAGTGAGCCGTGGTACTGGGCACTTAAAGCCGCAGTCCGGTCCAGTCTGGACAGCATAGAGTCTTGTCCCTGCAGAGGGACTGGGAGGAGGAAAGCTGAGTAAGTTTGTGTTGTTGTTGATGTAGAGGTAGTATAGGGCTGTCCAGGCATGCCTGAGACAGATTATCTTTGGGGGGTGGATGGACTGACCGGCCAGCGGTATGAATCCATGAAACCTGCCATCCAGGCCTTAATTGGAGGTCATTAATCATGCCAGGCTGTCCGGCACTGAACAAACATGTGTTTTACTTCTGCATGCCTGCTTGGCTGCTGTGGAGGTGTGTGTGGACTGTGGAGGGGTGTGTGTACTGTGGAGGTGTGTGTGGACTGTGGAGGTGTGTGCATGTGTGTGGGAGTGAAGCCTCTTAGGCCTGCTGGGCTTAGCCCGGTGCTGCTCACACATTCACAGTTAGTTTAATGATCAATTAGCTCTAATTATGACTCTTTAATCAAATAAACATGACTTTGTCGTATTCCTTTTCTTTCTGTAAAATCATGTTGCATTATAGAAGTTTGATTACAGTGAGATAAATGTTTCTATAACTTATATTGTTAAGTGCTGTGTGTTCTTCCTTCCTTCATACTTTGTCCCATTCCCCCATCACTGTAATACCCGTAACACAGACAGTCTGAGGTTTAACTTGGTAGTATGAATTAGAGGCAGGAGTGTATTTGAAAGTCTGAAATCATGACCCTCGTCCAACAGCTATGGATTCCACTAACACAAAATCCATAGTGGTTGATTTGTTGAACCTTTATGATCTGAACCCAAACCTCATAATGTTCATATTCTCTACAACCCTGTGCTGATGAGGGAGAGGATGGGATAAAGAGCATGGCTGTGGGGTCAAAGGTAGAGAGAGAGGAAGAGAGCGAGAACAGGGATGGGTTGGTTGAAAACCATTAGAGTAATCAATCCTACTGTATCTGGAAGGTTGCCCACACATGCAATAAAACCATAAATGGCAATAGGAATTGAGCAATTTTCTATGTAACTTAAGAACTCCTAATTACACCATATTTTATTATATTAGAGCTGTCAAACTATATATTTTTTCCATTGAGTTAATTGTATGATTTGCTGTGATTAATCTCTATGAATTGCAAATTCAGAATATGCACTAATTTAATATTTTTTTTAAACAAAAAGCATTACAGGAACATTGGTGTCTTGATTTTGTCTAAATGAATGGTTAGCAAAATCTGGTAAATTGATGAAGCACACTTTCTTTAACCTAAATCTAAACTTGTATTGACATCACATTGTTGGTTTTAGCTGTCTAGATTATGTGCATTCGGACAGTATTCAGACCCCTTGACCTTTTTCACATTTTGTTACGTTACAGCCTTATTCTACAAATGATTAAATATGTTTTTCCCCTCCTCAATCTACACACAATACCCCATAATGACAAAGTGAAAACAGGTTTTTAGAAATGTTTGCAAATGTATTACAAATAAAAAACAGAAATACTTTATTTACATAAGTATTCAGACCCTTTGCTATGAGACTCGAAATTGAGCTCAGGTGCATCCTGTTTCCATTGATCATCCTTGAGATGTTTCTCCAACTTGATTGGAGTCCACCTGTGGTAAATTGAATTGAATGGACATGATTTGGAAAGGCACACACCTGTCTAAATAAGGTCCCACAGTTGACAGTGCATGTCAGAGCAAAAACCAAGCCATGAGGTTGAAGGAATTGTCCGTAGGTCTCTGAGACAGGATTGTGTCGAGGCACAGATTTGTGAAAGGGCACCAAACAATGTATGCAGCATTGAAGTTCCCCAAGAACACAGTGACCTCCATAATTCTTAAATGGAAGAAGTTTGGAACCACCAAGATACTTCCTAGAGCTGGCCGCCCGGCCAAACTGAGCAATCGGGAGAGAAGGGCCATGGTCAGGGAGCCTTGGCCAAGAGCCCAATGGTCCCGATGGTCACTCTGACAGAGCTCCAGAGTTCCTCTGTGGAGATGGGAGAACCTTCCAGAAGGACAACCATCTCTGCTCCACTCCATCAATCAGGCCTTTATGGTAGAGTGGCCAGATGGAAGCCACTCCTCAGTAAAAGGCACATGACAGCCTGCATGGAGTTTGCCAAAAGGCACCTATGAGAAACAAGATTCTCTGGTCTGATGAAACCAAGATTTAACTCTTTGGCCTGAATGCCAAGCATCACGTCTGGATGAAACCTGGCACCATCCCTACGGTGAAGCATGGTGGTGGCAGCATCATGCTGTGGGGATGTTTTTCAGGGACCTGGCGACTAGTCAGGATCTAGGTAAAGATGAACAGCGCAAAGTACAGAAAGATCCTTGATGAAAACCTGTTCCAGAGCCTCAAGACCTTAGACTGGGGTTAAGGTTCACCTTCCAACAGGACAACGACCCTAAGCACATAGCCAAGACAAAGCAGGAGTGGCTTCGGGACAAGTATCTGAATGTCCTTGAGTGGCCCAGCCAGAGCCTGGACTTGAACCCAATCAAACATCTGTGGAGAGACCTGAAAATAGCTGTGCAGCGACGCTCCCCATCCAACCTGACAGCGCTTGAGAGGATATGCAGAAAAGAATGGGAGAAACTTCCCAAGTACAGGTGTGCCAAGATGGTAGAGTCATAGCTAAAAAGACTTGAGGCTGTAATCGCTGCCAGAGGTGCTTCAACAAAGTACTGAGTAAAGAGTCTGAATACTTATGTAAATGTAATACATCAGTTTTTTATTTATTTGAACAATTTGTCAAAATTTCTAAAAACCTGTTTTTGTTTTGTTATTATGGGGTATTGTGTGTAGATTGATGAAGAACAAAATCAATTTAGTCCATTTTAGAATAAGGCTGTAATGTATCAAAATGTGGAAAAAGTCAAGGGGTCTGAATACTTTCCGAATGCACTGTATATATATATATACATATTATTATTTTTATTGTTATTATTATATTATTATATACTATATTGCACTATATGTCCTATCCTTTAATTTTGTATTCTTCCACTATATGATGTACATTATGTTAGTGTTGTCTTCCACCCCTGTATAGCTTGTTATATCCTCTCAGTTTAAACTCATTTTCAAAAAGTCACCCAATTTCCCTCAACGGCTCCATTTTCTTTGGCTTTATTTGGTTTTGATTTGACGTTGCCTCAGTGGAATGTAAAAATATTATGGTTATGAATAAGTGGTCTCTTTGGTTCAGGTGTATAGTGCCCTGGCCCAGGCCATATAACTCCTGCCTTGTTCCTCTCCAGTTGGTCAGCCAAGGGTCACTTCACACAGCAACACAGCAGCAGTACTGATACCTTCCTGCTATTTGCATTCAATTACCATCATGAACGGCTAAATTAAAAATCTCTTAAGGCGTATAACTACCTTGTTAGTTCTCCCTGCATCCCTGACATTTTTCCGTCCGACCTGCGAGGCAGTCAGTTGCCGTGGTGTGCAGACTAAATATTACTCCAATAAAGAAAAGTTGTCTCACCACAACGGCAGAATTCTTAAATGAAATGAAATGATAATTAGGCGTGTTCTAAAATAGGGAGCCATTACAGCCGGAGGTGTCAGAAAAGTCATGAAGAGGCATTAATCACAGCTAGTCCTGCAACACACACACACACGCACACGCACACGCACGCACACACACACACACACACACACACACACACACACACACACACACACACACACACACACACACACACACACACACACACACACACACACACACACACACACACACCTCCATCCAGATCCTCTCTTTAACTCCTTGCATCAGGCACAGAACCATGGCAGACCTCTAGGGAAACTCTAATATGTTTTTCATACACATTTTGATTTCATCCCAGTGCGCAGCCTGAATGAAAACGACGTCTGACTCACAGAAAACCATTGAGTTCTGCTGGACGTTGCCCATCTGTCTAGAGTAATTGAGCAGATCTTCAGGAGGGGGGCTGAAAAGTTATTCATGCAACAGTTGAGCCATTGTGGATCCCCATTTACTGCACAGGTACTCCAGGAGAGTCTTCCTGTCATGTGGCTAAGGGCCGATATTGTTAAGATGGAGTGCTCCAATATGCTGCTCCACTTCATGGGCTGTCCATTGTGATTAGATGAGGACATCCTCCCTTATTTTTGATTAATGTAGGCCATTCTTTTGTGTTTGTATAGATTGACTAGGAAGATCTTTTCTTTTGATAATCGGATCATAATTCTTCATAATCAGATTTGATGAGTAGGGCCTTTGGCGTTTGGTTTGATAACTGTTATTCTATGCTGAATTAGTTTCTTTGCTCAAACAAAGGATGTTTTGATTGGAAGGTCAAATCCAGGGTCACTTTTCCCTGAGATAAAAGAAGGAGGAAATGACACAGTAATGGCCGTTGTCATGGTGGTCTGCTGTTCACAAACTTACAGCTGCTTCTGCTCAGGTCAATGCAGGGGACGAGGGGTCGCTGGGGTGGAACAGACAGAGAAAGATGGGGATGATGGGGAGGAAAGACAACTGATAAAGGGGTAACTCAAGACTAGGAGTTGTATGTCATTGCATTTCAGGGGTCAAACGACCTCAGCTCGAATGATTTTGAATCAAGATTAGAGTGTTGGTTAACACAGACACATTTAGGGGTTTATACTGCACATGCAAAATGGATAAAAGATCTTCTGGGCTGTCATGTGATGTAAGATCCCCGATGATATTAACTGTGTAGCCTGCCGTTTATCTTTTATGGAGTACTGTTATATCACAGAAACCGCAGCAGCAGAAACTATACAAGTAAAAATCCCTCTGGAAACCATGAAGAGCAAGCCTGGCCTGCGGGAAGTATTTTCCCCGGCCTTTTCTGTGATGTGTTGAGTGCCGTCCTAATCAAAAATCAATGCGCCCCACTTGAGGAGACCCACATGCCCTGTGTAGCAGGTTATGTAATCTGATCATATCAATCATAACTGTGTTAGAGGCAATCCATCTGACTTTCACAGGGCCGGGGTCAGTGTGTGGGGGGGCTATGCCTCCCCGCCATCAATTACCACTTATTATGGGGGGCTTACTCTGCCGGAGAGCTGTGTAGCCCTCCACCATAAATAATATTAACAGGGCCAGCCCCATGAATCAATAGCAGTACAGTTCTATTGCCCCAGCCCTAATGGAGGCTTCCATAGCTCTGCAGCCACGATCAATGGCACTGGCTCCTCTAGTGCAGTGTGGGGAGCATGGGGGGTAAATCTAGCTCTGTTGTTAATGCCCTGGGGTCTCGAGGAGGCCTCTCGCAGCCCCTCTGTCTGTCTCTGTGTCACTGTCTCTGTCACTCTCACTCTCTGTCTGTCACCTCTCTCCACCTCTGTCTCTGCAATATCTTCCCAAGTGTAACGCACCCCCCTACGAGGCTTTCACATGCTACAGTAGGTCTCCAAGGCCCCAGATCACACTCTGTCTGTCTGTCTGTCTGTCTGTCTGTCTGTCTGTCTGTCTGTCTGTCTGTCTGTCTGTCTGTCTGTCTGTCTGTCTGTCTGTCTGTCTGTCTGTCTGTCTGTCTGTCTGTCTGTCTGTCTGTCTGTCTGTCTCTGTCTGTCTGTGTTTCTGCAGTCTCATCTCCTATATAACCACTCTATTTGAGGCTGTTACATGTTAGCTGTGTTGATGTCTCACTCTCTCAGGCTCACAATCTGTCTCTGGGTCTGTCTCTGTCACTCCTCCTCTGTCTGTCTCTTCTCCAGTGTAACACCACCCCATTTGAGGCTGTTACACACTAGCTGTGCCAGTGTGTCTCTCTCTGGCCTCAGCTTGGTAACAGGGTTGAGCTTAGCTCAGAGGAAGTGTCGGAAACGTGTGTCAGAAAGAGTGATTATGTGGAATTAATGAGTCACTTAATTATTATTTTTCCCTCCTTCTCTCCTTCCCTCCACTTTGCTCTGGCTTCCTGCAAGCTGGAATGGATGTGGTGTGAGGAAGATGAACAGGTTGTAGAGGAGAGAGAGAGGGGAGGGGGGGTCAGGCTGGTGTGAAGGGAAGGTGCAGCCGCTGTCTGCCGTCTCCTCTCCATCCACTGTGTGATAAACAGCTGTCAGAGACAGACAGGATGAGGTGTTTCCAAACAGCTCTTCTCAAATATTAAGTTTATGTGCCACGCATGGCGGTTTTGGAGTGTTGCGGCAGGGGTAGAGGGGGTGACGGGACGAGAGTGGGATTGGGTGGGGTGGTGAGGTGAGGAGTTGAAAGAGGGTGGGGTGTGGCATAATTATGGAAGGAGATCATTTACGAGCAAGAGTGCAAACCAAGATTAATTAGCCTCATCATCTGACTGTGACCTTAGCTCTCTAGAATCATTGCTGCATGACCTATTCTGCCATGAGCCAATCATTCACCAGGGTCTACTGAATGCTCCCTTCCCTGCCCGGCAACCGGGGAGAGAGTAAGCTAAGTGGCCAACCCAACCAACCAGCCCGCAGGTCCAAGTTAGCCTAGATGGGTGGCCACAGCAGATGTGTCATTGTAAGATATGAAAACATGAGCTACTCTGAGCTCTCGAGACAAAACAAAAGTCTTATCATGTGTAGTTGATCCAAATGCTTATTTTTATGTAATGTGATATTCATACATGTCGTAAACAATTTTACGTGTATCATCTACCAAATATTTTATTTTGTCTCATTTTAAAATACAGTGGGGCAAAAAAGTATTTAGTCAGCCACCAATTGTGCAAGTTCTCCCACTTAAAAAGATGAGAGAGGCCTGTAATTTTCATCATAGGTACACTTCAACTATGACAGACAAAATGAGAAAAAAAATCCAGAAAATCACATTTTTTATGAATTTATTTGCAAATTATGGTGGAAAATAAGTATTTGGTCAATAACAAAAGTGTATCTCAATACTTTGTTATATACCCTTTGTTGGCAATGACAGAGGTCAAACGTTTTCTGTAAGTCTCCACAAGGTTTTCACACACTGTTGCTGGTATTTTGGCCCATTCCTCCATGCAGATCTCCTCTAGAGCAGTGATGTTTTGGGGCTGTTGCTGGGCAACACGGACTTTCAACTCCCTCCAAAGATTTTCTATGGGGTTGAGATCTGGAGACTGGCTAGGCCACTCCAGGACCTTGAAATGCTTCTTACGAAGCCACTCCTTCGTTGCCCGGGCGGTGTGTTTGGGATCATTGTCATGCTGAAAGACCCAGCCACGTTTCATCTTCAATGCCCTTGCTGATGGAAGGAGGTTTTCACTCAAAATCTCACGATACATGGCCCCATTCATTCTTTCCTTTACACGGATCAGTCGTCCTGGTCCCTTTGCAGAAAAACAGCCCCTATGCATGATGTTTCCACCCCCATGCTTCACAGTAGGTATGGTGTTCTTTGGATGCAACTCAGTATTCTTTGTCCTCCAAACACGACGAGTTGAGTTTTTACCAAAAAGTTATATTTTGGTTTCATCTGACCATATGACATTCTCCCAATCTTCTTCTGGATCATCCAAATGCTCTCTAGCAAACTTCAGACGGGCCTGGACATGTACTGGCTTAAGCAGGGGGACACATCTGGCACTGCAGGATTTGAGTCCCTGGCGGCGTAGTGTGTTACTGATGGTAGGCTTTGTTACTTTGGTCCCAGCTCTCTGCAGGTCATTCACTAGGTCCCCCCGTGTGGTTCTGGGATTTTTGCTCACCGTTCTTGTGATCATTTTGACCCCACGGGGTGAGATCTTGCGTGGAGCCCCAGATCGAGGGAGATTATCAGTGGTCTTGTATGTCTTCCATTTCCTAATAATTGCTCCCACAGTTGATTTCTTCAAACCAAGCTGCTTACCTATTGCAGATTCAGTCTTCCCAGCCTGGTGCAGGTCTACAATTTTGTTTCTGGTGTCCTTTGACAGCTCTTTGGTCTTGGCCATAGTGGAGTTTGGAGTGTGACTGTTTGAAGTTGTGGACAGGTGTCTTTTATACTGATAACAAGTTCAAACAGGTGCCATTAATACAGGTAACGAGTGGAGGACAGAGGAGCCTCTTAAAGAAGAAGTTACAGGTCTGTGAGAGCCAGAAATCTTGCTTGTTTGTAGGTGACCAAATACTTATTTTCCACCATAATTTGCAAATAAATTCATTAAAAATCCTACAATGTGATATTCTGGATTTTTTTTTCTCATTTTGTCTGTCATAGTTGAAGTGTACCTATGATGAAAATTACAGGCCTCTCTCATCTTTTTAAGTGGGAGAACTTGCACAATTGGTGGCTGACTAAATACTTTTTTGCCCCACTGTACATTCTCAGTTGAAGTTAGGAGGACCTTTTTGAACATCTGAGGAACCTATATCACAAGCTAATCATGGACTATGTGTGTGCCTCATCTTGTTTTGTGTGCCAGCCCTATGCCTATGCCCAGTCGAACCTCAGTCAGCAGTGACTTCAAATAACTAGCCCTGTGCTGACCTGTAGACTTCAAAGCCTGATCAAGCCTCCCCAGACAAGGAATCTGTAGTAGAGGCAATTTGTTAAACAGGAGAGAGGTTTAGAGTGATTTTGGAGGGAGGGAGAGCATGTCGTTTCTCAGTAGTACTGGGCTGGCTAACCCACAGATCAGACCCTCAGTAGGACACAGGTGATCATTGTGGTAACCACTGTCAGACATCCCCTGTCTTATCCACACCGGGTGGATTTTGAAGTTGCCAATACTAAGCTGCTCAGATCAGAAAATAGCCATTGTTCTTTTCCTTGAGAAGAAGACAAGTTCATTATAGCTATTCATCAAAGCAGATGGGTCCAGTGTGCATTAGCTACATGTCATGTTACCCTAAATAATGATATCAGGTATGGATTTGTAAAAAGATGCAGAGAAAGGACCGTTCTCTCTTCTTGTCCTGTCTTCTTTGAGTAAACGACGGTTGAACAAGGAGGAAAATGCATCTATAATTAATGAAAAGTCCCATAAGTGGTGTGTTTGGCAGACAGAGTCATAAGCAAAAGAACAAAGAAGCCCTTTGAGAGGATGAGAGAGAGGTTTGCTGTGGCAGCCTTTGTAGAAATCTATGGTAGGAGGTACGAGAAGAAGATACACTCCTCGTTCACAGTATAGAATGTAGTCTCATCTTAATGCCTCCTCAATGGAATACAAGCTTCAATCAACTCTCATTGACTCTCATGTCACAGGCTAGCGAGACGTGTCTGAAAATGATCAGACGGAGAGGCAGACTACAGTTTACAAATGTCTGCCTTTGTTCTTAGAAAATAAAAAGTGTTTAAAAACCTGGTAATTTGAGTTTGTTTTGTTTTTTAGAAATGCTGTTACCGCAAATTAAAATTTCTCATGAACGCTTGTATTTCAATCATAATCAAAATCCGGAGACATTCCCATGTAATGTTTCGTTTTCATGCTGAATTACATTTTCCCCATTTCAAATCAAACTTCAATCTAAAATGAAAATGTTTTCTTGAGTTTATGTATGTAGTAATGCATAGTAATTAAGTGCATACTTTTTTGTTTTCAAGATGTGCCATTTTAATCAATCTCCTATGAGGCAATCCAAACCACTCCCTTGATGAGTACGTACAGTCAGGATAAGTACAGTATTTACGTCCGCAATCGTCACAGCTGGCTGAAACCTGTCAAGTTAAGATGTATGAGTGGATATTTAAAACTGACATAATTTCATGGTAAAGATGGAAACTGTTATTGTTGTTTGATTATTGAACCTTTTGAGGCGACTACATAATGCTTTACTCTGGATTAGGGTTCAATTTAAGCCTACTTATTTATGTAAGCAGGAAAATTATGTTTTGAAAACTGTCTCTCTTTTAAAACACTGTAAACAAAGGCTATCAATCATAAACCTTGACAGCTATAATGGTTACCAGAGATTGTTAGCGCTAGGCGGCTAGCTAACACAGGCCTATGCTATGCCTCCATCAAACAACAAAATAATGGGGAAGGGTTAAGGGGAAGTCATTTTCAATTGTATAAACTCTTTGCTTTTTAAAAAATTCTTAAAACAACTTGTTTCCCAATTATCATACAAAGAGCTCTGGAAATATATATTTTTGAGGTTTTGAGGTTTGAAGTGAAGACTGGGATAAAGGACAATCTGTTGTGTGTGTCTGTAGAATATTAATATGGGTTTTGAACAGTAGTTTGTATACAGTTCATGTACCAGGATATATTTTTCTTAGGTCCAACCTGCCATAGTCTACTATGCTTTCCAAGACCCCTGGTGGAATCAGCGGTTGTGTTAATGTGCCTGTGTGGTCTCAGTGCCTCTTCCCTCTTCCACGTGTAGAGTATTAGTGAAGGTGCCTCAGCCCTGTAGCATGGTCCTGGTAACAGTAGAGAAAGTCTACTAGTGAGTGCTTCAAGGTGTGTGTGAAGAGACTATACCAACCCTCCCTCTGTGTCCTAAGGACTTAATCATTCATTCAAATTCAGAATAGACAACAGAGTTAATGTGTTCTTCCTATCATAGAATTGTGTTTGGCAGATTCTCTCTCTCTCTCTCTCTCTCTCTCTCTCTCTCTCTCTCTCTCTCTCTCTCTCTCTCTCTCTCTCTCTCTCTGTAACGGCAGATTTCCTCCTCTTCGTCTGAAGAGGAGGTGTAGCAGGGATCGGATCAAGACGCAGCGTAGTAAGTGTCCATGGTTTTAATATAATAAACTGAACAAGACACAATACAAAATAACAAAAGTAAATCTAACCAAAACAGTCCCGTGTGGCACAAACACTGACACAGGAAACAATCACCCACAAACCAACAGTGAAAAACAGGCTACCTAAATATGGTTCCCAATCAGAGACAACGCAAAACACCTGCCTCTGATTGAGAACCATATCAGGCCAATATGACAAACCTAAACATAGAAACACAGAACATAGACTATACCCACCCAGCTCACGTCCTGACCAACTAAATAAAGACTAAACAAAGGAAAATAAGGTCAGGAACGTGACACTCTCTCTCTCTCTCTCTCTCTCTCTCTCTCTCTCTCTCTCTCTCTCTCTCTCTCTCTCTCTCTCTCTCTCTCTCTCTCTCTCTCTCTCTCTCTCTCTCTCTCTCTCTCTCTCTCTCTCTCTCTCTCTCTCTCTCTCTCTCTCTCTCTCTCTCTCTCTCTCTCTCTCTCTCTCTCTCTCTCTCTCTCTCTCTCTCTCTCATATCCCACCAGGGATAATGCCTTAAACACTTTGATTTGCTGTTGTTCTATATATATATTGATCGAGTTGCGGATAATGTTTCATGCCAGTGGTGGTGGTTCAAACAGGAACACACTGAGTATCTCATAGGATGCAGCAGTCAATCACAATATGCCTCCGCTCTGATCTCTCTAGCATTTCACTGTTTTGATCATTGTCCCTGACAAAGATGATGTTTTTCCCATAATAGAGATTTGGTATACAGACAGGCGGTGAGAAACAATATAGTCAGACAAGGGAGGATGTGATCTGTCTATGGGAGCCTGTCTGACCTGTAAACCTGCTTGAATCGGTCCGTCTGTCAGTGTTTGAGGGCTAATTTCCCTGATGTCATGAGTCTGGCTAACCCTGAGAGGCAGATCAAGACTTCAGGACAGCTTTTTATGTGAAACCATATCAATACTGCCCACGCTCCAGACACAGGGTTATGACTGATCTGCTGGGGAAATGTATTAAAGCTGCCACCCTAACAAATACCCTGGAGAATTGTGGATGGGTGGGTGGAGAAAGAGATGGAGGGATGAGAGGAGGGTATGTGCTTCTCTCCCTCCTTCCACATTATCGAATGGAGCAGCATAGATTTTATGGAGCCAGGAGGCCTGCTGTTATTGACCTGTGGCTGACATCTACTTTTTAGTTTCATAACATAATCAGCACTTGACACATGATTATAATAACTCAATTCAATTTAATGCATTCTTCTGCAAACACATTGATTTTTTTTACAGCTCCCAGAACCAATTACATTAATATCGGTGCATAATTAGTTTACACATTACTAAATTACTGACAGATTAAAAGTGAAATAGTTAAGTTCATACCCAGCTGCATAACTGCCGGAGAGGAAATTAATATGGATTCAAATGCTCCTTAGAGACTCAAGCAGTAAAAGGAAAAAATAAATAAAAGCAACAATCTATAAAGCAAACTTGCAGAAGGAAATCCTCTCTGTAGGCCTGGTGTTAGTTTCCAGTTGGGAAATTGAGGGCCAGGTAATTAATATGGTCCCTAATTAGATCTGCATATGAAAATCGATGGCTCCTGGTAACAGCCGGGGACTCGGGGCCTTTATGGACACGTACTGTAGGCATGCAGAGACCAGAGCAACTTGATCTCAAAGCCTTCCATTCAGCCTGCCTTCAGAGCCTTCAGCCCTGGACATGGCACGCAGCAGAGGTTTGTTTTAATGCTGCATACCTCTGATATTATATGTGTCTATTTACAGTACAGTGTGGGTGGTAGTGGCCATGGTAGTGCCAGTATTTTCACTGCCCTACACCTTACCCATAGTGTGCTATATTTGTGACCCTATGTGCAGATATGGAGACATGGCAGAGAGCAGGTATGCATCATGTACCCGAGGAAACATCCCTCGTCGGCTTTGTGAGGCAGATCCCTGCACGGCGTCTCTGCTTCTCCTCTACTGAAGAGTTGTGAACAGATCAAACAGACTCCTTTCAGTGCAGAGCTGCTTGATGACATTTTATTGCTAACTCTTCAGCAGAAGACCTGCTTGATGGCACGCTATAGCTAACTTTTCAGCAGGGAAGCTGCTTGATGGCATGATAACATTTCAGCAGAGAAACTGCTTGATGGTACGCTATTAGCTATTGCTAACTTTTCAGCAGAAATGTATTGCTCTGACCTTTGATGTCCCCCAATTGATCCAATGTCCTGAGTGGCCGTTTCCCCAGAAACATACATGTATAATTGGTATTGGGTTCCAATGGTTCTCTCTCAATGTCTTGGGATGCTTTGCAGCAATATAAATCAATTCACACTTATAGAAACAATATGGGCACATTAGTGCTGACTGCTGGTCATTTGAAAAGGGTCTGGGAGGGAAACTTCAATAGAGCGTTATTAGGCACAACCAATCTATCTTGATCTATCTATCCTGAGTCTTCTAATAGCAAGCAGAAGCTAAGGAAGATGAGGAAATCATACTCGATTTTTACTTCCAAGGTGTTTGAACTCCTGAGTCTTCAATTTGAGGGACGGGTGTTTTCTTCTTCACTAAACAAAAGAACAATGGCATCAATATAATCAGGGAAAAGATGCATTTAAATAGGTTCTGTTGTCCATGAGGGGAAAAAATACTTGACTACTAATGTTCTATTTACCACCTTGACATTCTACTGTATGCAATCTGCCCTCAGAAGTCTCTCACACCTTATTAATGGGCATAAATGCTTTAAGTATATTTAGCAAAGGTGAGACTACGAACATATGGCTGAGAAAATGTTGTGTTTTCTCATTACACATACACGGGAGATTTTGGAGGCATGCATTCATGTGTTTTGATACTGAACACGTTTTAGGTGCCAGCGCTTTAGGCTCTTTAGTATGGTGTCATTTGTTTTACAATTTTTGTCTATTTCAGTTAGCTATGATAGCTAGCTACCTTTTCACAGTCGTCATGTTTGTGGGAGTAAAAGTCGTACATCAGCAGCAGTAGTCTGAATGAACACATTTCAATATCTCTTACATGTTTTCCCAATTACAACGTCATAAAAAGCCACATTTGAATTGAGTCGGTAATTCTTGTATCGTTTGAGCTGTGTTTAAAAAAAAAATCTAATCTCAAAGGTGATCTAATCTTGCTCCTTTTTGGGTATTACTCAGAGAAAATGAAAGCAGACTACTTAGACAACTCCCTCATGATGAATATAGATATTTACATAATTCCCCCAGTTCCTCTCAACATTGATTTGTTTCATTTTCCCAACATTTCTCTCCAGCCCGCTGGTCTAGTTAGTGGTCTTCATACCAGCTTTTGATGTTGTCTGTTCGGAGCCACAGTAAAGCATGGAGAACTATCCTTTAGCTAATTATCCTCAAGGTCCAATAACTGTGGGTTGAGGGTCTACAGAGGAGAGCTGGCTACAGAGGAATCTCCTACTCATTCTCTCTAAATGTCTTTAGTACACTGAGAGACTCTGGTTGCCTACTGGAGTTTTAACCAACCTATAACTATGGGTAGCATGAGGCAGTGGTGTGGCTTTACAGTTGTGGATTCAGTAGTAAATCAGTGTATACTATATATTGGATGCTGCTGCTTTAAAGCCTAGTGGATCAATCTCAGGAGTTACAGGCACAGCTGGAACCTAGTCTGATTATGCCTCCTCACAGAGCACCCAGGTTTATGTGCCATATTTTTTTCATAACTAATTAGCTCGAAAATCAACACGTGTAGGGCTGCTAGCACTTTCAGTGAACTCCTCACACATTAGAGCTGCGATGCTACTGAAACTATAGTATGAATGAACAGGAGACAAGCCATTTGAGTCATTTCCCTTGTTCACAATTTATGTTCTCCTATCTCGGAAATTATAACAATGGACATATTAACAGCATATTTAAGGCAGTTATGCGTACGACACGGCACTTCATCTTAATTGCCTATTCTGCTTATTGATGTAGAACAGTAAACGGGGAACAGCTGAATTACACACATTAATTTGTCATCCTCCACTCTAACCCTCTCTCCAAGGTAACACACCTAATGGTTTTTGGGCTGAGGAGCCTGGGGGAGGCTCGGAGGAGGCTGAGAGCTGGGGGGAGATTGGGAGGCTAGGGGGAGGCTCGGAGGAGGCTGAGAGCTGGGGGGAGATTGGGAGGCTAGGGAGGAGGCTTGGGTACCTGTCCACTCAACCACGGGCTGGCCCTGCTGCTGTTTACTCAGCTGCAGGCTTTCTCTCTCTCTCTCTCTCTCTGTCCAGTCTGAGGGCACAGGAACAGGTCGCTAAATATTTAATTTCCCAAGTAAAACACGCTTCCCCTCTTCAGTTATACAAAGAAACAGATCACAGTGATGAATGTGCAATCAGCCTGATTAACTCATTATTAGACGTCCAACTGGATCCTCCGAAGGGAAATGAGGGCAACACAGAAAAGATTGTTTATGTCCCAGGCATACTTGTTGCCAGCTGGGTGTGTGGAGCTGTGAAACTCTATGGAACTCTGTGAGGCTGTGCTGTGAAGGCTCGAAATGTGAAAATGTGTTGTATGAGGTCAAATCAAATCAAATCAAATGTATTTATATAGCCCTTCGTACATCAGCTGATATCTCAAAGTGCTGTACAGAAACCCAGCCTAAAACCCCAAACAGCAAGCAATGCAGGTGTAGAAGCACGGTGGCTAGGAAAAACTCCCTAGAAAGGCCAAAACCTAGGAAGAAACCTAGAGAAGAACCAGGCTATGAGGGGTGGCCAGTCCTCTTCTGGCTGTGCCAGGTAGAGATTATAACAGAACATGGCCAAGATGTTCAAATGTTCATAAATGACCAGCATGGTCAAATAATAATAATCACAGTAGTTGTCGAGGGTGCAGCAAGTCAGCACCTCAGGAGTAAATGTCAGTTGGCTTTTCATAGCCGATCATTAAGAGTATCTCTACCGCTCCTGCGGTCTCTAGAGAGTTGAAAACAGCAGGTCTGGGACAGGTAGCACGTCCGGTGAACAGGTCAGGGTTCCATAGCCGCAGGCAGAACAGTTGAAACTGGAGCAGCAGCACGGCCAGGTGGACTGGGGACAGCAAGGAGTCATCATGCCAGGTCGTCCTGAGGCATCAGGGGTTTTTCCCAGAAGCACCTGGGAAGAGGGATTCTTAGCATTTGTGATTAACTGATTCATTCTCTCCAACCCTTTGTTTACCTCTCGCTGCTCTCTCTTTTCCTCTCTCTCTGTTTGACTCTCTCTCTCTTCCTTCCCCTCTTTGCTGACCCTTGGATTGCCAGCAGATGGAGCTGCAGTCTCTTAACAATCCCCCTACAAGAGGATGAACAAGACAACACATGCTGCATCCGCTCACACACACCACACGCTTTATTTTAAAAAAGGAATACAGCTTAGTTCCTGAGTTGAAGCAAATGTTTGTTGAAATAAGTGGAGATTTCCTAGTTTTCTTTAGCAGGAAAAAAAGAGAAAAAAGTTTCTTTATTGGTTGAGCTCGGGGTGTTCTGTGATTACCTTACTGTGATCTTTCTTTTTTTGCTGCTTTGCTTTCAGATAATGTTTTCCGTTCCAGTTACTTGTTCCAGTTACAGAGAGGGTGTCTGCCGGTGGGCTGTGTGTGGCTCTGTGTAGGGGCTTACTCTGATGGAACGTAACGTAGCTGGTAGGATGTTCTGCATGGGCTAAA
Organism: Salvelinus namaycush; assembly: GCF_016432855.1. Classification (NCBI taxonomy): domain Eukaryota; kingdom Metazoa; phylum Chordata; class Actinopteri; order Salmoniformes; family Salmonidae; genus Salvelinus; species Salvelinus namaycush. The sequence goes on from NC_052336.1 coordinate 9,839,086, forward strand.
GATCAGAGCTCTGTAGAGAGGCTGCGCTGAGTGGCATTATGGATGTAAGTAAGAGCAGCACTGACTGACTTACATTTTTATAAGCACATAGAGGAGAGGTGCTGGGCTGAGGAGAGAGGAGAGCATGCTGGTTGTTCATATTAAGGGCTAATGATTAAGCTGAACATGTACTGTGACTGCATCAGGCCATCAGCCACTGGGCCTTGTTGTCAGATAGAACATAGATGCTATTTAGCTAGGATTTGTCATGTGAAATATTTAACATATTATTGTAATAATAATATTATAATTTATATTTTATGTTAATTTATGTTCATTGAGGATATCATTTGCTTTTTCATAAAAATCTGTCAGTTAAATTGTTTGATATCCTTACTTGTATGACTTTTATGTCTGTTTTAAATTGTTGTGACACAGTTTCAATTTTCATGTTGAGTAATTTGTCTGTACCCTGTAAGGGTGAGGTAGGTCTGTTCAGAGCAGAGCAGAGAGGGCATAGCGTGTAAGCCATTGAGAACAGGAATGTGAGAGAGCATTATTGCGCACACTTGATGTGAATGGAAAGGGGTTGAAGAAATGACAGCGTTACAGTGGGTGGTAGGGCCTCAGTACAGCCTGGGAGGAAATGGAATGAGAAAGTGCAGTCAGGCAGACCACTCATTCAGCATGACAAATGGGAAAGGCCAAGGGGATACCTGATACCACACTGTGGGCTAGCTGCAAGCACCTGCCTGGCCAGGTTCCATGTGTATACAACTGGAAGTAATGTTAACGCTAATAATAGTAATAGTAAAAATGCTGCTATAATTGGTGATAATAGGAAATAGTTGTAATAATAATATAAACAATATCAATAATAACAAATATACTTTTAAAGTTATAAATTATTCACTTCAAAAGTATTTTAAAATCTACTTAAATTGAAATTGATAGATTCATATTCATTGTGTATTTTCCATTGAAAGGGTGTTCTGCAAAGAAAAGGAAGTGATTCAACTTATGTAACTGTTACTGTATCATCATCAGTTAAGCTTCACATACAGTGACTTCATTAAGTACCTTTATTTATATATTCTTTATATTTTCAGCTAAATATAAGTGTAAAATATTTATATTTTATTGTAAATGTTATTGTAAATGTATAAGTATGAAATTAACAATCATCCATCAATAATATTGTTAGTTTACCACTCAAGACATGTTAAGTTCAGGAAATACAGGCCATTTTAGTATAATTTCTGTGTAAAAAACAAATATGTAAATAGCAAATTCACAATAACACAGCACAAATTGTTTTCAATTTTTTTAGCAAGAAAAATATGATAAACACATTCTCTAAGTCATGGTAAGGCAGACTTTCCTCTCTCCAGCAGAATTACAGTATACATGTCAGAGTGCTGCTGATGAGTGTGATTACATGTTAGACTGTGGAAACAAAACATCCCAGTATTTGTATGAACAGTACACCTCCTGTGACACACTTTTTATTGGCTTGGCTTTCCTCAGTAGCTACTTCAGATCTAGGTTCCATCTGAAGAGTACTCTGGTCTACTTTCCTGTCTGTCTGTGCAGAACAAGACTGTTGTCACCAAGTTTCCGCTGTGGATTTGACAGTACTTGATTTATCAGTTAATAGAATTTAAACATAGGATTATGAAGATTAAAATGAAGCAGATTTGGATTGATTAGGCTGTGAAGTAAATCCTCACGATTTATGCTAATGCTATTTAGTGTTCAGATTCCACCATTGCAGGGTGGGGCTCTGAAGAGCAGTCATGTGCCTCTGTATGTCTCTACTGTACTGATACACCTACTATCATATGAATTATGATGTCAAAGAAAAATGAAAAGCAATGATACCTGCTTTGGCTTTTATTTTCGGCCAGCTCAGCTTTCCTCAGCTCTGCTTGAACAGAAAGGCAATTAATGAGCACACACAGAGTTAATGACTCTGTTTCTACAGACAGACAGGATGTCACAAGCCACATGTCATGAGGTTTACATCTAAATTAACTCATATACCAAATTCCACTGGCATATTAAATCTATGAGAGCTGTCTAGAATTGGAAGGGACAGGGAGTGCAATAATCCAATTGTAGGACAGGACACAGCGAGAGACATAGTGGAGAGGACGAGAGGTGGTCTGTATGTCTCTCTGTCTACACAGCTTGTTCAGATTGGCTCGGCAGAATGTGTTTCACCCACCCTGATATGGTCATTCTGGCTGGGGCGGTCAGTGAGGAGGACTCGCCTCCTCCGCTCTCACAGCCAGGCAGATAAACTGTGGTCACTCACACTGGTCAGTCAGTCAGTCGGGGGCGTCAGGGTGCATGCAGCGTGTCGTAAAACTACTCAATCTGGTCTCCCATTTCTGTGTTTATATTGGGCAGGGGAATGACCACAGACTGACAGCAGAAGGCCCTGCTCTCTCTGTCCAAAGGACTAAAATAATGGTCTGTTTTCTCTAGACAAATACATGACCTCATTCTCCCAATTTCATGTCAATATGTTTTTTTGGGGGTGCACATTCCGTAGAATAGAATAGAGAATAACAGAATATGAACAGCATGTTAACTTTATAGAGGTGTTTATAGTTTGTTTTACTCGTATTGTGAGTGTTTATTATAGTTCATTGTCGATAAACGGAATAATGCATGTTTATATAATGCATGGATGTGGATTAGACTGAATACTGTAGGTGTGAAAATAATGTAAAAAGTATGACATTAACAGCAAGATAAATTACATTGACAATACACATTACATTCATATATATGTATTCAATATTTTGTATTTCACTATAAATATAGAATCATTATTTAAGGGGTTGAATGTGAACACCCACATATTTGACGATCACCAACCTTGGAATCAAATGATTCCGACATGACAAGAGTGGATGTCAGTTTGTTTTTGTGTTAGTCAGTGTGTTAGTGTGTGTAGACGCCCACGCTGTTGTTAAAATACGTGTGCTAATGCTTGCCTGTGTGTGTGTGTGCCATTATATCCTATCTAGTATCCTGTCTAGTCATGAGGTTGTAATGAGTTAGTTCCTCCTCACCCCAGGGTGCTGCTGTGGGATAGGACACTGCCCCATGGTTTCTAGTTGGCTCTTTCATGTGAATTGTGTTGAGTGGTGTTGCTTGGTCCTGTGGAGCTCTGTTGATCCAGTATTTACACAACGGTGACCAGGGTAGTGTTGTGCAGGGCAGAGCAGATGTATTGGGGGAACTACTGTGTTATACCTTGCTGCTACAGCAGAGCACAGGTGGAGCACCTGTCTAGTAGTGAACACCAGTTCCAAAGAGAATCACAACAAAGGAGTCCATAGGCACACTGCTACGTTTTTTGTGTCACAAAGTAGTTGGAAAATGCACATTAACACTGGCAGTTTTGTGGCAGTTTTGTAGCCGTTCCTAATTAGCTTTTCATTTCTTTTGAAATATTATTTTATTGAACTGAAAAGAAGCTAACAACACAAAGCCTGCTTAGTTTTATGCTGATGTTTGTAAAGCAAATTGGACAAACCACAGAGAATGATGAGATGTGCAGAAGTGTCAACAGCAACAGTTTGCAAAGGATACATTTTCTTTATTTCTAACCTTCTATCCCAATTTACTGAACTTTTACACATCAGTTGCATGATATATTGTAGCCACACCATTAGATGAAATTCAAACAGAAATAGACAGCTATTGTACTATTTTAAAAGTCCTGAATGTAGTGTTTGTTGAACCATAGCAAATAACATCTAAAAAGAAAATATATGTTTGACATATTTATTGTAGTAAATAAATCTGGTTTCTAACATTTCAGTCAGAATGCCACTTAAAAATTAGGGTCTCTCTGCCTTGCAACTTTATTTGGAAAAGAATATGGTGTGGTGGCCTTTCATTGCTTTAGTCTGTTTCACATGTTCAGACTTGTTTGTATATGGCTGCTTCTCAAAGTCGGTTCAAAATCCCTGGCCTGTTTCCCACTGTATTTACATGCATTCTCTCACTGTGGTCATATTGTGTTTCAGTACCTCTGTCAGCCAAGTTGTACTGAAATAACTAGCGCTGAGTTGCTTTACTTTTTATTCGAACGCAACACAAGCATCTGGGATACTCGCGTATTAGTCAGGATCATTCTCTCTCTGAGAAAGAAAAGTGGCATTTGTAAACAAATCTGTGATTTCATTGGATTGAATAGCACAGTATCACAAGTGTTTAAAAAAACAAAAACAAATAAAATATATTTTTAAAAAAAGTGAATTGATTTGTCAAATACAATCAAATAAAAATGTAACTCCTTTGGCTCTGTAATAGCTTTATATTTGGGTAATCAACGAGTTGCTGACCAAATCACTAGAATTTATCACTTGGGTTCAGTGTGGACCAAAAATATTTCACAACCTATATTTTCTGTGAAACATATATTTGTGGGATAATCAACGAGTTCTAGCAGAGAGTCCTCATCCTATGCGTATATTTATATAGTTTTTTACTATTTTGTACATTGTAGAATAATAGTGAACACATCAAAACTATGAAATAACACATATGGAATCATGTAGTAACCAAAAAAGTGTTAAACAAATCATTGTCTTCAAAGTAGCCACCCTTTGCCTTGATGACAGCTTTGCACACGCTTGGCATTGTCTCAACCAGCTTCACCTGGAATGCTTTTCCAACAGTCTTGAAGGAAATCCCACATATGCTAAGCACTTGTTGGCTGCTTTTCCTTCACTATGTGATTCAACTCATCCCAAACCATCTCAATTGGGTTGAGGTCGGGTGATTGTGGATGCCAGGTCATTATTCTACAATGTAGAAAATAGTAAAAATAATGAAAAACCCTGGAATGAGTAGGTGTGTCCAAAATTTTGCCTGGTGCTGTATATAGTCAAAGGGATAGGTATCTTAAATTACAAAATGATACATTGGTTTCCTTACCATGCAAGCAGTCTATGGGCAAGTTATGACAGCAATCCATGTTTGGTTTCGTTTCCCTGGTACTGTTTCCACATGCTAACGTTTGACTAATTCAGCATTTTTAAAATTATATACAATTGATTGTGAAGCTTAATGATGCGTGAAAATGCTAATATTGGTCCCATGATTTTAATGGGATTTGTGCCACAAATGATAAAACATTAGTATGTGGAAGTAGTGCCGGGGAAACTAAACCAAATCATGGATTGCTGTTATACCTTGTCCATAGACTGCTTACAGTGTAAGGAAACCAATATGTAATTTTGTAATTTGTGTGAATTATCCCTTTAACTTTAACATTTTGTTTTCGCCAGACCCATCGTTTTCGCAGATCCAAACTAGAGATATATTTATTTATTGATGATAAGCAAGAGATTGCATTTGGCTCATCCTGTGGTTGGCATGTGTTCAGTGGTACATTACATTACATGTACTGTCTAGCAGAGTCATATGAGAACATTGGTTAAAGCATGTTTATCCCATGTATGACTAGGTCAGGGACATCTGTTGTTCTGATGCTCAACAGAGCAAACATTATGTTTTGAATTAAGATTATATGTGTTGAATAAGCCTTATCTTTCTTATTTACAAAATCTATATTGATTTAAATATGCTTTGTAGATTAACGTAGATGAGTTAATCTGCTGGACTCCCCCATGTTGTCTCTGAGTTGCGAGGGGGAGAGGAGTTATAATAATCCAGAGATATAATCCTATGATTCTTTCAAGCTTTTTTGTGTTGTTAAATGCCAGGCATTTGTTTTGATTTAATATCATCCTAATCTGCTTTAGCTGCCAGTCGGTCGCTGTCTAGCATTAGAGCAGACTGGATTTAGTCTATTCCATGCACAGCCTTTAAAACTCTGACGGGGCATGAGGGCAAGAGAATAGCATAGAAATAAATGAAGCCAGATAGCAACTCAAACTAAAAACGTTAGTGACTGACCATCCATTACTGCTCACAGAAACCTAAACGCTATAGTCGTACACCATGATGTGCTCAGTAATTATTAGAGAACTAATCTGTGTGATTGACCATCCATTACTGCTCACAGAAACCTAAACGCTATAGTCGTACACCATGATGTGCTCAGTAATTATTAGAGAACTAATCTGTGTGACTGACCATCCATTACTGCTCACAGAAACCTAAACGCTATAGTCGTACACCATGATGTGCTCAGTAATTATTAGAGAACTAATCTGTGTGATTGACCATCCATTACTGCTCACAGAAACCTAAACGCTATAGTCGTACACCATGATGTGCTCAGTAATTATTAGAGAACTAATCTGTGTGACTGACCATCCATTACTGCTCACAGAAACCTAAACGCTATAGTCGTACACCATGATGTGCTCAGTAATTATTAGGGAACTAATCTGTGTGACTGACCATCCATTACTGCTCACAGAAACCTAAACGCTATAGTCGTACACCATGATGTGCTCAGTAATTATTAGAGAACTAATCTGTGTGATTGACCATCCATTACTGCTCACAGAAACCTAAACGCTATAGTCGTACACCATGATGTGCTCAGTAATTATTAGAGAACTAATCTGTGTGATTGACCATCCATTACTGCTCACAGAAACCTAAACGCTATAGTCGTACACCATGATGTGCTCAGTAATTATTAGGGAACTAATCTGTGTGACTGACCATCCATTACTGCTCACAGAAACCTAAACGCTATAGTCGTACACCATGATGTGCTCAGTAATTATTAGGGAACTAATCTGTGTGACTGACCATCCATTACTGCTCACAGAAACCTAAACGCTATAGTCGTACACCATGATGTGCTCAGTAATTATTAGAGAACTAATCTGTGTGATTGACCATCCATTACTGCTCACAGAAACCTAAACGCTATAGTCGTACACCATGATGTGCTCAGTAATTATTAGGGAACTAATCTGTGTGATTGACCATCCATTACTGCTCACAGAAACCTAAACGCTATAGTCGTACACCATGATGTGCTCAGTAATTATTAGAGAACTAATCTGTGTGATTGACCATCCATTACTGCTCACAGAAACCTAAACGCTATAGTCGTACACCATGATGTGCTCAGTAATTATTAGAGAACTAATCTGTGTGATTGACCATCCATTACTGCTCACAGAAACCTAAACGCTATAGTCGTACACCATGATGTGCTCAGTAATTATTAGAGAACTAATCTGTGTGATTGACCATCCATTACTGCTCACAGAAACCTAAACGCTATAGTCGTACACCATGATGTGCTCAGTAATTATTAGAGAACTAATCTGTGTGATTGACCATCCATTACTGCTCACAGAAACCTAAACGCTATAGTCGTACACCATGATGTGCTCAGTAATTATTAGAGAACTAATCTGTGTGATTGACCATCCATTACTGCTCACAGAAACCTAAACGCTATAGTCGTACACCATGATGTGCTCAGTAATTATTAGAGAACTAATCTGTGTGACTGACCATCCATTACTGCTCACAGAAACCTAAACGCTATAGTCGTACACCATGATGTGCTCAGTAATTATTAGAGAACTAATCTGTGTGATTGACCATCCATTACTGCTCACAGAAACCTAAACGCTATAGTCGTACACCATGATGTGCTCAGTAATTATTAGGGAACTAATCTGTGTGACTGACCATCCATTACTGCTCACAGAAACCTAAACGCTATAGTCGTACACCATGATGTGCTCAGTAATTATTAGAGAACTAATCTGTGTGATTGACCATCCATTACTGCTCACAGAAACCTAAACGCTATAGTCGTACACCATGATGTGCTCAGTAATTATTAGAGAACTAATCTGTGTGATTGACCATCCATTACTGCTCACAGAAACCTAAACGCTATAGTCGTACACCATGATGTGCTCAGTAATTATTAGGGAACTAATCTGTGTGATTGACCATCCATTACTGCTCACAGAAACCTAAACGCTATAGTCGTACACCATGATGTGCTCAGTAATTATTAGGGAACTAATCTGTGTGATTGACCATCCATTACTGCTCACAGAAACCTAAACGCTATAGTCGTACACCATGATGTGCTCAGTAATTATTAGAGAACTAATCTGTGTGATTGACCATCCATTACTGCTCACAGAAACCTAAACGCTATAGTCGTACACCATGATGTGCTCAGTAATTATTAGAGAACTAATCTGTGTGATTGACCATCCATTACTGCTCACAGAAACCTAAACGCTATAGTCGTACACCATGATGTGCTCAGTAATTATTAGAGAACTAATCTGTGTGATTGACCATCCATTACTGCTCACAGAAACCTAAACGCTATAGTCGTACACCATGATGTGCTCAGTAATTATTAGAGAACTAATCTGTGTGATTGACCATCCATTACTGCTCACAGAAACCTAAACGCTATAGTCGTACACCATGATGTGCTCAGTAATTATTAGAGAACTAATCTGTGTGATTGACCATCCATTACTGCTCACAGAAACCTAAACGCTATAGTCGTACACCATGATGTGCTCAGTAATTATTAGAGAACTAATCTGTGTGATTGACCATCCATTACTGCTCACAGAAACCTAAACGCTATAGTCGTACACCATGATGTGCTCAGTAATTATTAGGGAACTAATCTGTGTGATTGACCATCCATTACTGCTCACAGAAACCTAAACGCTATAGTCGTACACCATGATGTGCTCAGTAATTATTAGAGAACTAATCTGTGTGATTGACCATCCATTACTGCTCACAGAAACCTAAACGCTATAGTCGTACACCATGATGTGCTCAGTAATTATTAGAGAACTAATCTGTGTGATTGACCATCCATTACTGCTCACAGAAACCTAAACGCTATAGTCGTACACCATGATGTGCTCAGTAATTATTAGGGAACTAATCTGTGTGACTGACCATCCATTACTGCTCACAGAAACCTAAACGCTATAGTCGTACACCATGATGTGCTCAGTAATTATTAGAGAACTAATCTGTGTGATTGACCATCCATTTTTCGAAAGTTTGGGACTATAAGGTTCTATCTGCTTTTTGTAAAAATGTTGTTACTGACATAGCATTGTTCTGTTCACTGTTCTCTACCTATAAAATACTAAAAAAAAACAAAAGAATACAAGATAAAAATCGCTTACAATTTTAAACCAATGAGGGATCGGCACTTTAAACCAAATGATCTCAGAATCATATTTTTTTGCAAATAGAACATTATAGTCCCAAGCTCTCGAATTGCTAACATAAATTGAAATGCTAGTGTCGTAAACCATGAAGTGCTCAGTAATTATTAGGGAACTAATCCGTGTTACAATACTGTAGATTTATGGTGTGCATGTAAAATCTGGATGTTTTACATGAAAGGTTTGTTATTCTCCTGTTTGGTTATTATCCTGTTTGATGTGATGCACGAATGTTGACAACTGTGGATGCTGACTGAAACATGCCACTTGCGTTGTAATCAGGTGACAATATTTTCAAATGTCTTCAGAACACTCAGTGTTTCTTCTTCTTTCTGTCATCCTTTGATGATGCTGCTGATAATTAATATATTTTTTTAAACATTTTATAAATTATTTCTATAGATTGAATCTTGTCATTAATGTGTATTAAAAGTCTATGAGGTACATGCATAGCTAAGTCTTATTCTTATCTCTTATCCAGGAGGATAATCAGGAAGAGCATACAACCTAGGCCATGAACTATGAGTGTTGCTGAGGGCAGCACCTGCGTGGGGAACCTTTTAGGACGTATTGTTCTGTAAAAAGTTTAGCCAAACTATCTGTACAGAATCCAACAGGTCCTTCTGGGAATCTTATTTAATAGGTATTTACTGTCGTAGCTAGTTTAAAATAATTGAACTGTCATATAAAGCTTATCCTCATTATTTTCCAGTGCTATTTTTACTCTGTTGTTTATTGTAAGTAGATTCAGTTCCTGGAAGATCTCTTTACTGCCTCTGACTTGCCCTGTCCAATATTATTAGGTACTATGAGTTCAGCCTGCGCTAAATCTGTTAATGCATAAGACCATAAGAGCCTCTTATGTTCCAGGCAGGTCGGGGTGAAGACACATCAGATTAATATTTGATCATGCAGAAGGGCCCTTAATCAGATCTGCTTATTCCCTCAGCTGAGTGCTCCCCAGCAATTATCATAATTGTTGCTGCTAAACACGCTTGTCTTCACAGCTGCCTGCCTGGCTGACTGGATGCCTGGCTGGTTGGGTGTGAGTGAGCCTAACTACGTGCTCCGTGAGAAGGGGATTCCAGCACCAAACCCAATTAATGGTCAGAAAACGGACGGCTGGGCTGGGCTGCAGAGGGGAGGGGAGGGCCTATGGAGGGCTGAGGCTGGGCTGGCCGCGCCTGTTCCTGCCCACTATGAGCGCTGTGCCCCAGAGTCTCTCTCCAGTCTCTCTACTATACCTCCTACACTGTACCTCCTGGAGCTACCTGGAGCTCTAGAGGACACACTCAGTAATACCCTTCTCAGCTACACCAAGAGCCTCGGCTGATAAGAGTGAAATCAAAGCTGCACATCACAAGGAAAATGACTATTAGGGACTAAAAATATCTCTATTAAAATGCACAGCTTATAGATGTTCTCCAGGCTGCCAGAGTGGGCCTGCCTGACTGACTTACTACCTGACTGACTGACTGACTGACTGACTGACTGACTGACTGACTGACTGACTGACTGACTGACTGACTATAAAACGAATGATGTGCGCAAAAGTGCTATTCAATGTTTCATTTGTCTGTTTATGAAACTGACTGACTGCCTGACTGACTGCCTGACTGCCTGACTGCACAGTTCATCCTGCCTCAGCTCCCACTCTCTGCTTCCTCACCCCTGCCTCTCACTCTCTCTCTCTCTCTCTCGGTCGCCTTCCTCGTCTGTCTCTTGTCAAGATCTTCATCTCAATCTCTCTTCTCTGTCCTGTACTTGTTTTTAATGTTTCTGTAAGCCTTATGTTTCCCTTGCAGTGAATTGGAAAAGAAGACAGGATTTGACATTTAACACATAACATTTGTGTGCTGTTATGAAATAATTACTTATGCTTGAAATAATACATCTTTGAATTAATAAATATGTATTTTATATTTTATATTTAAATAACAATGTTTAATAAATAATATACCTGTCTGTCAAAGGTATACAGGAAATTATAATTTAGCTTACTGTATACCTTCTACCTGAAACTGACATAGTCAGGATGCTACCCAACTGTACCCCCACTGAATAGTGTGGGCAACATCCCCTCATGTCAGTCAGCTGGAGAGGAGGGGACGCGGCACACACAAGCCTTCTGCTTTGTTATAGGATCAGTAGGGTAGATGTGATTTCAGCCCATCGGTATGTGGAACTCCCAGCACTCACGGTTCCCAAAGTCATACTCAGGCAGAAGTGTGCCTGTCCATGTGATTACACACTGTAGCCAGGCCTGTTAAACAGGGGAGGGAGGGCTCACAGGTTCTCACACACACACACACACACACACACACGCACACGCACACGCACACACACACACACACACACACACACACACACACACACACACACATACACACACACACACACACACACACACATGTAGACATGTAGCAGTACACATGTAGCCCAACATGTGTGCCTCAGCTGCTACAGTCTCCTCCATACAACTGGTGGCAGGATGGGTAGGAATGAGGAGCTCTCAGCGATCCAGTTTGTCACGTCGTTAGTCCCCAAAATGTACTGATTATCTGTAGATGTCGTTTTCTATGCAGTAACAGTGCATCTGAAGGTACTTGTGTAGGTAGAATGGTTAATTGACACATCATTACAGTTTTACTGCAGTTCATTGCAGTTTTAAGTCGGTCTAATAGAGTTTGAAATGTGAAAACGACCACTACATTCTGACTTTCCTATAGTCCTCCCCATCGTTTTTAAACTATCTCGATTAATAAGGTGTCAGCTAAGCAGTTTGTCATAAACATGTCCTCAGAATAAATGAGTCTTTTGGACTGAGTGTTGTCTGTATGAAAGCCATCTATCGTTCTGAAGGCATGCCACTGTGTGGAGGAAGCACTGGAGAGAGATTGCATACCATTAATCTGGGCTGACTGGCTGGAAATTGCATCTTTGTAATGAGTATTAGGTGTGCATCTACATGAATTAAAGCTGAATGAGCGGCTGATTGATCACATACTCCCAAATGATGCTCCTCCCGTGATCATTATTGTTTAAAAGTGACTATATCATATCAGGATGATTAAAAACCAGGCTCTGGAGGGAGAGGGAGAAAAAAGAAACATGTATCAGGAAATTTGACTCAGTATTTGAATGATTTGTCTGGTATTGGCTAGAAGCTGCAATGTATTCCCAGTTCCAGTTGTTCTTGTGGATTATAGTGTAAAATGAAGAGCTGAACAGAGGCAGGAGTGATGGCTGTTTATCTACCAATGTTAAACATCTGCTTTTAGAGATACAGTACAGTAGGCTATGTCAATCCTTTGGCATTCAGGTCAAAGTCCATCTCACCACCTGTGTTGTCTGTCCCCTGTTTCTCTACTTGATCTTCATGTATCTTTTCCCGTTTCCCAATAAACTGCCCTGCCCTCCCCTTTGAGACCTCAGACTGGACACTGCTAAACCCTCTGAGCCATGCCCAGTCTGGATGGTGTTCCATTCTAAACATGGACGCCATCCGTCTAGCCAGCGGATAATCTGAAAGCAGTACGCATTTAACAACTCCATACCAGATTCAGACACCACACATTCAGTTAACAGACCGCTGGAAGGATCATTTTTTTGAGGAATCTGGCAACATGAAAGGGTCTCTAAGGGTAAACAGAGTGCACAGGGTATGTTTGAAGTCGCGCCAAAAAGTTCAGGTGTTTTTATAGACACTGAGGCATTTATGCTGTCTAAACTATATGTCTGGAGTCGCCTACACAATGCTGCTACACACAGCCCCATGCCAGGTATTCACTTACTTCATAAAGTAGAGTGAAACGGCAGGCAGCTGAATTGGTTCATTTTGAGTCACTTACATAAAATGTTGATTGTTCAGAACTCCCCAGTTGTGTACAGTATGACTAGGGCACTGTGACATCACATCGAAACAGCTGGACAGAACATATTATCTGTTCCAAGTTCCAAACATTCATCCAACCTGCAATTACTACATTCTGAAACTTTGAAAGTAGCTTTTTATCAGTGATTGCTACAATTGTTACAAAACGGGCACTGTAATTTTACAGAGTTGGATTTGGCACATGTGGGGTGTAGAACACCTTATTTAGTAAAGATCTGACTGAAGAGAGAGTCGTCACCTTGTTTCTCGACATATTTACTGTAACTGGACACGATAATGTTCCACTATAATGTCTTTGTGGTAATTATTCTGCCAAGCACACTGTTGGGGTAATTATACTAAAACCCTAATTAGCCGCAGCATCAAGATGTAAACCCCTGAAGTCCCAGTATCCTCCTCTTTCCCCACCTCACCTCTTTCCTCACCTCACCTCTTTCCTCACCTCACTTCTTTCCTCACCTCACCTCTTTCCTCACCTCTTACCTCACCTCTTTCCTCATCTCACCTCTTTCCTCACCGCCATTTCAACCTCATACCTTACCTTGCAGTGTACTGAGGTGTACAATAAAAATACATTGAGTTGCCTGAGGTTAGTAGAGTTCAACTTAACTAAAGCAAGTTGTGTTCTTAAAATATATTAGATGTAACGATGCAAAAACAAGTACTTGCAACCAGAAATTACTTTCTAAATGTATTGTTCGAGAAATTAGATATCGATATCATATTTTTTTCATTTTATTTTTGCTCTGCCCGTACAGAGCTGTATATGGTATGCAGGAATGTACGGAGAGAGTGATGTTTGAATGTTTTACTCCAAATGTTTACAGAAAGGTCCTAAAAAATGGGCTTTGTAAATGCAGTGGTAATTTTGCTTTGTGCGTGGAAGGTCATCAGACAGACCACTCACCATATTACAACAACAGAGACATTAGAAATAGTGATCAAGTCTTCCCCTGCATGCATTTTCTCACTTTAAATTATTCAGAGGTAAGTCTTCTTATTCAGCATACTGTGTGTTTTCCAGTGACAAAGCTAGCCCAGCGTTAATAGTTTCACTGTGTCTGCCGTTTTATGACTGACATAGCAATAAGCAGATTGCACAGATATTTATGCCATCTGCAGCTCGGAGAGATAATTAAAGTATATAAATTAATCAAATGCAATTAATTAGAGGCTTTATGTTCACAGCAGTACATCTTTGCATGTATAATTTATATTTATTGATCTGTTTGGTTTCATTAGCCTATGTGATAACACTGGAAATGTATTAGAGGGGGAAATGCACAATTAGCATGCTGCAAGGTCTGCTCGTAATTGATAGATCAGCGCTCGTTCCCCGCAGATATGAAGCTGTGTAAACTGTCATAAGCAGTTACAATCGATGACTGATATTTCGCGCCATGTCTCTACGTTGATTAATGTTGTTTTTGAAAGCAGCCCCCACGCTTAATGGGAGGCTGATAGGCATGCAGAATTTACTGTTTAATCAGACTAAAGAATTTATTGCGGCTCCTCCGTAGCCTGGGAGTGTGTGTTGTTGGTTGGTTGAAATGTATGATTGGTCTCTATAAGTGCTATGCTGATGTTATTTGCTCCAGTCAGCAACCAATATGGCTGAAGCATTAAGAGCTTTGTGCTTCCCAGCTGATTTTTCATTGACTCTGCTGCCATCGTTCATCACCGGGCCTGTTTCTCTCCACTCTGCACTACGACTATCTGACTGAGGAGAGATGAACCAGGCTAGATAGTCACTTTTCATCCCCACTTTTCACTGCATTAACAGTTTTTTCTCCAGTACAATCACTATGTATACTATTTTCAAAAATAAATGTTTTGTTCAGTAACAGTGAGCGGAAGCAACTAGAATGTCCCAGAGGGGTCAAAATACATGTATTATTATGAGGTGTAGTCATCATTGAATTACAGAGATGGCATGTAGATTGACCCACAGAGGACAGATCCACATACAGAATGACAGTATCTAGTTCTGTTGACCCAATGCTTGTGTTTCACTGACCCCGCCAACCTACTCTATGTCCAGAAGGTGCTACCTTGACAACCTGAAGGAGGATAAATTACAGTACTGCTCTACACTACTAATTTCCCTAAATGAGGGGGTTAAAAAGGTTCCATCTCCCCTTCTTGAATTGATTATGTGTTTATTGATAAAGAATTACCGGGCCCCATCGTGGTCCTCCAAAATAACCTCATGCTTAAACTGCACTTCCTCTCCACATACTGCAGCTTACTTCTGTTCTGCCTGCTCAGGCCTCAGCCACGACAGCTTCACAATATTCTTATGAACCATTTCATCATGAAAGATGGAATCATCTTCAAAGAGTAGCTCCTATTTGGTGTAATTACATATTTTTAGTGTGTTGTTTGGTGTAGTGACATATTTGAAGGCACTGTCATGGCGTGTTGCGTCAATGATCATTCATGTGGCTTGAAAACAGAATTACAGTAAATAGGAAGTGTGTTTATGGGCACCACATGTTGTCCACTGAGACCAGCTTCTGTTTATTCCCAGGGTTTAGTGTGAAGGAGTATCATTTCCTCTCTCATGGAGAGATGCCTCTTCTATACCTTAGATACCCAACCTTGTCATTGTCACCCTGCTTCATGGTATTACAGGGACTGAAGCAGGTTAGGAAAGGATATGCAGTTTGGAAGTGAGCCATTTTATGTATTAGACAGTATGCCGGCCCATTGGAGTTTCTTTGCATGGTTACCCACACTACTTGCTCTGGCCAAACACTGCGCCACGCCCATGGACGTTAGTTTAATGAGTCTGGATCTGAGTACCTCCCCGACCCTTCACCGAATGCGAACACGTACGGGGAGGTCTGATTGGTCCAGAAACCGATGGGTTGAGGCAGAGCTAGAACACACGTGGGTAAATCAGCGGTTTGAAAATTTGTCATTGGCTTTGATACTCCGATTGGTTAGAGACAATCCAATCACTGATTACTTTGTTTTGTACAATGACCCTTGTGTGGCCTCGTCACCACAAACGACTTCAATAATGGCAGTCTCAGACTAAAGTATGTAGCGAACAACCGATGTCACATTCGTCGTTAGGAGAAAGAGAGGAGGACCAAGGCGCAGCGTAATAACAATACATCTTCCTTTTTAATGAAGACGAAACAAACACTTTTACAAACTAACAAAACGACGAACGTGAAGCTATACAAAACAGATAAGTGCCGACACTGGCAACTTACACATAGACAATTACCCACAACCTACCTAATGACTATGGCTGCCTAAATATGGCTCCCAATCAGAGACAACGATAGACAGCTGTCTCTAATTGAGAACCAATCTAGGCAACCATAGACTTACATAAACACCTACACTGAACACAACCCTATGAACTCTACAAACACCCCCTAGACCACAGGTGTCAAACTCATTCCACGGAGGGCCGAGTGTCTGCGGGTTTTCGCTCCTCCCTTGTACTTGATTGATGAATTAACATCACTAATTAGTTAGGAACTCCCCACACCTGGTTGTCTAGGGCTTTATTGAAAGGAAAAACCAAAAACCTGCAGACACTCGGCCCTCCGTGGAATGAGTTTGACACCCCTGCCCTAGACAATCCAAACACCCTAGACGAGACAAAAACACACAAACATCCCCCATGTCACACCCTGACCTAACTAAAATAATAAAGAAAAACAAAGATAACTATGGCCAGGGCGTGACAACAGAGCAGCTGATGAATTTAGTTTGAGATGTCAGGCTAGGGGTTTCTAAGCCCTGTTTTGCAGCTGGAAGCCAGACTTTTATATACATTTTTGCCCTGTGTCTCAGGCAATTTCCTCTCCCTCTGTCACTGTTAATGCTCACAGAAACACCACCCCCTGTTTCAGGTTGCAGGGCTGTGCGGTAGGAGAGGCAAGGGCTCTGTGCCGTATAGCGAGCCACTCAGATTCTCAGTCTTTTGTACACCTGCTAGTTTCCTGTTCTCTTATTATACTATACTATCATCCTATACTTATGGCTAGTTGTCTATCCATGGTATAAATGATTAGGGTTATTGATATTTAGCCTAACCAATGCAAAAATATTTATGATTTGTTTTCTTTGTATAGTGATTTAGTTTTACTTTTCACAAAGATGAAAGAGATTGTTACGTTTTCAAATGTTAAAGCTAGTGGCAAAAAAATGAAACATTTGGAATTTAAGGCGAGCGAGTGTCTGTTGTTGAATAATGCAGAAACAGATCTGTTTGCCCATAAGTAACAGAAACCCTCTAACCTTCCCTCCTCCCCTCTCAGACCCATCTCTGAATCCAACCCTGAGATAGTAACAGAACCCTCTAACCTTCCCTCCTCCCCTCTCAGACCCATCTCTGAATCCAACCCTGAGATAGTAACAGAACCCTCTAACCTTCCCTCCTCCCCTCTCAGACCCATCTCTGAATCCAACCCTGAGATAGTAACAGAACCCTCTAACCTTCCCTCCTCCCCTCTCAGACCCATCTCTGAATCCAACCCTGAGATAGTAACAGAACCCTCTAACCTTCCCTCCTCCCCTCTCAGACCCATCTCTGAATCCAACCCTGAGATAGTAACAGAACCCTCTAACTTTCCCTCCTCCCCTCTCAGACCCATCTCTGAATCCAACCCTGAGATAGTAACAGAACCCTCTAACCTTCCCTCCTCCCCTCTCAGACCCATCTCTGAATCCAACCCTGAGATAGTAACAGCTGGAAATGTTTGTGGCTGGGCTTTTCTCTTTCTTATTCCCCCCGCCGTTCCTCTGACTGTGGTGCGGAAGGAGTGTGGGCTGGGCTGGGCTGAGAGCAGAGTAGGGCCATATTGACACTGCTGGTGTACCACCGTATCCCTTTAAAACCACTATGGGGGCTATCTGATTTCCCTGCAATGGATCCCCAGAGAGAGAGGCAGCTTCCATTTTTCTTAACTTGTGTATAAGTAAACTGGCTGGTATAAGACCTGGCTGGGAGGTCAAATCAATCTCTGCTATTTATTACATAGAAATGTGACACTCCTTCTTAAATGCTCCTGTCCCCAGTGATTTAGCCCCGGGCCTGCGTTCTGTCTGCCCAGTGTCAGTGTGTATGCATGCAACGGAGACCATCTAGCCGGGTGCTTTACGACCGCTGCGGCCAAATTGTCTTTTTCTCTGTGACTCGCCTCGTGTAAACAAAGATGGGTTAATATGTTCTTTGATGACAGTTTTATGTAAAGGCTTTTAGGCAAGGAGTATGTATCATATTTACTGTAAGTACACTTCAAGTACAAAGACAAGTTAATGCAGCATGAATTAGTAAGGATTGTAGTCACGAACAGGTCATCTTTTTCAATAAAGTGCATATAAATAAATATGATTGTTATCTTGCTAGTCCTCGATACAAATCCACTTGTTTTTATTTTGTGGCACAGGCCAGTGTAGAGCACTGGGACAATGATACTGATTAGCCCTTTAAGGAGTGATGCAATTTGTATTGCTGTGGGAAGCAGTAGAGGTCTGTTTATTGCGTGACAATGTGATATTGTGCTCCTCATGCTGTCTTAATTGGAAACAGTCTCTATCCACAAAAGGTGCACAAGGCCCTTGATTTTTGTAGTGCAATCTCACCCCTCCTCCCTCCTTCCCTTCCTCCTTCCCTCCCTCTCTTCTTCTTTCTCGCAGAAGAGCAGTGAAAACCCCTAAAGCATTTCCTTAATCCTCCAGAATACCATGCTCTCCCACTAAATATGGTACCTGTGGACAAACAATAGATTTTTCCATAATAATAACGTTGAAGTGTTCATTATGAGTGTCTAATGGAGCTAGTGGACTCAGCCTGACCAGACATACAGAGAAGCTCTCCTTTTGATCAGCAGCATGGGGTTAATCCATGGGAAGAAATAATGGAGCTATTGGAGAGGGAGAGGGAGGGGAGAGGGAGTATCGAACTGTGTTGAATTTACAGCCGAGAGGGCTCAGTAAAAGGAGGATTTTTAGAGCCTCTCGCTGCGTATTGAAGGAAAGACTGTCTGACAAGTCATCAATGAGCCCTGGCGCTATACTAAACTAATGAAAGCCGCATTTGATCTTCTCCGAAGAGGTTCAATACCACTCCTGCTATTATTTAAGTCCTCAGCTTCACCCAAACCTGTTTTCAGATCCACAGAAATCGTTAGATAGCGGCGACGGAGTGAACTGTGTTTGTAAGTATCTGATGAGAGGAGGAAGTATTTTAACAGGTTATAATGTATCCCTGCTGTATGCGTCTACTGGATACTTCCTGGTCTCTGGATATTCCTCTCTTTTCTCTTTATACCTTGGCCATTTGGGTAAAAATATTGCCCGTTCTCATTATTACCTACATTTTCTTGTTTGTAATTTCCCTGACAAAAACGGACCACCTAATATCTGCCTAATGGACCAACCGGGTAATGTAAAATGCACATGAAAACACTATTGAGTCACATTTTATTCAACCACTCAGCAGAGTGCTGCATAGTCTTTGCTTGGTGTGTTGTAAGAAGTTTCTCATATACCATTTATAAAACAGAAATATTTTCTTAACTGTGGTAAATCTAACATGCTACGCATCGTCTTTTTACTCATAACTGGTAGAAATGCTGTTACATCTCAAAACTTCTACAGTAGGGTGTCTGTCAACCTTAAGTATACCATCATAAGGCTATTTTATGCTGTGGCCTTGTCTATATTCACCTTTTGTGCTTTGAGAGGAGGCCACCTGAAAGTCAGCAGATAAATTCTGCCCACAAAAATGATATAATCTTATCTTTTGTTTATAGATTTTCCAAAAACATTGAAGGCAGCCAGTGCTGTATTATTTTCTCATTGAAGCAAAATGAAAATAAAGCCCAGTTGTTGAATTTATATTTGAGCTCCAACATTAAGAGGCCATCCCGACCTCACTGGAGAGACGGGCAGGATGAAAGATTTGGTCTGAGTCTTTGCCAGTGAACGAGGCGATGCGTCATCTGCTAACTTCAATGCTGTGCTCTGCACTGCAAGCAAAACAACCCCATCCCTGCACTTGAACTGGAGTGTTTCAAGGTTATGTTAACTGAAACATGTTGAAGTAATAATATAAACACAGTGATAACCGGCAGTTTGGAAGATTTCTGTAATAAATCAGAGACAATAGAAGGCCTGACTGAAATTTGTGATGACATAGGATTGGGCAAAACAATTACTCTCTGCTTATAAACACAAGTGCTGCACATGGAATTCCTCATTTATGAAGACCCCCTCTCCACCACTGTAAATAGATCATCGTAACCTAATTTGTAATGTCTCCAAAACTTAAACCACATACTCATGTGTCTCTTATGTCTCCCTCAAGTCTGTGTATAACTGTTCATCTACTAAGCAGCATTGTCAGCTTGGCTCTATTCTGTGTAGGCAGTCCCAATGTCTTCCAGTCGTGTCAGTTTAGGACCAGAGCCCATTCTGTGTAGGCAGTCCCAATGTGTCCCAGTCGTGTCAGTTTAGGACCAGAGCCCATTCTGTGTAGGCAGTCCCAATGTGTCCCAGTCGTGTCAGTTTAGGGCCAGAGCCCATTCTGTGTAGGCAGTCCCAATGTGTCCCAGTCGTGTCAGTTTAGGACCAAAGCCCATTCTGTGTAGGCAGTCCCAATGTGTCCCAGTCGTGTCAGTTTAGGACCAGAGCCCATTCTGTGTAGGCAGTCCCAATGTGTCCCAGTCGTGTCAGTTTAGGACCAAAGCCCATTCTGTGTAGGCAGTCCCAATGTGTCCCAGTCGTGTCAGTTTAGGACCAAAGCCCATTCTGTGTAGGCAGTCCCAATGTGTCCCAGTCGTGTCAGTTTAGGGCCAGAGCCCATTCTGTGTAGGCAGTCCCAATGTGTCCCAGTCGTGTCAGTTTAGGGCCAGAGCCCATTCTGTGTAGGCAGTCCCAATGTGTCCCAGTCATGTCAGTTTAGGGCCAGAGCCCATTCTGTGTAGGCAGTCCCAATGTCTTCCAGTCGTGTCAGTTTAGGACCAGAGCCCATTCTGTGTGGGCAGTCCCAATGTGTCCCAGTCGTGTCAGTTTAGGGCCAGAGCCCATTCTGTGTAGGCAGTCCCAATGTGTCCCAGTCGTGTCAGTTTAGGGCCAGAGCCCATTCTGTGTAGGCAGTCCCAATGTGTCCCAGTCGTGTCAGTTTAGGGCGAGAGCCCAGAGGCATGTCTAGGGCTATTGCCTATTGCCAAAAGCCTAGTTCAGGAGCCGAGTTGTAGCAGGAAAAGAGGGAGGGGGGGCCAGAGAGAGAGGGAGATATGGGTGGGAGAGCTGTCGCACATGTGACGAGAGAAGGATGTATGGAAGGAGAGAGGAAGAAAGAGAGAGAAGGAGGTAGGGATGGAGGGCGTTAGCTGCAGGCAGCCAGGGCCGTGTAAGGGTTAGGCCTGCTAATCCTCAAATATATATTCTCCTAATTAATCCTGATTACCACTTTTTAATCGCCCTGCTCGGCCTGCCCTGAAATAAAGTGACACTTGCTAATGAATTAAACCTGCAATTTACAATTGCTCCACTATTCCCTCCACCGGTTCCCACAGCCGTCTGTGTTAACGTTGGTCCCATGTGGCCAACGTTAATAGTAGCAGCCCCCCCAGTCAGTCAGTTAGACAGTTAGTTTAGTTCAGTGGTGTATGGTGTGGTCTCACTTCACTCCGTGCTAGTTAACTGCTCAGCGTTTGGATGACACCTGCACTCTTTTATAGGGACTGGGAAATGATGGTGGTAGGTAGGGGTGTGCAGGGAGGGGAGTGGTCAGTCCCCCTTCCTGCAGTTAGATGAATGAACTATAAAGGTGAAAATGAAGGTGTCAAATGTGAAATAGTAATATGCTGTTTGCTAGATATTGTGAAACCCTGATAAAGACAGCTTGTCTGAATGATTTCATGTATTGTATCAGAACTACAGTGTCTGCTTTTCTTCTTTTCCCAGACTTCCCAAGTCTTTGCTCTAGAGGATGAAACATTTAGTAGTCAGAGTATGTGCACAACAAAAAGTATATCTTTGAGCCTCTGACATTGAAAATTAGAAGGATTTATAACGGTTTGTGTGACTCCTTGGCTTATTACCATTCAGAATGTGATCAGATCAGACCCACTGGTAAAGCCGTGTCAAGTCCAATCAAATCTGTTTAAGTCCAAAGAAGGTATAACCAGATAGGCTAGATACACTGACCTGGCCCTTTACTTCCAGGTCAGTGGCGGCCGCCGCAGCAGCCAGTAACAAGGCCAGTCAGGCCACAGCAGTAATGGTTAACAAATTAACTCGTTCTCCCTGTGGTTCGGCCCTCTGCCACCCTCATTTGAGTCAGTCCATCCCTGTGAGATGGGATCCTGTGAAGCAGTGATTGTTTCCACGATTAGGTGGAGTGGAGAGAACCAGAGCCGTGGAGCCATGGATCTATCTCCATCCCTCCTATGGAATCCCCCCTCACACACCCTCCCACAGCCCCTGCCTGAAAACAATAGCCAGCTGTCGCCCGCCTGCTGATGTACCTTTGATCAGCCAAATGAAGGCTGCTGGCATTTCTTATGGAGTGGAGATTGCTTATCGATTTATATCAAAATATTCATGCTAATCCCGGGGCAGCGCAGACTATTTTCAGGCCGGGTTAGCAATCAGAGCTGCCTGTCCTGTCTGATACAATCTGCTGAGCTGGGATGTCTAATCAGCCTGGGGTCCTGCAGTCAAATGCACTTTGCTGTTTAGATTTGGACCCCTGACATTGATGGAGGAGTCCAGAGAAAGGTGTTGACAAACCAAATTGTTTGTTCCAGCACTATTTTGCCAGAGATCAAGTCCAGAGTAATGCGCAGTGAATTTGTTCATTGCGTGACCAAGCTGGGCCCTGCCAAGCAGAGGAGAGGAGAGGTGTGGGGTTGGTTTCACCACTATCACTGCTGTTGGAGAAGAGGGTTTAGTTTAGTGTGTGTGTTGGGGGTCGGTTGCAAATCAAGGAGGTTGAAGGAGCTTAGAGAGCAGAGCAGTCAGTTGGCTTTGTGTTAGGGCACAGTTTGGTTTGTGTAGCCCTGCCCTGAGAAACTGTCATGGGAGGCTCAGGCAGATTGGATTATTTCAAGGAGCAGCCAGGACAAGACGTCTATGCTCTCTAAACTAGTCATTACTCAGTCTAGTCTGTTCACACTGGCTGAGATTGTACACACTCTCCCAGGCTTTGTTTGGGGTTTCTTGGTCTTGTTAAAAGATATACAGCAGGCAGACAATGGACCCACTGAGTAGCCCATGTGAGATTCTGCTTTTCCAGACACCTTCACAGACAACATTCTAACGAATAACCTTGCTTCAAGTGGTCACGAATCTTGGCTTGACAATTATGTTATTAGTGTACATGATCTACAATACAATACATGCATACAGTTTACAGGACAGAGACAGTTAAATATTTTAATTAAAACCACCATATGCCTGCTATCAATGTTAATTTCTTAATGTGATTATGGCAATATTAATATTAGCAGCATTAATCATTTATTTAGGTCAGGCATATGTTTGCATGTGTGAATCAAATGAAATACCATAAGGTTTTCATACCATCAGACCATCAGGGCCCTCCCTCCCTTGTCTGGCACGACTTTCCTAGATTACAGTAGATTATGTTTCCTTACTTCCTGCAGCAAAGCCCCTCCCCCATGCATCCCTGTGACGAAGGCCCCTTCTAAATCTGTCTCAATATGGTAATGCTGTCTTGTAATTATTGCCAGAAGAAATCTGTGAAGAAAAAGCATTGCCAGAGCGGAGAGATTATCCCTGTAGAGGGTAAAGGGCTAATGTCCTGGCCATATGGCCCAGACTGACTGAGACTAGCTCTAACTGTCATGTCCTGTAGCTAGTCTAGTGTCCTGCTGCTTTAAGGTCAATCATACATCAGGTATTAGTGTCAGGTGGGGATTAATGCCTCAATGTTCCTTCACCTCAGACACAACATGGCTGTACAGTTACAGTACCTGGGCTGGGGATTTGGCATGCTGCCTTCCACCTGCCCTCGATTGCACCAGGGCATTCCTTCCTGGTCTGGAGCTAGACCTGGACCAATCACGGCAGAGCTCAGAGTAGAACATGCAGCTATGATGTGTCTCTGGCCTGGTTGTTTACTGTTTACCAGGCTGACAGCGTGGTTAAGTCTTCCTGTTTGTTGTTTGTGTTGTTGTTAATGCTGTTGTTGCTGTCTGGCAGGGTTATTACTATGGTTGACTGACCCATACATTCTCTCTCTGGTTGATTTAGACGTCACTTACAGTAGCCAAACACAGGGCTTATAGTACACTGCTGTCTGATGTATTATCCCATGTCTGTAATCAACATTTACTGTAGTTTCACCTCTGATATGAAGCGCCTTGTTTTACATTTATTGGTAATTCATTGATATGTACTTGTATACTCCAGTAATTTATAGATATGAATATGCCTGAGCAGCAATAGTTTTATGTAGAGAATAACAGCTATGCATAACCACATTTCATCCTATTATTGTTGGAGTTAAAGCATTTTATTCTCCCTCAGAGGATAATGCTTCCTTCTGCCACACTAAGGGCAGTGTACTGTACTCAGAGCCATATATTTAGAGAGTTGGACCAACTTTTACAATGTTGTATATTGTTCTAATTCTAGACATTGAATTACAAAGCATTGTTGAAATATTCCCCATGTAATGTTAATGGGGAGGGAACATGGCTGCTATAGAATGTTGAGGTGTCATGTAAATGCATCATAATGCAGAAACTGCATTGGCCCGACTCTCTAAATACTCTCTGACTGTACTGTATCTGTATGGTAATGCACTTAGACCATGGTGTGGAGGAATGTATAGTCATCCACCAATGTTTAAATGATAAGTTGCTTGCAGAGTTTGAGAAAATGTTGTTTTTGTCCAAGGTCTTGACTCACAGATCTATGCCATATACTGTATCTCTTTTTGATCCATTACAAAATAAACCCTGGCTTTCTTTTCACACATTCAAATACACAATCTGACATACTATTAAACAAAGTGGCAAACCTCTATCTCCCAGTGAGTGTATATCAAATGCACTGTATAGTTGAACCTACTGCTGTGTTGAGGATGAGACAATATGTTGAGGTGAGGTGCATAAGGTGCATATGTACGGTACAATACAACACTAACCAGGATGTAAGGTGCAGGTGTCACCTAGTCTCTCGCTCTCTCTGTCACCCTGTGATATAAACAGCAGTTGTTTGGTATAAAAGGTGGGATGGATCCACGTGGGACCGACAACAACAATGCAGCAGATGGATGGGCTTTTTCATATGTGTAAATAGTCACAGCTAGCTATTAACATACCTCTGTGCAGATGGCAAACTGTAATAAAGTACAGACGATAAAACAAAACAGTCTCCTCCTATGGCTGACACAAAGACCATGTTTGTTCATTTTTTTACATACAGTGCAATATGTTCTGTAACACGTGGGGACAATAACTCAAGAGAATATTTAGGAGCTCTTGTTCCTGAATAGTAAATATTTTTAATGTAGCTGTAAAATTATATCTTTGGGTTTACTCAGTTTCATATCTGACATCAGAATTAAGATTATATTCTGAGTTTTGTATTTTTCATGAAAACAAAATAGTAATTTAATGACTGATCATGAATCTCATGTTAACAAAATTGTTCGAAATTTTTTGAGATTGTGTATGACATGCAAATGTGTTTGTGTTTGTGTGGATCGCGTGCAAGTGGTTTCAAACAGAATCACTCCAGACTGCAGCAGCAGTAGGTGTAGCAGTAGAGACTGGCCCAGAGCTGGTCCCCCTCCAACTGTCTGAACTACTGCTCTCTGACTCCACTGACTAGAGAGAAGAGTAGAGGGACTGGTCCCCCTCCAACTGTCTGAACTACTGCTCTCTGACTCCACTGACTAGAGAGAAGAGAAGAGGGACTGGTCCCCCTCCAACTGTCTGAACTACTGCTCTCTGACTCCCCTGACTAGAGAGAAGAGTAGAGGGACTGGTCCCCCTCCAACTGTCTGAACTACTGCTCTCTGACTACACTGACTAGAGAGAAGAGAAGAGGGACTGGTCCCCCTCCAACTGTCTGAACTACTGCTCTCTGACTACACTGACTAGAGAGAAGAGAAGAGGGACTGGTCCCCCTCCAACTGTCTGAACTACTGCTCTCTGACTACACTGACTAGAGCGAAGAGAAGAGGGACTGGTCCCCCTCCAACTGTCTGAACTACTGCTCTCTGACTCCACTGACTAGAGAGAAGAGTAGAGGGACTGGTCCCCCTCCAACTGGCTGAACTACTGCTCTCTGACTACACTGACTAGAGAGAAGAGTAGAGGGACTGGTCCCCCTCCAACTGTCTGAACTACTGCTCTCTGACTACACTGACTAGAGAGAAGAGAAGAGGGACTGGTCCCCCTCCAACTGTCTGAACTACTGCTCTCTGACTCCACTGACTAGAGAGAAGAGTAGAGGGACTGGTCCCCCTCCAACTGTCTGAACTACTGCTCTCTGACTCCACTGACTAGAGAGAAGAGTAGAGGGACTGGTCCCCCTCCAACTGTCTGAACTACTGCTCTCTGACTACACTGACTAGAGAGAAGAGAAGAGGGACTGGTCCCCCTCCAACTGTCTGAACTACTGCTCTCTGACTACACTGACTAGAGAAAAGAGGGACTGGTCCCCCTCCAACTGTCTGAACTACTGCTCTCTGACTACACTGACTAGAGAGAAGAGAAGAGGGACTGGTCCCCCTCCAACTGTCTGAACTACTGCTCTCTGACTACACTGACTAGAGAGAAGAGAAGAGGGACTGGTCCCCCTCCAACTGTCTGAACTACTGCTCTCTGACTCCACTGACTAGAGAGAAGAGTAGAGGGACTGGTCCCCCTCCAACTGGCTGAACTACTGCTCTCTGACTACACTGACTAGAGAGAAGAGTAGAGGGACTGGTCCCCCTCCAACTGTCTGAACTACTGCTCTCTGACTACACTGACTAGAGAGAAGAGAAGAGGGACTGGTCCCCCTCCAACTGTCTGAACTACTGCTCTCTGACTCCACTGACTAGAGAGAAGAGTAGAGGGACTGGTCCCCCTCCAACTGGCTGAACTACTGCTCTCTGACTACACTGACTAGAGAGAAGAGTAGAGGGACTGGTCCCCCTCCAACTGTCTGAACTACTGCTCTCTGACTACACTGACTAGAGAGAAGAGAAGAGGGACTGGTCCCCCTCCAACTGTCTGAACTACTGCTCTCTGACTCCACTGACTAGAGAGAAGAGTAGAGGGACTGGTCCCCCTCCAACTGTCTGAACTACTGCTCTCTGACTACACTGACTAGAGAGAAGAGAAGAGGGACTGGTCCCCCTCCAACTGTCTGAACTACTGCTCTCTGACTCCACTGACTAGAGAGAAGAGTAGAGGGACTGGTCCCCCTCCAACTGGCTGAACTACTGCTCTCTGACTACACTGACTAGAGAGAAGAGTAGAGGGACTGGTCCCCCTCCAACTGTCTGAACTACTGCTCTCTGACTACACTGACTAGAGAGAAGAGAAGAGGGACTGGTCCCCCTCCAACTGTCTGAACTACTGCTCTCTGACTCCACTGACTAGAGAGAAGAGTAGAGGGACTGGTCCCCCTCCAACTGTCTGAACTACTGCTCTCTGACTCCACTGACTAGAGAGAAGAGTAGAGCGACTGGTCCCCCTCCAACTGTCTGAACTACTGCTCTCTGACTACACTGACTAGAGAGAAGAGAAGAGGGACTGGTCCCCCTCCAACTGTCTGAACTACTGCTCTCTGACTACACTGACTAGAGAAAAGAGGGACTGGTCCCCCTCCAACTGTCTGAACTACTGCTCTCTGACTACACTGACTAGAGAGAAGAGAAGAGGGACTGGTCCCCCTCCAACTGTCTGAACTACTGCTCTCTGACTACACTGACTAGAGAGAAGAGAAGAGGGACTGGTCCCCCTCCAACTGTCTGAACTACTGCTCTCTGACTCCACTGACTAGAGAGAAGAGTAGAGGGACTGGTCCCCCTCTAACTGGCTGAACTACTGCTCTCTGACTACACTGACTAGAGAGAAGAGTAGAGGGACTGGTCCCCCTCCAACTGTCTGAACTACTGCTCTCTGACTACACTGACTAGAGAGAAGAGAAGAGGGACTGGTCCCCCTCCAACTGTCTGAACTACTGCTCTCTGACTCCACTGACTAGAGAGAAGAGTAGAGGGACTGGTCCCCCTCCAACTGGCTGAACTACTGCTCTCTGACTACACTGACTAGAGAGAAGAGTAGAGGGACTGGTCCCCCTCCAACTGTCTGAACTACTGCTCTCTGACTACACTGACTAGAGAGAAGAGAAGAGGGACTGGTCCCCCTCCAACTGTCTGAACTACTGCTCTCTGACTCCACTGACTAGAGAGAAGAGTAGAGGGACTGGTCCCCCTCCAACTGTCTGAACTACTGCTCTCTGACTCCACTGACTAGAGAGAAGAGTAGAGGGACTGGTCCCCCTCCAACTGTCTGAACTACTGCTCTCTGACTACACTGACTAGAGAGAAGAGAAGAGGGACTGGTCCCCCTCCAACTGTCTGAACTACTGCTCTCTGACTACACTGACTAGAGAAAAGAGGGACTGGTCCCCCTCCAACTGTCTGAACTACTGCTCTCTGACTACACTGACTAGAGAGAAGAGAAGAGGGACTGGTCCCCCTCCAACTGTCTGAACTACTGCTCTCTGACTACACTGACTAGAGAGAAGAGTAGAGGGACTGGTCCCCCTCCAACTGGCTGAACTACTGCTCTCTGACTACACTGACTAGAGAGAAGAGTAGAGGGACTGGTCCCCCTCCAACTGTCTGAAGTACAGCTCTCTGACTACACTGACTAGAGAGAAGAGTAGAGGGACTGGTCCCCCTCCAACTGTCTGAACTACTGCTCTCTGACTACACTGACTAGAGAGAAGAGAAGAGGGACTGGTCCCCCTCCAACTGTCTGAACTACTGCTCTCTGACTCCACTGACTAGAGAGAAGAGTAGAGGGACTGGTCCCCCTCCAACTGGCTGAACTACTGCTCTCTGACTACACTGACTAGAGAGAAGAGTAGAGGGACTGGTCCCCCTCCAACTGTCTGAACTACTGCTCTCTGACTACACTGACTAGAGAGAAGAGAAGAGGGACTGGTCCCCCTCCAACTGTCTGAACTACTGCTCTCTGACTCCACTGACTAGAGAGAAGAGTAGAGGGACTGGTCCCCCTCCAACTGGCTGAACTACTGCTCTCTGACTACACTGACTAGAGAGAAGAGTAGAGGGACTGGTCCCCCTCCAACTGTCTGAACTACTGCTCTCTGACTACACTGACTAGAGAGAAGAGAAGAGGGACTGGTCCCCCTCCAACTGTCTGAACTACTGCTCTCTGACTCCACTGACTAGAGAGAAGAGAAGAGGGACTGGTCCCCCTCCAACTGTCTGAACTACTGCTCTCTGACTACACTGACTAGAGAAAAGAGGGACTGGTCCCCCTCCAACTGTCTGAACTACTGCTCTCTGACTACACTGACTAGAGAGAAGAGAAGAGGGACTGGTCCCCCTCCAACTGTCTGAACTACTGCTCTCTGACTACACTGACTAGAGAGAAGAGAAGAGGGACTGGTCCCCCTCCAACTGTCTGAACTACTGCTCTCTGACTCCACTGACTAGAGAGAAGAGTAGAGGGACTGGTCCCCCTCCAACTGGCTGAACTACTGCTCTCTGACTACACTGACTAGAGAGAAGAGTAGAGGGACTGGTCCCCCTCCAACTGTCTGAACTACTGCTCTCTGACTACACTGACTAGAGAGAAGAGAAGAGGGACTGGTCCCCCTCCAACTGTCTGAACTACTGCTCTCTGACTACACTGACTAGAGAGAAGAGTAGAGGGACTGGTCCCCCTCCAACTGGCTGAACTACTGCTCTCTGACTACACTGACTAGAGAGAAGAGTAGAGGGACTGGTCCCCCTCCAACTGTCTGAACTACTGCTCTCTGACTACACTGACTAGAGAGAAGAGAAGAGGGACTGGTCCCCCTCCAACTGTCTGAACTACTGCTCTCTGACTCCACTGACTAGAGAGAAGAGTAGAGGGACTGGTCCCCCTCCAACTGTCTGAACTACTGCTCTCTGACTCCACTGACTAGAGAGAAGAGTAGAGGGACTGGTCCCCCTCCAACTGTCTGAACTACTGCTCTCTGACTACACTGACTAGAGAGAAGAGAAGAGGGACTGGTCCCCCTCCAACTGTCTGAACTACTGCTCTCTGACTACACCGACTAGAGAAAAGAGGGACTGGTCCCCCTCCAACTGTCTGAACTACTGCTCTCTGACTACACTGACTAGAGAGAAGAGAAGAGGGACTGGTCCCCCTCCAACTGTCTGAACTACTGCTCTCTGACTACACTGACTA
The DNA here is from genome assembly GCF_016432855.1 of Salvelinus namaycush. Classification (NCBI taxonomy): domain Eukaryota; kingdom Metazoa; phylum Chordata; class Actinopteri; order Salmoniformes; family Salmonidae; genus Salvelinus; species Salvelinus namaycush. Next base: position 9,869,589 of record NC_052336.1, read on the forward strand.
GAGAGAAGAGTAGAGGGACTGGTCCCCCTCCAACTGGCTGAACTACTGCTCTCTGACTACACTGACTAGAGAGAAGAGTAGAGGGACTGGTCCCCCTCCAACTGTCTGAAGTACAGCTCTCTGACTACACTGACTAGAGAGAAGAGTAGAGGGACTGGTCCCCCTCCAACTGTCTGAACTACTGCTCTCTGACTCCACTGACTAGAGAGAAGAGTAGAGGGACTGGTCCCCCTCCAACTGTCTGAAGTACAGCTCTCTGACTCCACTGACTAGAGAAAAGAGTAGAGGGACTGGTCCCCCTCCAACTGTCTGAAGTACAGCTCTCTGACTACACTGACTAGAGAGAAGAGTAGAGGGACTAGAGAGAAGAGTAGAGGGACTGGTCCCCCTCCAACTGTCTGAACTACTGCTCTCTGACTCCACTGACTAGAGAGAAGAGTAGAGGGACTGGTCCCCCTCCAACTGGCTGAACTACTGCTCTCTGACTACACTGACTAGAGAAAAGAGTAGAGGGACTGGTCCCCCTCCAACTGTCTGAAGTACAGCTCTCTGACTACACTGACTAGAGAGAAGAGTAGAGGGACTAGAGAGAAGAGTAGAGGGACTGGTCCCCCTCCAACTGTCTGAACTACTGCTCTCTGACTCCACTGACTAGAGAGAAGAGTAGAGGGACTGGTCCCCCTCCAACTGGCTGAACTACTGCTCTCTGACTACACTGACTAGAGAAAAGAGTAGAGGGACTGGTCCCCCTCCAACTGTCTGAACTACTGCTCTCTGACTACACTGACTAGAGAAAAGAGGGACTGGTCCCCCTCCAACTGGCTGAACTACTGCTCTCTGACTCCACTGACTAGAGAGAAGAGTAGAGGGACTGGTCCCCCTCCAACTGTCTGAACTACTGCTCTCTGACTCCACTGACTAGAGAGAAGAGTAGAGGGACTGGTCCCCCTCCAACTGTCTGAACTACTGCTCTCTGACTACACTGACTAGAGAAAAGACGGACTGGTCCCCCTCCAACTGGCTGAACAACTGCTCTCTGACTACACTGACTAGAGAAAAGAGTAGAGGGACTGGTCCCCCTCCAACTGTCTGAACTACTGCTCTCTGACTACACTGACTAGAGAGAAGAGTAGAGGGACTGGTCCCCCTCCAACTGTCTGAACTACTGCTCTCTGACTCCACTGACTAGAGAGAAGAGTAGAGGGACTGGTCCCCCTCCAACTGTCTGAACTACTGCTCTCTGACTACACTGACTAGAGAGAAGAGTAGAGGGACTGGTCCCCCTCCAACTGGATGAACTACTGCTCTCTGACTACACTGACTAGAGAGAAGCGTAGAGGGACTGGTCCCCCTCCAACTGTCTGAACTACTGCTCTCTGACTCCACTGACTAGAGAGAAGAGTAGAGGGACTGGTCCCTCTCCAACTGTCTGAACTACTGCTCTCTGACTCCACTGACTAGAGAGAAGAGTAGAGGGACTGGTCCCCCTCCAACTGTCTGAAGTACAGCTCTCTGACTACACTGACTAGAGAGAAGAGTAGAGGGACTGGTCCCCCTCCAACTGTCTGAACTACTGCTCTCTGACTCCACTGACTAGAGAGAAGAGTAGAGGGACTGGTCCCCCTCCAACTGTCTGAAGTACAGCTCTCTGACTACACTGACTAGAGAGAAGAGTAGAGGGACTGGTCCCCCTCCAACTGTCTGAACTACTGCTCTCTGACTACACTGACTAGAGAAAAGAGTAGAGGGACTGGTCCCCCTCCAACTGTCTGAAGTACAGCTCTCTGACTACACTGACTAGAGCAAAGAGGGACTGGTCCCCCTCCAACTGTCTGAACTACTGGTCTCTGACTCCACTGACTAGAGAGAAGAGTAGAGGGACTAGTCCCCCTCCAACTGTCTGAACTGCTGCTCTCTGACAACACTGACTAGAGAGAAGAGTAGAGGGACTGGTCCCCCTCCAACTGTCTGAAGTACAGCTCTCTGACTACACTGACTAGAGAAAAGAGGGACTGGTCCCCCTCCAACTGTCTGAACTACTGCTCTCTGACTCCACTGACTAGAGAGAAGAGTAGAGGGACTGGTCCCCCTCCAACTGTCTGAACTACTGCTCTCTGACTACACTGACTAGAGAGAAGAGTAGAGGGACTGGTCCCCCTCCAACTGTCTGAACTACTGCTCTCTGACTCCACTGACTAGAGAAAAGAATAGAGGGACTGGTCCCCCTCCAACTGTCTGAAGTACAGCTCTCTGACTCCACTGACAAGAGAGAAGAGTAGTGGGACATAGTGATAGACCCAGACAGAGAGCGTGTGACCAAGATCAAGGGATGGACAGATGGATGGACAGACAGAGAGGAAGGGGACGGAGTAGATAGAAGGAGAGAGAGAGACGGTGGGGGAGGGGAAGGAGTAGAGAGAAGGAGAGAGAGAGAGACGGTGGGGGAGGGGAAGGAGTAGAGAGAAGGAGAGAGACAGACGGAGAGGGAGGGGAAAGAGTAGAGAGAAGGAGAGAGAGAGAGACGGTGGGGGAGGGGAAGGAGTAGAGAGAAGGAGAGAGACAGACGGAGAGGGAGGGGAAAGAGTAGAGAGAAGGAGAGAGACAGATGGAGAGGGAGGGGAAGGAGTAGAGAGAAGGAGAGAGAGAGAGACGGTGGGGGAGGGGAAGGAGTAGAGAGAAGATGAGAGAGAGACGGTGGGGGAGGGGAAGGAGTAGAGAGAAGGAGATAGACAGACGGAGAGGGAGGGGAAGGAGTAGAGAGAAGGAGAGAGACAGATGAGAGGGAGGGGAAGGAGTAGAGAGAAGGAGAGAGACAGACGGAGAGGGAGGGGAAGGAGTAAAGAGAGGGAAGGGGAGAGACTGAGAGGGAGGGGAAGGAGAGAGAGACGGAGAGGGAGGGGAAGGAGTAGAGAGAGGGAGGGAGAAAGACAGAGGGAGGGGAAGGAGTAGAGCGAATGAGAGAGAGACTGAGAGGGAGGGGAAGGAGTAGAGAGAAGGAGAGAGAGACGGAGAGAGAGGGGAAGGAGTAGAGAGAGGGAGGGAGAGAGACTGAGACAAAGGGGAGACAGAGATGGAATCGACAGAGAGAGAGGGAGGGAGGGAGAGACAGAGGGAGGGGAGACAGACAGTGGGAGTATGTGACAGAGAGAGAGAGAGTGTTTGGCGTCAGTGTTCAACTGCACCACGACGGCTACTCTAGAGTGCGTCTGTGCATGTGTGTGTGTGTGGAGCCCAAGGACTTGTCGCCTGTCTGCTGGTGTCTGTGGCTGGTGGCAGCCAGCTGTCAGGGGAGCTCACAGAGAGAGGAGCCCAGGTGAAGGCAGGGCCGGCCAGGCAGGCCAGCGGCAGACGAGGGCTGGGGCTGGAGCCTGTACCCCTCGCTCAGTCCAAATTAATGGTGACAAGAGAAGCAGATCCATTGATCCTCTGGTCAAAGCATCCCTAAGGCTGCAACCTAATGTTCTGAAAAAAGAACCAGCAGCAACAGTTGAGGCTCTGAGGGAGAGACGAGCCTCTTCTAATGTAACTCACCTTCAATAGACCTACAATTATACAAGCAGGCATATGAAAACAATTCAGAATTAAATATAAAGATAATTTTGGGTTAAAAAAAAAATCACTTCAATGTGTTGTACTTTTTTATGAAATGAGGCATAAAATGGTCATACTTATTATTATAATTTCTTCTTTTTTTTCTTATTACTTCTTTTTTTTCTGCACGCCTTGCTTTTGATAATTATACATGCAGTCCAAATTAGAAGCATTCCAGTTGCTGACTGGCACAAATTCCCCATGTAAATAAATATATAACAACATGTTCGCCAGAAAAAAGGCTCTGAGTCTGGGAATCAAAAAATACCTCCAGGAGGTGTTGTTCATTAAACGTGTAACTTTTCTAGCTGCTACATGGTACAAATAAAATGTACAGTTACAGTAGGTGGTGAAAATGAGATACTTTCTTCTGGGAGAGTGTACCTCACTGATGACATTGAAGTGAAAATTGCCAGAGTTCTTTGCCAGAGTTCCGTGACTTATTGCCATTTCCTAAGAATTTCCAGACGTGTGCGAATAATTCCTGGGAGCTAGGTACATATGTTAAGAGTTAACAAGTAAATACGCACCAAATATGTAATGTAAGATGCAACAGAAGAGGTAAGAAAGACAGTGTTTGATGTAGCCTTTTAAAACTAGACTTCAGTTGAAGACTATTATATAAAATATTACCACTATTAATATTACTACCTCTAGTTCAACTACTGCTATTTTACTACTATCAATTACTTCATAATACTTCTGAAAATTACCAAAATAAACAATAAGCAAAAAAAATGCATTTCTTGAAAGCAAATAGGAGTTTCCAGTCAAATATTGACATTATTTTGATATGAGATGTGATAGTTGCTGTGACACTTGTGATTGGCTGGTGAAACCTGAACCAGGCCGTTGCCGTGACGCTGTGACAGACGTCCCTCCACTGGGTGCAGCATGCAGCTGATTGATTGGTCGTGGCGGCAGGGTAGCCTAGTGGTTAGAGCATTGGGCTAGTAACCGAAAGGTTGCAAGTTCAAATCCCCGAGCTGACAAGGTACAAATCTGTCGTTCTGCCCCTGAACAAGGCAGTTAACCCACTGTTCCTAGGCCGTCATTGAAAATAAGAGTTTGTTCTTAACTGACTTGCCTAGTTAAATAAAAAAGGTTAAAAATGTAAGTCGCTCTGGATAAGAGCGTCTGCTAAATGACTTAAATGTAATGTAAATGTCGTGTGGGTCTAGAGGAGATGATTGATGGATTGAGGTTGGTGAGGTGACAAACAAAGCAACGCCTGGCCCATCAAGGTGCAGCCCTGTCATTGACAATAACCCCTGATTGCCTCTCCCTCCCCCTCTTCCCTCTGTTCACCACACCGACCCCTAATCAGGGGCTGCCTCCTGCCCTCCCTCCCTCCGCCTCTCTGACCAGTAGCCCTGCTATAGGTCCTCCCAGAGTCAGGTTTCATATGTCCATCTTACTGCTTCAACGTAAAACACATAATCAATGCACTGAAATGAGATGGATTGGTTGAGAATCTCTCACTCTCTCTGCTTCTGTCTCTTTCTCTCTCTCCTCTCCCTCCCCTCTCTCTCTCTCTCTCTCTCTCTCTGTCTCTATTTCCATCTAAATTATCATGGATCTCATCAGTATGCTATTGGGCCTGGTTGTCTTTGCTCAGGTCTTTCCCAAACATGCTTCTATTGTGTGTGTGTGTGTGTGTGTGTGTGTGTGAGAGAGAGAGAGTGTGTGAGTCATCCTGTCCCACTCCCCTGTCCTACTCCTTTAACTCTCAGCCTGTATACAATCTCCTCCAGAGCAGCCAATGCCCCCGGGCCTCTCTCACACATTATTCATATTACTATTGATTCTAAAAATTAGTCGCCAGGATATCCCTTAGAGATTATAAAGATTACAAAGCTCAACTTCAAATACTTCCCAGATTTGGTTAAACGGCGCACAGCATCCATAACCTGGTTAATACTGTTGTTAGAGTGTCAGGCAGAGTGTGTGAGGGCCAAGAGAAAACCTGGAACTGTGACTGTGATGCCTTGTGAATTCTTCCACTTTTATAGCTCAACTTATACTGTACTCTAGTGATGCATTATCCACATATCCATCTGATAATATATTCACCTTTAATATTGCAATTTAATTTGTTACTGTAATTTCACAAGATTTGTATAATATTTTAACGATTATACATTTAATGTTTTTCCACTTATAATGTCTGAGAGGCTTGCCTTGGATCTGTTCCGCTGTGTGTGGGTCTGTTGGCTGGTTGGTTGGCAGGTCTGTTGGCGCTGAGGTCTGTGCAGCACATTTCCTTCCTGTCCCACACATTTCCTATCTGTGGGCTTCACAGACATTTTCTTTATTTGTCAAGCATTCTGCTTTTTGAGCACCGTTGCTGCTTATTTATTTATTTGTGTTTGTTTGTTGTTTGTTTGTGTCTCAGACAGAGGTATTGGTAATCTATTGTCTCCTCTTAGTCAGAGGCTCAATAAACTGACAACAGTGCTGGTGGGTCATCATGCTGGGTGAGATGCAGAGGAGGATCCCTAGCTGTGTGTGTTTCATGGATTGTAGCAAAAGATACGTAGGGTTGGAGTTTGATGCCAGTCGATATCCTTCAAAAGATGAAGATTTTGTTGTTGTCAAAAGCAATATGTTTACATGCTCAGTCTTTTCACTTAATGCTTAACATGTTTTATTCAATCTACTAAGATTACGGAAAGATTACAGTTTCTTATCCTGAGGAAAATAATAGATGTAAATAGATAATCTGAATGAAGATCCAGGGTTTAATAGCAGATGCTGTCAATAAGCAATCTTTGAATAACAGACTTGAGAACAACACCAGCAGATCTCTTATTATCTTGAGATGTCTTATTATCTATGACTGACATGTTCCTTTTCCCCTGTCCTGTGAAGCAGGGATCTATCCTAATACTGTTCCAGAGGGGGGTCCATGTTCTAACAGTGAATACTCAGACTGCAATCACACTGTCTGTAGCTAACTGGTAGCATTCACACTGGCAGAGTGACTGGCACATTACCCCTCCTGTCAGTGCCAAGTGGGTGTTGTACCCCTCTCTAACCCCCTGGGGGAACCACCTGGCTCTGTGTTGGTATCCCTCTCTATGTAGAGACATTGATCTAGAGGGGCTTCGACCTTGCCTCTCCACGAGGTGAAATGAGTGTGCTGAGTAATTTACTAATGCATTACCTTCCTTAACTTGATCGCTGATATCTGTGTGTCACAGTTAAGCAGCTAGGGGCCCAAGCAGGTTGCTAAGCAGGCGGTGTATTATAGATCACAACTAAAGCATATTGTCATTAGATGAATGTTCTAGGGCCACCGCCCGGCACTCCACTGTGTGAAATATGTTTAATAAGTGCATAATTATGACATCTGTTACCCCCTCAGCACCTTTGAGTGGGAAATTAACGGAAGGAATAACAGGTTTAAGTATGTGTTAACACTATGATAGCATGTTTAATTGAAATATGACTTGGGAGTAATGAAGATTAAATTAAGCCTGGGGATAATCGTCTGACAGAAAGATAATTGAGTTACAATCCGCTAGCAATGAAGAATAGCCGAGGGAGAGAAGAAAAAATAATCATTCCGTTGCCTCTTATCAAATAAGCTTATTTCCTCGCTGAAAGAGGAACTATAATTTCAGTCGTCAGATTAAATTGTGTGTGATTAATCAAAGAGGTAATCCACTATTTGAGTGGGATAAGAATGGCATATGTCTGTTTTATGTAATTTACTTCTCTCTCTATCTCTTGGTCTTCTTACCCGGGAGGGAGGGGGGGACTGATTGTCCTGCTAAGAGTGTAAAGGAGGGTTTTTAAGATCCCTCATCTCACTGTTTGCAAATGACTTGATGACTAATCCGATTGGCATAAGGCTGAGAGGCTTCCTGGCAAAATGTTATCGTCTCTCTTCCCGCTAAAGGCTGGAGTGATGCAGCATAGACACGCACACAAATAGACACCAGTGTACTGGACGCTCACATTATGTTCTGCACACCGTTATGAGTGTTTCTATTTGGTTTAATGATTTTCTTTGATACCCACAGCCCTCTGACAGGGTGTTCATCCATAGAGGACAGGGCTTGGAGAGGCAGCATGGGGGTCTCCTCCTCCATCTCCAGGACAATCACCAGATCCTGTTGTTCACATTCACTTTTTCTTCATATTCTCCTGAATGTCTGGAATTCCATAGATTGGGATGGAATAGATTTGAGTATAATTCTAAAACAACATATAAACATTTACAGAAATGTTAGTAAATTAGCTTTTAAAGAAATTATTCAAGGAATTGGTGATACATTTGTGACATATATATGATGAAAATATTATATAATTCAGTACAGTAAAATGATATCTGTATGTCAAACATTTATTTTTGCCATTTTAGACTTTTAGCAGATGCTCTTATCTTGAGTGACAGTGCATTCATTTTAAGATAGCTAGGTGAGACAACCACACATCACAGTATACAGGATACCAACATTCCATTCCAGCTAAACAATGGATATATAGTGTTATGCACATCTGAAATCTATGAATCAAATATCAGAGAACAGTCATATTTTACACACCCATGAATAAGCAATCATTTCTGATGAAAAAAATAAAATGTAAAAAAAATGGATGGATGTAGCATTTTGGAAATAAACTCTTCATTTATAATCTGAAGGCCAGTCATTACAGACCCTATAGCCTTTTTGGAGTGGTGGATCATTTAGAGGGTGGTCAGTAGGGCAGTGTTGTGTTACAAGGTGAGGAGGAAGGGACAGAGGAGACTGACCAGGGGCAAAGAGCACAGGTGGAAATCATCGCTAATTAGCATTTGTTGGAGGGAGCACAGATAATAGGCTACACCTCAAACACACACACACACATTTCATATCAATAATGATTACATTTCACTCACAGTATCGTGTTATAACAGACCATAATAGAACACAAATTGTCTCCCCCCACTTTTTTTCAGCCAACTGTCTTTTACATTATGATCATGCATTAATTAGACATATTGATCATCTAGACCTGTCTTTAAAGATTAAAATCATAAACACTCACAAAACCAAGGACGTAACCCCCATGTCAAAATTATGAATCCCTCTTCAGCTCACGATAATGGCTCCAGGGAAAAAGGAAGAAAAAATAGAAGCTATCCTATCCATGAATCGACTGTCTGCTATTGAAGTCAGTGTCATTATCTCCAGATTGCATCTTGCATTAGAACAATGGCCATTTTAAGTACCATTTCATCCTCCTCCATCTCCACTGCATGTGGTACACATTAACTTAGGCAGTTGTCATTAGGCCAAAGCTTCATGTCTGTCTCATATCATGTCCACTCTCTTGGTTAGTCTTTTGCATTTGGCATGATCCTCTGATTTGTATTTCCAGATTTTGAGAAGAAAAAGTATTGTGACGTGGCACTGAACATGAGCAAATAGATGGATCATGTTTATAGTGATACTTTGTGGATTTATTCACACATTTTAAACATCTAGTCCAAATCTGTAAAGTGTCACGACTTAATTTGTCAGTTAAGGAAAGAGCCTTGTCTCTATGCTGCCCAGTTATCAGCACTGTGGTCTATCTATGTCCTGTGTGGCAGATATCAGCACCCATACCTGTAGAATCTCCCTAAGCCCAAGGACTGATGTAAGGTTAGGGAGAGAGAAAAACACTGTAACTATGGCAGGCTGGACTCTACTTTCAGTTTTGAAGCCTGTCCCTGCTTTCCTGAGGCTTGCTGTGTACAGAGAGCAAGTGACAGAGAGAGAAAGAGGCAGAAAGAGAGAGAGAAAGAGAGAGAGAGAGAAACAGCGAGAGGAAGAAAAATGGAGAGTGTTACCCAGGGCGGAGGAGGGGCCAGTCAGCCAGGAGGACGAGTCCCGTCCGTTCCCAGGAGCGGACTGCACGGAGGCGGGGTGACGGGAACAGGAGGCAGGGGGAGCAGCAGCCGACACACCAGCCCAGTGCTGTGCTCTGCTTCGTACTGCCTTCCCTCAGCCCCTCAGCTGGGAAAGACGGAGATACCGGCAAATCTGTGTTTGTTCAGCCACTCCACAAATATCCCCTCTCCAGATTGTGTCTGAGAGCCGAAGGAAACAGCACTTCTGAAATGATTATTGGTGGCAGTGTCCTTCTGGGGCCACTTTCTCTAAATGTGCCAATAAATTTAGCATGTCCAGCTTTGTTTTGCTTTCATTAGGGGCCTAATCTCCATCCCAGAACCTGGCCATGGCTGCCATGAGTCAACCCTCTGTTTTCTCTGGAGCAGTGTGATTAATGACTGGACAGCACCATTACACCAACACACTGAATCACACTATTTTCATATCTGGTAGATAGTGCTGCTATTGACGGGATGTTGTTCATATCTAGGGATGCTGCTATTGACGACATGTTGTTGTGATTAGATGTTTTCAAAGAAATGTGACAAAGACTTCCTTGACCATGAGGGTTGTCATAACAGAGTAAATACACCTTTATGAATTTGCATGCGTGTGCATGTTTGTGTTAACTTTGAGTTGAATACTTTATTACAACAGTATAAATCTAAATTTAGATCAAGAACTACTGTAGAAGCATAATTTGAGAGGATAAATATCAGCCAAACCATGCAGGGTAATGTTTGCTAATGCATTCTCTGGAATGATGTTCAGTCACTCTGACCTGCCGTCGACCCTACATCTTTACAACGTACGCATTGTTCATCTTTTGCTTTTAAAAGTCATATCCCCATAGCAGCCCACCATTAACTAGACGTTTACTGTACTTTAATTATCTTTGAGTGCATTGATTCATATCAGTCATCTAAGTAGTCATCTTTAAAGGATATTACTCACCCTATCCTACCGCTGCCTGTGATATCATATTTTAGCTCTTTGTGTCAGCCCAGTGCCCCAGGCGTACATGCAGACAGACATATTTAAGCCCAGCAAACCTCAACAGTCATAAACACACCTTTGCTCTGCATTATACATCCGCTAACGTGAATGTGTCTGCATGACTAATGCATGACCTGGCCTGCCTGCCTGTTCTGCAGGGAAGACAGACAGACAGTGTGCTCTGGGAATAGTGAGTCGTGGTGGGCCTGTTGTAGAGACAGACAGTGTGCTCTGGGAACAGTGAGCCGTGGTGGGCCTGTTGTAGAGACAGACAGACAGTGTGCTCTGGGAACAGTGAGCCGTGGTGGGCCTGTTGTAGAGACAGACAGACAGTGTGCTCTGGGAACAGTGAGCCGTGGTGGGCCTGTTGTAGAGACAGACACACAGTGTGCTCTGGGAACAGTGAGTAGTGGTGGGCCTGTTGTAGAGACAGACACACCGTGTGCTCTGGGAACAGTGAGTAGTGGTGGGCCTGTTGTAGAGACAGACACACAGTGTGCTCTGGGAACAGTGAGTAGTGGTGGGCATGTTGTAGAGACAGACAGACAGTGTGCTCTGGGAACAGTGAGTAGTGGTGGGCCTGTTGTAGAGACAAACAGACAGTGTGCTCTGTGAACAGTGAGTCATGGTGGGCCTGTTGTAGAGACAGACAGACAGACAGTGTGCTCTGGGAACAGTGAGTCGTGGTGGGCCTGTTGTAGAAATAGACAGACAGTGTGCTCTGGGAACTGTGAGTCGTGGTGGGCCTGTTGTAGAGACAGACAGACAGACAGACAGACAGACAGACAGACAGACAGACAGACAGACAGACAGACAGACAGACAGACAGACAGACAGACAGACAGACAGACAGACAGACAGTGTGCTCTGGGAATAGTGAGTAGTGGTGGGCCTGTTGTAGAGACAGACAGACAGTGTGCTCTGGGAACAGTGAGTAGTGGTGGGCCTGTTGTAGAGACAGACAGACAGTGTGCTCTGGGAATAGTGAGTAGTGGTGGGCCTGTTGTAGAGACAGACAGACAGTGTGCTCTGGGAACAGTGAGCCGTGGTGGGCCTGTTGTAGAGACAGACAGACAGACAGACAGACAGACAGACAGACAGACAGACAGACAGACAGACAGACAGACAGACAGACAGACAGACAGACAGACAGACAGACAGACAGACAGACAGACAGACAGACAGTGTGCTCTGGGAACAGTGAGACGTGGTGGGCCTGTTGTAGAGACAGACAGACAGACAGACAGACAGACAGTGTGCTCTGGGAACAGTGAGTCGTGGTGGGCCTGTTGTAGAGACAGACAGACAGTGTGCTCTGGGAACAGTGAGCCGTGGTGGGCCTGTTGTAGAGACAGACAGACAGACAGACAGACAGACAGACAGACAGACAGACAGACAGACAGACAGACAGACAGACAGACAGACAGACAGACAGACAGACAGACAGACAGACAGACAGACAGACAGTGTGCTCTGGGAACAGTGAGTCGTGGTGGGCCTGTTGTAGAGACAGACAGACAGTGTGCTCTGGGAACAGTGAGTCGTGGTGGGCCTGTTGTAGAGACAAACAGACAGACAGACAGTGTGCTCTGGGAACAGTGAACAGTGGTGGGCCTGTTGTAGAGACAGACAAAGGCACCTGTAGAGTGTGTTAGGGGAGGGGGGAGCAGGTAAGAACAGGTGTTCTCCCTCTCAGGTCTCAGGTCACATCTTAACCACCCTGGGAGTCATTAAGCCTACTATACACAGGCTGCTGCTGGGCTGGCAGAGCAGAGGGGGCATGGGAGAGCATCTCCGAGGAATGGCCCATTCTTTCACTTGGGATGTGCGGATGTGTGATCGCAGAAGAAGACACACACACAGAGATATGGACACACACACACTTTTGCTCACTCACTGCCTTGAATAATGTAGGTAGAGGATATAGTTTGTTTGTTCCTCCTAGGAACAGTTGGCAGATAGGACTTAGTAGCTAGATGATTGAGGCATTATGTTATTTTATAATGTGTGGACATATGCCCTGGTTTCATGTGTCATTCAATGTCTCTGTTTATTCATTTCATCCAACACAATGGGACATAAGTCCATACTATAAACATGACTAATTCATAGACTAACACCTGGCACTGGAAGTGTAATAAAACACTGGGTGGAATTGGAAACAAAGCTTTTCACCCATACAGTTGGTAGTGATGTCTAGAGCACTACTACTGATTGTTGAGCATATTGTTAAGCATAAATGCAGTTTAATATTGTCTCTATCTGAAGTAGACTCTATGTAGTCATTGTCCATTTTTGTTCACGTTGACCAATCGTGTTTGCCATGGCTACGACATAGTCATTATTTATTTGTCCTGTCGTTCTTTTTTTTATGCATGTCGAGCAATTTCCAAACATTTGCCTCCTCTCGGTTGAATGTGCCGGTCCTTCCCACATTTAACCCCGACACTCGGCCAATAAATGGACACCACCTGTTTAAACGGTCAATGTCATGCTAGGTTCAAGCGGGGTCTCGTTTGATTGGCCACATCGAAAGGGTCGGAACACGCCGGTTGGCTGCTTCGTTTGGCCTCACGGACCCAGTGGTAACTTTAAAAATGTTTCAGGAAGTTTGGTTCACCCTTTACGGCCTAGGACATTTCCTAGTACAGGAGTTAAGCACTCAGGACAGGAAACCATTTGCTGTGGCTGTAAGATCTCTTTAATGACTCTCTAACTAGAAACAGGCGGGCCTAATTCAGTGCCTGGAGCCAGCAGGAATGGCCTTGCATCCAGACCCCGTTAGAATATTTACTGCGTCTTCGATGGGAGTCTTTTTGACACCGCTGCAATAAAGTTTACAAGGAACCCCTTTTTAGCCTGATACAAGGCAAAGTGTGGTCAAGAAGTTAAAGAAGAAAAAAACATGGACGGAGGATGAAAAACACTTGTCACGTTCCTGACCTGTTTTCTGTTGTTTTGTATGTGTTTAGTTGGTCAGGGCGTGAGTTGGGGTGGGTAGTCTATGTTATGTGTTTTCTATGTTGGGTTAATGTGTTGCCTGGTATGGTTCTCAATTAGAGGCAGGTGTTTGACGTTTCCTCTGATTGAGAACCATATTAAGGTAGGTTGTTCTCACTGTTTGTTTGTGGGTGATTGTTCCTGTGTCTGTGTATACCACATGGGACTGTTTCGTTTGTTCGTTCGTTTTAGGTAGTCTGTTCCTGTTCGTGCGTTCTTCGTCTATATGTAAGTTTGTTTGTTTCAGGTCTGTTGACTTCGTTTATTTGTTTTGTAGTTTGTTCTAGTGTTCATTAGTGTTTCGTCTTTCATTTATAATAAATCAGTATGTATTCATCACCCGCTGCGCCTTGGTCCGTTCATTCACCACAAGACGAACGTTACAACACTGTTGACCGTTACTGTTTTGGTTTGCTTTTATTTATGTGGATTAAAAGGCCGGAGCAGAGCGGAGGACTGACAGAACAGAGTTTTTTTTTTCAGCTGCTACCAGGGTTTTTCATTTGCTTCGCCATCCATTCAGTCACCTCAGAACGCCATAGGTTGATGGCCAGGTTCATTTGTCTGCCTCTGCTGTAATTCACCATGCAGCGGTAGTAGTGGTAATTGTGCAGAATTGGACAGGCTTCATTTTAATATATGTGAAAGGGTCAATGGGGCGGCAGGTAGCCTAGTGGTTAGAGCGTTGGGCCAGTAACCAGAATTTTGCTGGATCGAATCCCAGAGCTGACAAGGTAAAAACCTGTTGTTTTGCCCCTGAGCAAGGCAGTTAACCCACTGTTCCCCAGGCGCCGAAGACATGGATGTCGATTAAGGCAGCCCCCCGCACCTCTCTGACTCAGAGGGGTTAGGTTAAATACGGAAGATACATTCAGTTGGACAACTGACTAGGTATCCCCCTTTCCCAATGATGTCCTTTAAAAAGCTGCTGAGGCAAACATATTGGAGTATTGATGCCCTTTAAGTTTCTCCTAACTGGTGTCAACTGTTGTTATATTGGAGATTAAAGCTTTTTCATAGTCATACCATAGGAGCTACCATTTACAAATGTGCCTGTAAAACAGCACATTTCACTGCACCTATCCAATGTACTGTATGTGGCAATAAACATATAAATACACCGTACCAGTCAAAAGTTTGGACACGCCTACTGATTCAAGGGCTTTTCTTTATTTTTACTATTTTTTACATTGTAGAATAACAGTGAAGACATCAAAACTATGAAATAACACAATAACATGTAGTAACCAAAAAAGTGTTTAACAAATCCAAATATATTTTATATTTGAGATTCTTCAAAGTAGCCACCCTGTGCCTTGATGACAGCTTTTCACACTCTTGGCATTCTCTCAACCAGCTTCATGAGGAATGCTTTTCCAACAGGAATTCCCACATATGCTTTTCCTTCACCCTGCGGTCCAACTCATTCCAAACCATCTCAATTGGGTTGAGGTCGGGTGATTGTGGAGGCCAGGTCATCTGATGCAGCACTCCATTACTCTCTTGGTCAAATAGCCCTTACACAGCCTGGAGGTGTGTTTTGGGTCATTGTCCTGTTGAAAAACAAATGATAATCCCACTAAGCAGGGAGGCAGGTAGCCTAGTGGTTAGAGCGTTGGGCCAGTAACCTAAAGGTTGCTAGATTGAATCCCCGGGCTGACAAGGTAAAAATCTGTTGTTCTGCCCCTGAACAAGGCAGTTAACCCACTGTTCCTAGGCTGTCATTGTAAATAAGAATTTGTTCTTAACTGACTTGCCTAGTTAAATTACAATTTAAAAAAATAATAAGTGGAAACCAGATGGGATGGCATATCGCTGCAGAATGCTGTGGTAGCCATGCTGGCTAAGTGTGCCTTGAATTCTAAATAAATCACAGACAATGTCACCAGCAAAGCACCCCCACACCATCACACCTCCTCCTCCATGCTTCACGGTGGGAACCACGCATGTGGAGATCATCCGTTTACCTACTCTGCGTCTCACAAAGACAAGGCGGTTGGAACCAAAAATCTCAAATTTGGACTCATCAGACCAAAGGACAGATTTCCACCAGTCTAATGTCCATTGCTCATGTTTCTTGGCCCAAGCAAGTCTCTTCTTCTTAATGGTGTCCTTTAGTAGTGGGTTATTTGCAGCAATTCGACCATGAATGCCTGATTCATGCAGTCTCCTCTAAACAGTTGATGTTGAGATGTGTTGGTTACTTGAACTCTGTGAAGCATTTATTAGATTTTTTAGCACTTTTTTGGTTACTACATGATTCCATATGTGGTATTTCATAGTTTTGATGTCTTCACTATTATTCTACAATCTAGAATATAGTAGAAATAAAGAAAAACCCTGGAATGAGTAGGTGTGTCCAAACTTTTGACTGGTACTGTATATATAGATATAAATATATGCAGTATATATATTTATATATTTTAGGTGTGTGTGCTGCGTGTGTTTGGGGAAATTAGCGTCCGTGTGTGTGTGCCTGCCTGCCTGCATGTGTGCCTGCTTGTGTGCGCACCATGTGTATGTGTGTTCATATGTGTGGTGTGTGAATACTCCTGCTGATTGGGGAAATGAGCTGAGACCCCCAGAGGTGACCAGAGTGTGTGTGTGTGTGTGTGTGTGTGTGTGTGTGTGTGTGTGTGTGTGTGTGTGTGTGTGTGTGTGTGTGTGTGTGTGTGTGTGTGTGTGTGTGTGTGTGTGTGTGTGTGTGTGTGTGTGGACCAGCCGTGACCAACCTGGCAGCCCAGTGACTAACTGACTGGGGAGAGGCCAGTGACAAGGCCTTCTCCCCCCTCCACCCCTCTCACCCGCCACCCCGTCTCTCTTTAATAAGCCCAGGTTGTCTTTTTTCTAAAGTGCCACCCTGTCTGGCCAAACTGACACACTTCAGTTTCACTGCATTTTCCCTTTTCTCTTTCTTCCTCTGTGGATTTAAACAAATGCAGTCAAAGCCAATTAGCTGGGAGTGAGAACAGCACAGGAGAGACCCTGGTAATAGTAACTTTGTTCAGCTGGTTCCTGCTGTGACCAGTCCTCATTTAAATGAGCCGCTTGATAACCCTCAGAAATATGATCCCACAGAGAGAAAAGGGAGGGAAGAGAGGGAAGGGGAGGATGGAGAGGGTGAGAGGAGAGGGGGGTAGGGAGTGAGAGCAAGGGGGAGATAGAGGGAGGGAGAGAAAGTGGGGTAGGGAGAGAGGGAGGGCGAGAGTGAGAGATAGTGAGAAGGGGGAGAGGTGCAGCCAGTGAAATAGTAGAAAGAGAGGGGGAGGAAGAAAGGGGAGAGAGGGAGAAGGAGCGAGAGGGCGGAGGTCCCCCAACTGCTGCCACCAGGCTCCAGCCCCCGTGGAGAACCATTTAACACCCCTCTCCTCTCTGTGTCAGGGGCCGCTGGGACTGGGACAGGCTAGGGAGGATTAGGAGGGGCAGTCAGGTTCCTTAAATACAATGTAATGGTAGTCATTTGTCAGGTGAAGCAGTAGTAAAGTAGTAATAACATGAGTAGCAGGAGTGATATTGAATTACTCTTTACTTCACACCTAGCTTCTACTTGGTACTCATCCCGGATCCGGGAGCACCCTCATCAGTAAAAAAGCTGACTAGCATAGCCTAGCATAGCGCCACAAGTAAATACTAGCATCTAAATATCATGAAATCACAAGTCCAAGACACCAGATGAAAGATACACATCTTGTGAATCCAGCCATCATTTCCGATTTTTAAAATGTTTTACAGGGAAAACACAATATGTATTTCTATTAGCTAACCACGATAGCAAAAGACCCAACCGCATATTTTCACAATTTTTTTACTGCATAGGTAGCTATCACAAATTCGACCAAATAAAGATATAAATAGTCACTAACCAAGAAACAACTTCATCAGATGACAGTCTGATAACATATTTATTGTATAGCATATGTTTTGTTCGAAAAATGTGCATATTTCAGGTATAAATCATAGTTTTACATTGCAGCCACCATCACAAGTCTCACCAAAGCAGCTAGAATAACTACAGAAACCAACGTGAAATACCTAAATACTCATCATAAAACATTTATGAAAAATACACGGTGTACAGCAAATGAAAGACAAACATCTTGTGAATCCAGCCAATATTTCAGATTTTTTAAGTGTTTTACAGCGAAAACACAATATAGCATTATATTAGCTTACTACAATAGCCTACCACACAACCGCATTCATTCAAGGCACGTTAGCGATAGCGAATAAACCAGCAAAAGATATAAATTTTTTCACTAACCTTCTCAAACTTCATCAGATGACAGTCCTATAACATCATATTACACAATACATATATGGTTTGTTCGAAAATTTGCATATTTAGCGGTACAATTCGTGGTTGAACAATGTGAATACTAACCAAACTGCACAAAATAATCCGGATATATTTCTGACACTCACATCATCTAATCAAATAACTAATCATATACTTTACTAAAAAATACAGGTTGGACAGCAAATGAAAGATACACTAGTTCTTAATGCAACCGCTGTGTTAGATTTTTAAAAATAACCTTAGTACGACATACAGCTTACGTTATAGCGAGACAGCGCCCGAAATCTGGGCGGAATATAGTCTAAACATTTTCGACAGAAATACGAAATAATATCATAAATGGTTCCTACTATTTGATGAGCTTCCATCAGAATCTTGTACAAGGTGTCCTTTTTCCAGAATAATCGTTGTTCGGTTGTAGAATGTCGTCTTCATCTGTCGATTTAGCTAACAAAGCTAGCCATGCGGCACGGAAGTGCCCAACTCACCAGAACACATAACAAACAAAATACCGAAAATCGCAATCAGCTGATATAAACTGATATAAGTCGGTTTAATATAACTAGTTTATGATGTTTTTAACACATATATCAAATAAAATCAGAGCCGGATATATCTAACTTCTAAAACGAAAGCTTTTCTGAACGCAATGCAGAGGTCCCTCTTGCGTCAAGCCAAACGGTGAAAAGACCAGACCCACGGTTCCAAGAGATCTTGTTCGGCCTCAGATCTAGCTAGACACCCCATTCCAACTCTCACTGCCTACTGACATCTAGTGGAAGGCGTATGCAGTGCATGTAGACCCATAGATTCCATGCAAATTAATAAACTGACCCTGGAACAGAGCCCTCGATTTCAGATTTCTCACTTCCTGACAGGAAGTTTGCTGCAAAATGAGTTCTGTTTTACTCACAGATATAATTCCAACGGTTTTAGAAACTAGAGAGTGTTTTCTATCCAATAGTAATAATAATATGCATATTGTACGAGCAAGAATTGAGTACGAGGCAGTTTAATTTGGGAACGATTTTTTACAAAGTGGAAATAGCGCCCCCCCTATTGAGAAAAGGCTAGACTTGTTCTACTGACTTTAGTACAACTTGAATCATCAGAGCCCATAGGGCATATCCCTGTTAGCTGGCAAGTCAACTTTGAAGTGTTCTTATCATGGATTCTGAGCCTCCACCCAGACAGAGACAGAGCTGAGATCAGTGTTCAAATGTATTATCAAGATCATTACATGTGAGGTAGTGGAACAATTGACAAGCGTCTAGAGAATAGACAATGGGCCATGAGAATACTATGATCAGTTCTGACTCACTCACTGCTATGCAGAGACAATAATAACATGCCCTTTATGAGATTCTGTAGTCCAGGCAATCTCCAACGCTAAACATCTTCAATCAACCTCTCCTTAACCACTGGCTAGGGATATTCTCTCTCTCCCTCTGTCGGAAGAGTTTGAAGGGCATCATCAAGGGATAAAATGAGTGGGGGGAAAAATTGAATTGTTCCCTTCATCTCTATAATGAAAAAAATAGAACAACTAGGAGATCATTTTCCACCCTGCACTTAACCAGCATGTGTATAAAAGGGACAAATTAAGTGATTCTCTGAAATATGTAAAGCTTCTATTGGAGAGAGAATGATGTGGGAAGCTGTTTGATCTGGTGGTTAGGGGGGATTGAGGGAGAGGCTAGAACCGGGAGTGAAGGGGGGAGCGAGAGTGAAAGGGGGAGAGATAAAGGAGAGAGAGTGAGAGAGAGAGTAAAAGGGGGAGACAGGGAGGGAGAGGCTTGGCTGGGGAGTGAAGTTTGGGAGTGAAACGCAGAGCAGAGTAGAGCAGCTCTTTGATCCAGTCTCCAGTATTGTCTCACAGCTGATCTTAGAGGTCTACTGGAGTATTGCTCCACAGCAGATGGCCCTTTTGTTGCCGCAAAATAAAAATCCAATAAAAATGGTAATTATATTAAACGTGGGACATAGTTGACAGGCTACGCAAAGGTGCTGCTTTTGGTCACTTGAGTTGGCCCTGAGAATGACAAATACCGCCACTTAGGAGGTTTTGTCCCATACACACCCCCTAGCCTCTCTGCCACCTCCCTAACTATATAATTAGTGCATCAAATATTGGAAGAATGCAGAACAAATAGCTGCTGTTCTCGCTCCATGCGGTTGAGATTGTCCAACGTCTCAGACACTATGACAAGGAGAAGTAAGTTAATATACCCAGAGAGTAATGTTGTGGTTTTACATAGCTTTGCAGACAGATAATAGTACTAATCAACATACATCACATTTTCTACAGCTCAAATAGATATTGGAATTCTTTAATTTAGGTTTTGTTTTTATTTGCTTATAAGAAAATATACAATATCTTTCTCCATTGATTGTGAATATGAGAGCTGAATATCGCTCCTCCGTTCCAGACAGAGATAGACAATCAGACATGGAGAGAGCCTGTTGGTGGTTTGACAGGCAGTTAATGGCCCGGGAGGCATGAGGATGGGATATCTCTGAGATTCCACAGGTCTCTCCCCTCACTTCCCACTCTCCTTCCCCCTGTTACACCAATCCTCTCCCTGAGACTAGCCCCTGTCTCCCACGTCGCTGATGGCACTTTTAGTGACATGATTTACAGTGCCATGACAAACAATAAATACAGGGGAACAATGTGCTAACAGCAGATGAACAATGGCTTGTCAGTCATGACGCGGTTGAGATACATTTTAATTTGCTCTTTTGTACAACAAAGAGAGAAGGGAAAAAAACATGGCTTCTGGCTCCAGGGTTTTGAATATAACACAAGCCTGGGTGAGAAGCTGCGGAGTGTGTCATCCACGACCAACCGCATGTATCACCCACTATGATTTTTGTGTCCTTTTCATTTAATGTCATCTCTATGGAAACAGACAGCGCCCTGGAAATCATTCTCTAAACAGCTTATTTGTTGAGGAGGAAAGTGAGGCTAAAATATGTGTTTGGAAGCGAGAGGCAGTAGTCACAGGTCATGCATGACATTGGTACATTAATAACACTAATGTTAGGGTAAGGTGTGTGTGTGTGTGTGTGTGTGTGTGTGTGTGTGTGTGTGTGTGTGTGTGTGTGTGTGTGTGTGTGTGTGTGTGTGTGTGTGTGTGTGTGTGCGTGCGTGCGTGCGTGCGTGCGTGCGTGTGTGGTGAGAGGGTGTGCATGGTCAGGCTCTATTATCCGCCACACTGAGGAGGCCTTTGTGGTTAGGGGGCCACACTTAAACAGCCTCGCTGTTTTGGCTCTCCTTACATGTTCAAATCTCACAGCAACAGATCCAGTTATGTGCCTATGTATGAGTTGTGGGGCCTAAATGTAGTGCAAATGGCCCTCAGACTCCCAGCCAGACCAGGCCAGACACCACCGCTTCACCACCCAAACTTTACTTTACAGTCTGCTGCTCCATAGGAACCCACAGAGGCCAGGGAGAGAGAGAGCCTGTAGCGCCCCCTCCTCCACTAGCAGCCTGCCTGGCTGTCTCACTCTACGTCCAAGGAACCCGTGGACACGGAGCACAAAGTCCTCCTGATTTATGCATGGTTTTTATTTGATATCGTTGTCAAACGTGATTACAGTTATGTATATCAGCAGGCCTTATTGTTGCTGTTGTTGCTGAGTGCATTAATCAGATTAGTGCTATACGGTGGAACAGCGGACACAGCTGTTTGAGAGGCTACAGGCGTCTGTTTGGAGATGGCCAATAAAAACTCAGCTGGACTGAGAACGAATGACGAGGAGGACGAATTGTTTTAGTGGCGCAGCTCGGCTCTGTGTAGTTCAGTGGAGAGGCCGGAAGAGATTCAGGATAAGGCCTTGCATCTGTGCACCAGTGTTTATTTTCCTCCCTGACTGCAGAGGAATCAAAGAGATAGTGACTGTTACGTCCGTTGTTGGAAGGAGACCAAGGTGCAGCGTGGTAGGCGAACATCTTACTTTTATTTAAAATGAACACCAAAAACCAACAAAATACAAAGTGAACGTAAAGTTCTGCAGGCTATACAGCAACTAACAAAATCAAGATCCCACAACCTAAGGTGGGAAAAAAGGTTGCCTAAGTATGATCCCCAATCAGAGACAACAATAGACAGCTGCCTCTGATTGGGAACCATACCAGGCCAAACAAAGAAATAGGAAAACTAGATTGCCCACCCAAATCACACCCTGACCTAACCAAATAGAGAAATAGAAAGGCTCTCTAAGGTCAGGGCATGACAGTACCCCCCCCCCCCCCCCCCCCCTCCGTACCGGCCGCAAAACCTGACTCTATGAGGGAGGGTCCGGGTGGGCATCTAGCCTCGGTGGCGGCTCCGGTTCGGGTCGTAGACTCCCCCATCGCCGGGGGAACCGGACCGTAGTGACGTTGAATTAACTCTTGACATTCAATTATGAATTAAAATATTGAAAGTAAGGCCCAGGAGTAAAGAGTTGACGTTACTCTGCTTATTCCCTTTTCTGTCTTTGACTTAGTTGTCCTTCCTTCCTTTCTGAGACAAACAAAAGCATGGACATATGAACAGCTTCAGTTGGCTTGGGCCCAGATGGTCACTTATTGAATAAATATGTAGATCTGGGGTTGCAGCTTGTGTTGCTAAATGTGTAAAGGAGTGTGTTGTTCTGACAGACTGGTCATCCTCTGGGAGTTAGCTCCTCTCCCTCTCCATCATCTGTTCCTCTGACAGCCAGTGAAGTTAAGAAAGAAAGAATTCACCTTTAGGTAAAATGCTTACTAACAAAGGATAAACTGTACAATTGAAAAAGAAAGTTGCACACTCATCTCTCCATGCTGTGGAATTATTTGACCAATGATCAGAGTGTCCTGGCCATCCACACAGGGGAGGACCACAAACCTGGGGTGTATTCACTAGCAACCAAACAGAACCAAATGTAAGCAAACTGAATGAAACTGGGTGGGACCTACCTTCATTTGTCCAATAGGAACTCCTGTTTTTGTTGCAAAACGTTTCCTGTTTGGAGTAAACGTTTTCTGTTGCAAAACATTTTGGACTAATGATTACACGTTTTACCGCTAACCTCTACCCACAAACCACACACCCTCGACCTCTGACCCCTCTCAGAGACAGCCTCTCCTGCTCCTATCACCACCAAGTGCTCCTGACAGGCTCTGCTTATGGTCTCTATGAGAAGACAGGCTTTGCAGGGAGGGATTCACATGTAATCCTTTCTCTGTCACACAAGTCTGGCAGATTTTGTTTGTAAACTGACATACAAACTAGAATCCTCTTCACTAGTAAGTTTGGCTGCGAGACTTTGCCCGACAGTCAGTCGGCTGTTTTGAGCACTGTTCAGCATTGCAATGATCTGCGCTCAACTCAACTTTGTCATGCCAACATCATGTATAGTTTAGTGCATTCTATTTAGCAGGCCCCAATACAGGCCCTGTCAGCAACAGCTGGTCTCATCTCCCCTCTGATCTCCCCTCATCTACCCCTGTGTGTATGAGGCGTCCGGCCTGTCAGCTAACATGATGTATGGATGATGTATGGATCACCTTCACATCAATCTGATACTGTACATCTAGAATTGGATTATTTATCACACTAGAGAAGCATTGAGAGGGCTGAGGCCTGGCCCACTGGTCAGCTAACTAACCCCTGGTGGTCGCAGGGCTGCAGCTCCTAGGCCTCACACTCTGACCCCTGGTTTATAAACTGTACTGGTTTACCAGTGTCTGACCATGTAGCATGGAAACCAGAGATATTTTATAACATACTGTCTATCACTTATTTGATTTGTCTGATGGAATTATATTAAAGGATTTGTATAAATCTTTGATTTGCTTTCTCCTTACTGCATAAGTATGATATAACCTCAGTAGCCACAAAGGCCTTTGGTGAGGATGACCAGAGCAGAGTCAGAGAGTTGAGTGATGGAACAATGTATTCTCCACCTCTCCTCCATCCTTCCATCGCCCCAGCGCCTGGTTTATTACGGCTCAGAGCTGCTGTGTCACTGTGGTGACGAATCTACGCTCTCAGAAATGCAGAGCACCCAGAACAAAGTCTTGGCACTGGCCACATAAATTTTGTCATGAAGCATTTCTGTTTTATTTTACCCTGTAAAAGTTTTAATACAGGGGGAATTTTAACATTGGATTAATATGTAAATTTCCACTAGGCCCCTCTGTTTTGTTATTGCTCATATGATGCTTTTATGAGTTTGATTTTGAAAATGAACAGAGCTTCTTTGGAAATGAAATGTAATGCATTACCTGGACAAAGATTCAAATGTGCCCTCCAAAAGAGCTGAATCAAACAAATTACAAATCACATGATTCATCGTGCCCTTGACAATATTTTCTGTCACCGTTTTGTATGTCATTCACGTGGTATTTTACACAGACATAGTGTACTTTCTGAATATTATGCTGAATATTAAATTTAAATGATTGTTCATTTAAAAAAGATATATAATATTCAGAGTATCAAGTACATTGTTATTTCCCTATTGATATGATTCACTTGAATGAGGCATGTACATCAGTAGTACCTTACTACCTGGGAGGGCTTAGACTGGTGATGGACAGGGACCAGAATAAACTCTGTTTGCCAAGATATCCATTATACTGTACCTACCTACTCTGCCACAGACCTACCTTGTGTATGTGTATCTGACTGCTTCAACCCACAGCACACGTAAAGCCCTGTCTGGTGTTCAGATCCATCAGCCACAGTGACAGAGGCTGAAACCCTACTGTGTTGTGGTCTAATGAGCAATACAGACTCTCCCTATGTACGATCACAGTTAGGACACAGTCTTATTCATCCTGCTTAAACACTAAAACAATTACAAGCATACATTCCTTTTGTGTAATTACGTAAAGAAGTGTCCACTGAGGAAGTGGCATGGCATGCCTATCTTTTTGCATAGTGCATAAATTCTCTGGAAAATTCCGCAGGATTGTTTTTAATTAGGGTAAAGTTCCCAGGAGCAGCTCGGCCAATAAAAACCCAACAAGATAAAAGAGCACGGAGGATTAGGAAGGGATGAAAGCTGTAACATTTTCCATATTATCTTGTGAAAAGCTATGCTCTCTGCCTTTACTCCTTTATTACATGTACCTTCATTATTCTGAGGGACAGAGCGGGAGCAATGTGAACTTTCAGCAGCAAGTCTCCTTTACACATCATCCTCATTGTTAATTCAGGCTCCTCTTTCCAGGGAGGGATCTTTGAAATACATTTATTTTTCTAATAGCCAGAAAAAGGCTATTGACAGTAATAAATTAAGTGCATTGTTGTGCTGAGACAATCCGACTCATCAGCCCCCCTTTCCCTCGGCTCTCTGTGTTGTGTGTCTACGAATCACACCGCAAGTCAGGGAGAATCATAAAAGAAAGGCAAAGAGACATTGAAATATATGAACCTTGCAAAGATAAACAAATGGAGGTATTCATTGCACATTTTATGGGCTGTCCAAAGAATTCTGTCCTCTGTCAGGGCTTTTGGTGTAGGACCAGGGCTTTTGGACTGCAGATCAATTTGTGCAATCAAAAACACACTTACACCCACACATAAAAGCAACTGCACACACACTCACACAGACTCAATACACACACCAGCACAGATACCCACACAAACACACACACACACACACACTGACTCTCACAAGTACACACACACACACAATAAATATATAGTTAAATAAATGGGCTTTACTTTGCCCAGCTCATGGATCAGTTTTCACTGTTTGGTTCTAAGAACCATCTGGGTCTGTCCATTCAGCCTGCTCTGTGGAGCACAGATGCTTCTTTTGTACCAGGCTCCAAATCGTAATAAGCAGTTAAAATATTTACAGAGGAGGTGCTTTTCTCTCTCCCTGTAGCATTTCTTCTTCTTTCTATCATTATTATTATTTATACCTTTTCAGGGACAAAAAATGGAGATGTCCACTAAATGTGATTGATTGGGCTTAAAAATGGCCATTATTGCCATTAAGCCCCACATGTCAGCTGCTGCTTTTGTGCCGGCTGTATTTCTAAGCTAACCAGTGATCCATGAGCAGAGACAGGAGGGGTAAGAATGTAATGCTGGGAAAGAAAAGAAGAAATGGCCATTTCTCTATGGATCCTTCCCTTGATTAAAAATACAGCTGCAGATACTAGCGTAAAGGAGAGAGAGAAGGGGGGAGGGGGAACTCTGACTTCTTAGAAAAAAGGAACTTGTTCACAGTGAGATGAATAACTTCTACTCGCCCTATCGAAAATCAAAACAATGATATGTTGTGTGTATGTGTGTGTGTGTTCTGCGTCAAATAGGATGTAATTGAATTCCCAACACGCATGGGAACCAAAATCGGTGGAATGGGAAGAGGGGGTTGGTGTTAATCTATTTTTGTTGTTGTTGTCGTCATAACGTTACCAGCAGCACAAGTGTCCATATGTGTGTATGGATAAACAAAGCAACAAAACAACTTTTATAAAACAATATTTATGTTGCAGTGCAAAATGTGTGAGAAACCTACCTGTAGGAATATTTTCCCACACTTTTATGTTGTTGTGGTAGAACAGGCCTGGGATTAGGTCACCATGTCCCTGCCAGACAGGCAGTGCTCTAGACCAGAACACTGTGTTATAGGCTTTAGAGCAGGATTTCAGCCGATATGCTATGTAAATACTGTATAAAACTAGTCAATAACAACTCTTCAGAACACAGTGCTTTAGTTCTTATGGCAGTTTGGTTCTTGTGTCATTTCAGAAAAGCATACTATTTTCTGGATATCAACTTTAGTACCATCTGACTCAGTGAGTGTCATGCTACAGTGCATTCTGACATCATGTTTGGACATCGTTGATACAGTATGATGAGTATGCATCTGCATGATCGGAGTAACAACAATCACCTCATGGGACATGTAAACAGCAGATCCTCAACATGTGGTATCTAAAATAGTTGTTATAGTCACACAGTTTAGTTTGCCTTTGACTTCCTGCAAATTCAAAGCTTTTGCATGTTTCTGGACTAATGTGGTGTTATTAGGAAGGCAGTCCAATTATTATTATTTTTAACTAGGCTGTAATGGGTCCTATGTGTAGCTGGTGTAGAGAGTCAGGCGCAGGACAGCAGATATGCATAATCAACGTACTTTTACTCAAAATGTAATGTATACAAAGTAACAAATACACGCACACCATGACAGACCGAAAAAACAATCACTCACAAAACACCACGGGGGAACAGAGGGTTAAATAATGAACAAGTAATTGTGGGATTGAAATCAGGTGTGTAAAACAAAGACAAAACAAATGGATCGGCGGTGGCTAGAAGGCCGGTGACGTCGACCGCCGCCCGAACAAGGAGAGGGACCGACTTCGGCAGAAGTCGTGACACAGGCAAGTCAGTTAAGAACAATTCTTATTTATAATGACAGCCTAGGAACAGTGGGTTAACTGCCTTGTTCAGGGGTAGAACAACATATTGTTTTACCTTGTCAGCTCAGGGATTTGATCTAGCAACCTTTCGGTTACTAGCCCAATGCTCTAACCACTAGGCTACCTGCCACCCCAAAGGGGTAACCAACTGCCTCCTCTGCACAATCAAGAAATATGTTTTAGGGCATTGTTAAAAGCAGGAAATAGTATTTTCATTATAATCTCCCTGTACTGAAATTTACACAACAACTCTATTCCCCTTCAAAAAAAAAAAAAGAGCACTCCCTCCAATTGTCAACTGGTTCTCTGATGTTTTTGTTGTTGTTTTCTAGTCTGAAAATAGACCAACGTCTAAATTATGAACCAGACCAGTATTATATTTATGTTAGGCTTAGCTTAGTCTATTTAGTACTGTCACGACTTCTGCCGAAGTCGATGCCTCTCCTTGTTCGGGCGGTGTTCGGCGGTCGATGTCGCCGATCTACTAGCTTTTGGTTCACCTAAATAAAAGGCTCCGTTTGCTACCCACTATCGGCTCTCCTGCGCCTGACTCCCTTGCAGCCATTTATGCATACCTGACAGAATACCACACCCATTATGGAGTCAGCAGGAGCAGGTACCTATGGTAGCGGAGTCGAGGAGCGCGTCAAGGAGCACACAGCGTTGATTCACCATCTCGGCACCGCCATGGACCGCGTGGTTCAGACGATGGATCTCTGGGAGAGACAGGGAGGTCCTCCAGTACCTCCCCCAGCAGAACAGGGGTCCTCACTACCCATCCCACCTGTACCCGGTTCCAGTTGGTTGCGTTTCCCCTTTCCTGGAGAGTATGATGGGACGGCGGCACGGTGCCAGGGCTTCCTGCTACAGCTGAACCTCTACCTGAGCACCGTTTATCCAGCTCCCTCGGGAAGGGAGAGGGTGTCCGCCCTCGTCTCGTGCCTCTCAGGGAGAGCTCTGGAGTGGGCCAACGCCGTGTGGAGAGAAGGAGATGCAGCGATGGATGACTTCACGAGGGTAGAGCGGTGGGTGAACGTCTGTTCCACCTGAGGCAGGGGACGAGCGCCCAGGAGTTCTGACTGGAATTTCGGACCTTGGCCGCCGGTAGCGGGATGGAACGACAGGGTTCTCATCAACCACTACCGTTGCAGCCTGTGCGAGGATGTCCGTCGGGAGTTGGCCTGCAGGGATACCACTCTTACCTTCGACCAGCTGGTGGACATGTCCATTTGGCTGGATAACCTGCTGGTCACCCGCGGACATCCAGAGAGTGTTCTGTCGATTCCTTTTCCCAGCACCACCGCTCCGGTGCCTATGGAGCTTGGAGGTGCTGCGCACAGGGAGACCGGAGGAGGGGCTTTCACGTGTACCAACTGTGGCCGCAGAGGTCACACTGCTGGTCGGTGCCGTGTTGGTTCCTCTAGGGTTCGAGGCAGCAGGCAGGGAACTCTAGCTTCACCCCAGGTGAGAAGGCACCATTCTCACATCGGGCCCTCTGTTGCACACATGTTTTTGTTTGTTACTTTTCCTGAGTTTTCCCCGCATTCCCAGCATAAGGCGCCCGTCGATTCAGAAACGTCTGGGAATTTTATTGACAGATCATTTGCCCATAGTTTAGGGATCCCCATCATTCCCTTGGATGTGCCCTTCCCCGTTCACGCCTTACATAGTCGACCATTAGGGTCAGGGCTGATTAGGGAGGTCACCGTTCTTTGGGCATGGTGACGCAGGGGGATCATATGGAGAGAATTAGTCTCTTCATTATTGACTCTCCTGCGTTTCCCGTGTTGCTGGGCCTACCCTGGTTAGTTTGTCATAACCCCACTGTTTCATGGCCACAGAGGGCTCTCACGGGGTGGTCGCGAGAGTGCTCAGGTAAGTGTTTAGGGGTTTCCGTTGGTGCTACTATGGTGGAGAATCCAGACCAGGTCTCCACCGTGCGCATTTACCCCTGAATATGCCGATTTGGCTCTCGCCTTCTCCAAAAAGAAGGCGTCTCAATTACCACATCATCGACGGGGCGATGATCCTGGTAGGCGCTACACTTCCCAGGAGTCACGTGTATCCCCTCTCACAGGCGGAGACGGAGGCTATGGAAACATATGTCTCCGAATCCCTGTGTCAGGGATACATTCGGTTCTCCACTTCACCCGCCTCCTCGAGTTTCTTTTTTGTGAAGAAGAAGGAGGGAGGTCTGCGCCCGTGTATTGACTATCGGGGTCTGAATCAGATCACTGTGAGGTATAGTTACCCGCTACCCCTCATAGCCACAGCGATAGAGTCAATGCACGGGGCGCGCTTCTTCAGCAAACTAGATCTCAGGAGCGCTTATAACCTGGTGCGTATCCGGGAGGGAGATGAGTGGAAGACGGCTTTCAGTACCACCTCTGGGCACTATGAGTACCTCGTCATGCCGTACGGGTTGATGAATGCTCCATAAGTCTTCCAAGCCTTTGTAGACGAGATTTTCAGGGACCTGCATGGGCAGGGTGTGGTGGTGTATATTGATGACATTCTGATAAACTCCGCTACACACGCCGAGCATGTGTCCCTGGTGCGCAAGGTGCTTGGTCGACTGTTGGAGCATGACCTATACGCCAAGGCTGAGAAATGCCTGTTCTTTCAACAGTCCGTCTCCTTCCTAGAGAATCGCATTTCCACCTCAGGGGTGGAGATGGAGAGTGACCGCATTGCAGCCGTGCGTAATTGGCCGACTCCCACCACGGTAAAGGAGGTGCAGTGGTTCTTAGGGTTTGCCAACTACTACCGGAGGTTTATCCGAGGTTTAAGTCAGGTAGTGGCTCCCATTACCTCACTGCTGAACGGGGGCCCGGTGCGCTTGCAGTGGACAGCTGAGGCGGACAGGGCTTTTAGTTGCCTGAGGGCTCTGTTTACCCCGGCTGGCTCAACCGGATCCCTCTTTGGCATTCATAGTGGAGGTGGACGTGTCCGAGGCTGGGATAGTAGCTGTGCTCTCTCAGCACTCGGGTACGCCACCGAAGCTCCGCCCCTGTGCCTTCTTCTCGAGGATGCTCAGCCCGGCGGAGCAAAACTATCACGTGGGGGACCGGGAGTTGTTGGCTGTCGTCAAGGCTTTGAAGGCGTGGAGACATTGGCTTGAGGGGGCTAAACACCCTTTTCTCATCTGGACTGACCACCGCAATCTGGAGTACATCCGGGCGGCGAGGAGACTGAACCCTCGCCAGGCAAGGTGGGCAATGTTTTTCACCCGTTTTGTTTTTACCCTTTCTTACAGTCCAGGTTCCCAGAACGTGAAGGCAGACGCACTGTCCCGGCTATATGACACAGAGGAGCGGCCCATGGATCCCACTCCCATACTCCCAGCCTCCTGCCTGGTGGCACCGGTAGTGTGGGAACTGGATTCGGACATTGAGCGGGCGTTGCGTATAGAGCCCGCTCCCCTCCAGTGTCCCGCTGGGCGTCTGTACATTCCGTCTGCTGTTCGTGACCGGCTGATCTATTGGGCCCACACGTCACCCACCTCTGGTCAGCCAGGCATCGGTCGGACGGTGTTTCCTCCTTATGTTTCCTCCTGCTCGGTGTGCGCCCAGTGTAAGGCTCCTAGGCACCTACCCAGAGGTAAGTTACACCCCTTACCCATTCCACAGCGGCCATGGTCACACCTGTCGATCGATTTCCTGACCGATCTTCCCCCATCACAGGGAAAAAGTTTAAAACGATTCTGGTCGTTGTGGATCGTTTCTCTAAGTCCTGCCGTCTCCTCACTCTGCCCGGTCTCCCTACGGCCCTACAGACTGCGGAGGCCTTGTTTACGCACGTCTTCCGGCACTACGGGGTGCCTGAGGATATAATGTCTGATCGAGGTCCCCAGTTCACTTCAAGGGTCTGGAAGGCGTTCATGGAACGTCTGGAGGTCTCGGTCAGCCTTACCTCAGGTTTTCAACCCGAGATTAACGGGCAGGTGGAGAGAGTAAACCAGGATGTGAGTAGGTTTCTGAGGTCCTATTGCCAGGACCAGCCAGGGGAGTGGGCAGCGTTGGTGCCCTGGGCAGAGATGGCCCAGAACTTGCTCTGCCACTCCTCCACTAACCTCACCCCCTTCCAGTGTGTATTGGGGTATCAGCCGGTTCTGGCTCCTTGGCATCAGAGTCAGACCGAGTCTCCTGCGGTGGACAACTGGTTCCGGCGCGCGGAGGAAACATGGGACGCCGCCCATGTCCAACTTCAGCGCGCCATGCTGCGCCAGAAAGTGGGCGCAGACCGTCACTGGAGTGAGACCCCGTTGTTCGCACCGGGGGACCGGGTCTGGCTCTCGACCCGAAACCTGCCCCTCCGCCTGCCCTGCCGGAAGCTGGGTCCGCGTTTTGTGGGGCCATTTAAAGTCCTGAGGAGAGTGAACAAGGTATGTTATAGGTTACAGCTTCCCCCTGAATACCGCATTAACCCCTCGTTCCATGTGTCTCTCCTCAGGCCGGTGGTGGCTGGCCCGCTCTAGGAGTCTGAGGTGCGGGAGGTTCCTCCGCCCCCTCTGGACATCGAGGGGGCCCCGGCGTACTCCGTTCGTTCCATACTGGATTCGAGACGTCGGGCGAGGGGCCTTCAGTACCTCGTGGACTGGGAGGGGTATGGTCCGGAGGATAGATGCTGGGTTCCGGTGGAGGACGTGTTGGATCCTTCTCTGCTGCGAGAGTTCCACCGTCTCTATCCGGATCGCCCTGCGCCTCGTCCTCCGGGTCGTCCCCGAGGCCGGTGTCGTCAGGAGGGGTACTGTTATGACTTCTGCCGAAGTCGATGCCTCTCCTTGTTCGGGCGGTGTTTGGCGGTCGACGTCACCGGTCTTCTAGCCATCGCAAATCCATTTTTCATTTTCCATTTGTTTTGTCTCATTTTTCCACACACCTGGTTCTCATTTCCCTCCTTATGTGTTGTGTATTTAACCCTCTGTTTCCCCCATGTCTTTGTGTGGTATTGTTTATCTGTTTCATGTATGCGCACGTATGTCTGGTTGCGCTGGGTTATGTCAACCCGTATTGTATTTCGTGTTCGTTGTGCCGTGTGCTTTTAGTTCGCCTAAATAAAAGGCTCCGTTTGCTACCCACTATCTGCTCTCCTGCGCCTGACTCCCTTGCAGCCATTTACGCATACCTGACAAGTACCTA
Source organism: Salvelinus namaycush (assembly GCF_016432855.1). Taxonomy (NCBI): domain Eukaryota; kingdom Metazoa; phylum Chordata; class Actinopteri; order Salmoniformes; family Salmonidae; genus Salvelinus; species Salvelinus namaycush. Next base: position 9,901,899 of record NC_052336.1, read on the forward strand.
CATAAATAATATATTTATTTTGTTTTTAATGCTTTCCTTACTCACATTTTCACAACATTTTTAAAGTCTGGTTGTGAAAAAATTCTATATTCTCAAAAACAGCAAAGAAATGGCATTATATAGTATTTGCATCCATCCAAGTACTTCTAGATGCATTAGGGGCCAGTTAATTGCAGCCAGTGAGGTTCAATAGTGTTGTGTTTATCTCCAGTAATGCAGAGTAGAGGGATGAAGTGACTGACTCCTAGTGTCAGGGAGCTGTTTGACGTGACCCAGTGACAGACCTTTTCATGCATGTTAAAACTTCTTGTCAATAGGGGGGCTCTGTTTTCACTTTGGAAAAAATCGTGCCCAAATTAAACTGCCTCGTACTCTATTCTAGATCATACAATATGCATATTATTATTACTATTGGATAGAAAACACTCTCAAGTTTCTAAAACTGTTTGAATTATATCTGTGAGTAAAACAGAACTCATTTTGCAGAAAACTTCCATACAGGAAGTGAAAAATCTGAAAACGATGCTCTGTTCCAGGGCCTGCCTATTCAATTGCCTTATATTTATCGATATGCATGCACTTCATACGCCTTCCACTAGATGTCAACAGGCAGTGGAAGGTGGAATGGGGTGTCTAGCTTGATCTGAGGCCGAACAAGAGCTTTTGGAGTGACAGGTCTGGAAATTCTTTGTCTTCTCTGGCGCGCGAAGTACGTCGACATTGTCTTCTGATAAGCGTTCGGTATACACGGCGGATATCTCCGGCTCTGATTTTATTTGATACATGTGATAATAACATCATAAAGTAGGTTTTTTCAACCAAGTTTTATCAGTTTATTCAACGTTTATTGGGACTTTTGGAATTTTCCGTTCTTTGCGTCAAGAGAAGATGGGCATGTTCGCGCCACATGGCTAGCTAAGGTTGCTAATTCGACAGAAGAAATGGACATTCTAAAACCAAACAACGATTTATTCTGGACCAAGGACTCCTTGTACAAGATTCTGATGGAAGCTCAGCAAAAGTAAGAACAATTTATGATGTTATTTCGTATTTCTGTGGAAAATGTTGATTCCTATTCTCTGCCGTTTTGGCGAGCGCTGTCTCGCAATAACGCAAGCTGTTTGTTATGGTAAAGTTATTTTAAAAAATCTAACACGGCGGTTGCATTAAGAACCAGTGTATCTTTCATTTGCCATACAACAAGTATTTTTATGTAAAGTTTATGATGAGTTCTTTGGTCAGATTAGGTGAGTGTCCAAAATAGCTCCGGACATTCTGGTGAATCGATGCTACATATTCACAATGTATAACCACGGTTTGCAGCTCTAAATTTTTGAACAAAACATAAGTGTATTGTATAACCTGATGTTGGTCAAGGTTAGTGATTAATTTTATATCTTTTGCTGGTTTTTGCGATAGCTACCTTTTGCGGTGAATAAATGCATTTGTGTGTTTGGCTATTGTGGTAAGCTAATATAATTCTATATTGTGTTTTCGCTGTAAAACACTTAAAAAATCGGAAATATTGGCTGGATTCACAAGATGTTTATCTTTCATTTGCTGTACACCATGTATTTTTCATAAATGTTTTATGATGAGTATTTATGTATTTCACGTTGCTCTCTGTAATTATTCTGGCTGCTTCGGTGCTATTTGTGATGGTAGCTGCAATGTAAAACTATGATTTATACCTCAAATATGCAAATTTTTCGAACAAAACATGAATGTATTGTATAACATGTTATAAGACTGTCATCTGATGAAGTTGTTTCTTGGTTAGTGACTAATTATATCTCTATTTGGTCGGTTTTGTGATAGCTACCTATGCGGTAGAAACATGGTGAAAATATGCGGTTGAGTCTTTGGCTATTGTGGTTAGCTAATAGAAATACATATTGTGTTTTCGCTGTAAAACATTTTAAAAATCGGAAATGATGGCTGGATTCACAAGATGTTTATCTTTCATTTTCTGTATTGGACTTGTGATTTCATGAAAATTATATTATATGATATCCCTGTCCCGTTAGGCTAGGCTATGCTAGTCAGCTTTTTTGATGAGGAGGATCCCGGATCCGGGAGAGAGAAGTGGTAGAGGTTTTAACATTAGAAGCCTACTCCCGAAGTTTGTCTTACTCACTGCTTTAGCACACTCTGCTAACCCGGATGTCTTAGCCATGTCTGAATCCTGGCTTAGGAAAACCACCAAAAACCCTGAAATCTCCATCGCTAACTATAACATTTTCCGCCAAGATAGAACTGCCAAAAGGGGCGGTGTTGCAATCTACTGCAAAGGTAGCCTGCAGAGTTCTGTATTAGTATGTAAGTCTGTACCCAAACAATTCGAGCTTCTACTTCTAAAAATGCACCTTTCCAGAAACAAGTCTCTCACTGTTGCCGCTTGCTATAGACCTCCCTCTGCCCCCAGCTGTGCCCTCGATACCATATGTGAATTGATTGCCCCCTATCTATCTTCTGAGCTCGTGCTACTAGGTGACCTAAACTGGGACATGCTTAATAACCTGTCTGGCTCTGGCGTTCCGCTAGCGGAACTCCTCCCACATTCCACTGAAAAGGCAGAGCGCGAAATTCAAAAGATATTTTTTTGAAATATTTAACTTTCACACATTAACAAGTCCAATACAGCAAATGAAAGATACACATCTTGTGAATCCAGTCAACATGTCCGATTTTTTAAATGTTTTACAGCGAAAACACCACATATATTTATGTTAGCTCACCACCAAATACAAAAAAGGACAGCCATTTTTCACAGCACAGGTAGCATGCACAAAGCCAACCTAACTAACCAAGAACCAACCAAACTAACCAAGAAACAACTTCATCAGATGACAGTCTTATAACATGTTATACAATAAATCTATGTTTTGTTCGAAAAATGTGCATATTTGAGGTATAAATCAGTTTTACATTGCAGCTACCATCACAGCTACCATCACAAATAGGACCGAAGCAGCCAGAGTAATTACAGACACCAACGTCAAATACCTAAATACTCATCATAAAACATTTCTGAAAAATCGATGGTGTACAGCAAATTAAAGACAAACATCTTGTGAATCCAGCCAATATTTCCGATTTTTTAAGTGTTTTACAGCGAAAACACAATATAGCATTATATTAGCTTACTACAATAGCCTACCACACTACCGCATTCATTCATCAAGGCACGTTAGCGATAGCAATAGGCACGTTAGCGATAGCGAATAAACCAGCAAAAGATATATAATTTTTGACTAACCTTGATAAGCTTCATCAGATGACAGTCCTATAACATCAGGTTATACATACACTTATGTTTTGTTCGAAAATGTGCATATTTAGAGCTGAAATCAGTGGTTATACATTGTGCTAACGTAGCATCTTTTTCCCACAACGTCCGGATATTTTTCTGACACTTTTTCTGACACACATATTCTGACCAAATAACTATTCATAAACATAACTAAAAAATATATGTTGTATAGGAAATGATAGATACACTAGTTCTTAATGCAATCGCCGTGTTAGAATTCTAAAAATAACTTCATTACGACATCCAGCTTAGGTATAGCGAGAGAGTACCCAAAAGCTGGGCGCAAACGACTAGTACAACATGTTCGACAGATATATGAAATAGCATCATAAAATGGGTCCTACTTTTGCTGATCTTCCATCAGAATGTTGTACAAGGGGTCCTTTGTCGGGAACAATCGTTGTTTGGTTTTAGAACGGCCTTTTTCCCTCTCGATTTAGCAAGCACACTTGCCAAGTGGCGCGAATCTCTCCATCGTCAACAAACTCAGAGAACGGAACACGGCAAAACTCCCGAAAAAATTTCAATAATCTGATTAAACTATATTGAAAAAACATACTTTACGATGATATTGTCACATGTATCAAATAAAATCAAAGCCGGAGATATTAGTCGTCCATAACGACAGCTTATCAGAAGGCAAATCCAGGTCTCTTCTCGCGCTCTCCAGAAAACAGGAAACTGGTGACACGTCATGCCAAGAGCTATTATTGGAGCCCAGATCAAGTTACACACTCAATTTCTTCTCTCACTGCTTGTCGACATCTAGTGGAAGACGTATGAAGTGCATCTAAACTAATAAATATCAAGGACTTTAATAGGCAGCCCCTAGAACAGTGCATCGATTTCAGATCTTCCACTTCCTGTCAGGAAGTTTGCTGCAAAAGGAGTTCTGTTTTACTCACAGATATAATTCAAACGGTTTTAGAAACTAGAGAGTGTTTTCTATCCAATAGTAATAATAATATGCATATTGTACGAGCAAGAATTGAGTACGAGGCCGTTTAAATTGGGCACGATTTTCCCCCGAAGTGAAAACAGCGCCCTCTGTCCTCAACAGGTTAACACCCCGGCCATCCTACAATCCAAGCTTGATGCCCTCATTCTCACACAAATTATCAATGAACCTACCAGGTACAACTCCAAATCCGTAAACACGGGCACCCTCATAGATGTCATCCTAACTAACTTGCCCTCCAAATACACCTCTGCTGTTATCAATCAAGATCTCAGCGATCACTGCCTCATTGCCTGCATCCGTAATGTGTCTGCGACCAAACAACCACCCCTCATCACTGTCAAACGCTCCCTAAAACACTTCTGCGAGCAGGCCTTTCTAATCGACCTGGCCGGGGTATCCTGGAATGACATTGACCTCATCCCGTCAGTAGATGATGCCTGGCTATTCTTTAAAAGTGCCTTCCTCACCATCTTAAATAAGCATGCCAAGTTCAATTTTTTTTTAACTAGGAATAGATATAGTCCTTGGTTCACTCCAGACCTGTATGCCCTTGACCAGCACAAAAAAATCCTGTGGCGTTCTGCATTAGCATCGAACAGCCCCCGTGATATGCAACTTTTCAGGGAAGTTAGGAACAAATATACACAGGTAGTTCAGAAAGCTAAGGCTAGCTTTTTCAAACAGAAATTTGCATCCTGTAGTACTAACTCAAAAAAGTTCTGGGACACTGTAAAGTCCATGGAGAATAAGAGTACCTCCTCCCAGCTGCCCACTGCTCTGAGGCTAGGAAACACTGTCACCACTGATAAATACACTATAATTGAGAATTTCAATAAGCATTTCCCTACGGCTGGCCATGCTTTCCACCTGGCTACCCCTACGCCGGTCAACTGCCCGGCACCCTCCACAGCAACCCGCCAAAGCCCCCACCATTTCTCCTTTACCCAAATCCAGATAGCTGCTGTTCTGAAAGAGCTAAAAAATCTGGACCCCTACAAACCAGCCGGGCTAGACAATCTGGACCAACTCTTTCTAAAATGATCTGCCGAAATTGTTGCAACCCCTATTACTAGCCTGTTCAACCTCTCTTTCGTATCGTCTGAGATTCCCAAAGATTGGAAAGCTGCCGCGGTCATCCCCCTCTTCAAAGGGGGAGACACTCTAGACCCAAACTGCTACAGACCTATATCTATCCTACCCTGTCTTTCTAAGGTCTTCGAAAGCCAAGTTAACAAACAGATTACCGACCATTTCAAATCCCACCATACCTTCTCCGCTATGCAATCTGGTTTCAGAGCTGGTCATGGGTGCACCACAGCCACGCTCAAGGTCCTAAACGACATCATAACCGCCATCGATAAGAGACATTACTGTGCAGCCGTATTCATCGACCTGGCCAAGGCTTTCGACTCTGTCAGTCACCACATTCTTATTGGCAGACTCAACAGCCTTGGTTTCTCAAATGATTGCCTCGCCTGGTTTACCAACTACTTCTCTGATAGAGTTCAGTGTGTCAAATCGGAGGGCCTGTTGACAGGACCTCTGGCAGTCTCTATGGGGGTGCCACAGGGTTCAATCCTCGGGCCGACTCTCTTCTCTGTATACATCAATGATGTTACTCTTGCTGCTGGTGATTCTCTGATACACCTCTACGCAGACGACACCATTCTGTATACTTCTGGCCCCTCGTTGGACACTGTGTTAACTAACCTCCAGACGAGCTTCAATGCGATACAACTCTCCTTCCGTGGCCTCCAACTGCTCTTAAACGCAAGTAAAACGAAATGAATGCTATTCAACCGATCACTGCCCGCACCTGCTCTGACTTAGAATACGTGGATAACTACAAATACCTAGGTGTCTGGTTAGACTGTAAACTCTCCTTCCAGACTCACATTAAGCATCTCCAATCCAAAATTAAATCTAGAATTGGCTTCCTATATCGCAACAAAGCATCCTTCACTCATGCTGCCAAACATACCCTCGTAAAACTGACCATCCTACCGATCCTCGACTTCGGTGATGTCATCTATAAAATAGCCTCCAACACTCTACTCAACAAACTGGATGCAGTCTATCACAGTGCCATCCGTTTTGTCACCAAAGTGCTAGTACCCACTGAGCAAAGACGTCAGCTCAACATCTAGTTTTGATTTACATTTGGTTGAGTTGTCAACTAACGTGAATTCAACAAAATATGTCATCATGACATTGGATTTAGGTTAAACGTTGGGTGAAAAGAATACTAAATTCCCTTACGTTGATGACTTTTTGCAAATCCAATCAGTTTTCCATTTTGATTCAATGTCATCACATTGAATTTCTTTGTTGAAATGTCGTGGAAACAACGTTGATTTATCCAGTATTTGCCCAGTGGATACTCTCTATTGTTTGTCTCCAGCTAGTATATTATCATAACTGGAGTAGCTGTGTGAGTTAATTCAGTTAGCTGGGCTGGTCAGGGACAGGACAACATGTGCCTGGAGAGAGGACGGGAAACATGACCTCACAGGTTCCTGAACCGAAAGATTCCCAGAGGTCAGTACTTCAGTGCTCTGTTGTTCCTCATAGGGGAAGTGCCTGAGGATCAGGGTGGCCATTGATGACCTCACAGGGCGACACAACGAGCAGAGGACAATCCACTCAGGCTCAGATGCCCACAAGGTGGGGACCAATGAGCTCCGGGCCAATGAGCTCTCGACCAATGACCTCTGGACCAATGAGTGCTGGATCAATGAGCTCTGGACCAATGAGCTCTGGGCCAATGATGCATCACAACTTGTGGCTCTCTTTGGTTCCGTTTTTTATTATTATTGTTTATTAATGAATCTTGGACCAGTTGTGTGTCACTGGCTGTAGCTGCTTCTGCTCTATCTGCTGCCCACTCAGACCCTGCCTTTCTCCTGCCTTAAAGACGTGTTCTCTCTTTCTCTAGCCATCACTCCTCTTCTTTTCCACCTCCACTGTGCTGCGTTTGTTCTGCGTAGCGGCCTGGCCAACACCACGTGGTCTATCTTTATAGGACAGCGCCCGTTTGTTTTATTTATCTGACAGGCCGGTCCTCCGCATTGTCCCGGGTTATCAGCCACTCCTCCTGCAGACGCGTTACCGCCTGTGCAAGGCTCTGACCCATCTCAGGGTTCACCTTTAAATCTGATTCTTATCATTACCTCCCTGATAAATAGGCCTGGTTTAATGGGAGATTACCCAGGCAGTTACGTTCCCCGTTCCCACTGCCAGCCCAGCGTAGAGCGAGCTCTGCTCCCCAGTCCCAGCGGAGGCAGGCCTGTCACAGACGTCTACCTAAGGAGGAAGGCAAACACTCACTCTGTTCCTCTAAAGATTTGGGGACTTTGGGAGAGAAAAAATAGAAATGTTCCCATGTGGCTGTGTCTCTGTGCCCTTATCTCCTGTGGGCGTCCCTAAACCCTTCTTCCCACCCGTCTCCCTCTGACTGGCTCCCTCCACTAAGAGTTAGGCTAGTCAGTCAGCACAGTCACTCTGACAACTGAGCTCCCTTATCGATTTTTCACACGGGTCTTATCTGTGGCTATAGTTTCAGAAAAAGTTTTTTTCTGTAAGTGAAAAGCAGTGTGGTTTCATATGTAATCCAGAGACCTTACTGTTCCCACTCTTTACTGTGCTTTGAAGTCTCCCTGACAGTTTCCATGGCTACATCTCCCAAGCATATGTTTAACTGCAGTGCAGTTCAGCAATGTTTGCACTGTTGTTTCTCTTCATCTGTCTGTGTGTGTGTGTTTGTGAGTTTATGGTTTTCGGTGTCATCCTGGTCTCCACTGCCCATTCCACTGTCCAGAGTAGAATGGTGTGGTGACTCTGTGGTCAGCGTGTGGTCAGTGCTGTGACTGTCATGCTCTGTGTGATTGATGGTGACTAACGGTTAACCCTGCTCACCAGCTCTGGGAAATATGGAATTTATTATTATCTGTTTCCCCTGAGGGGTCAAAGGTATGATAAAACAGAGGCATCGTTTGTTTTGGGGCAGTATTTGGGATAAAGGAACATCCCTATATCTCAGGGGAGGAGAAAGGTGTCAGCCTACATTAATGTTAGCAGCTGTATTCTCTCACCCACCAGGTTTACAGCAGACAGGCAGCGAGTGTGAGAGTGCACGTTTGGGTGATGGAGAAACTGTGATATTACTCCAGGGTCGTGGTACCGTAACCCAGGTTCAGAAATTGAAGTAAACATTGAGAAACGGGCATACATACGTTTCCTATATTCATCAGTGTGAGGACTCCCAGCTGCTGGTGTGAGGCAGGCTTTAAAAAACCCTGTCAGGATTAGCAGGTGGTCCTTCTGCCATGTGGTCAGGAGATTTTTATGGGCTTTGACAGTAAAATTCTATATTTAACCTTTATTTAACCAGTAAAAGCCCATTGAGACCCAGCGTCTCTTTTTCAAGGGAGACCTGGCCAAGAAGGCAGCAACAATCAATACATTACATAATTAAAACATACAACAATACAATACAACAACGTGATCCAGCCTAAAAAAAGCATTTACACTCCTCTGTAACAGAGTCTCCCATCGATATTATACATTTATTCAGTGGCACTAACATATCTAGATGAAGCATGGATTGTAGACTATTCCATGCATCTGGTGCACAAGAAGAGAAGGCTGTCTTGCCTAATACTGTAAATGTTAAATAAAGGTTCAATTTAAAATAAAAATCATAATAAATGTCCTGGGGACTTTAAGTAGCAACCACCTAGGCGACTGAGTATGGTAACTGCTGGTGGTGAAGGAGACCAGACTGCAGAGGTAAAGAGGGAATTTACCCAAAATGACTTTGTAGATGAACACATACAAATGTATCTGTCTGCGCATATAAAGTGAAGTCCAACCTACCATTTGGTACAATGTGCAATGGTGGATGAGTGACTTGGCATTTGTAATAAAGCGCAAGGATGCATGATAAACAGAGTTTATCGGAGGAGATTGCATTTATATACAACAAGTCACCATAATCAATTACAGAGAGAAAAGTGGCCTGAACAAGCTTCTTTCTAGCCATAAGCGGGAAGCAAGCCTTATTACGAAAATAAAAACCCAATTTCAATTTAAGCTTTGTCACAAGATTATCCACATGAACTTCAAAGGACAACTTGTCATCCAACCAAATTGTTACGTGCAGGAATCAGGAGCAGGAGAGCAAGGAAATCCCAGTGGCAAATAATGTTTATTGAGCAGTCCCAACTCAACTACAAACATGGGACTGAAACACGCCCTAACGAGGTTGCCACACACACAGGGAATAAAGCGCATACACACGGAGGAGAAACCTCTGCTCCTAAACTCAATACCAAACGGCACAACTGCCGTGAGAAAAGAAACCCTGTGGTGCAGACAGGCACCCCTACTAACGTAACCACAGAAAAACAATCCCACACAAAGACTAACAGGCAGCGGAGGTAAATATACCCACTGAAATCAACTAATAAGACACAGGTGTAAACAATATAGACAGACACAAACGAAAAGGAAAAATGGATCGGTGGCAGCTAGTAGGCCGGCGACGACGACCGCCGAGCACCGCCCGAACAGGGAGAGGAGCCACCTTTGGTGGAAGTCGTGACACAAATACCTAGTGTCATATTACTTTCTAATTTCCAGCTCCAGTGAAAATGGCCACGTAAAAGAAAATCTAATAGAAAGATACTATACATTTTCTCTTACTTTGAAGTGACTATACTGATAATTAACTGTTTTATGACAATGTTTGTCATAATAATAATAATCAAACAGTGACCATTCTAAAAATCACTGTAATCAAATGGGTGATTTTCCGTCACCACACCACCACGTTAAGGCCGGGACCTCTTGCACTTTCTGGCTTGGCTCTATTTGGCCCAATTATTAGCTGAAGTGATGAATTTGATCTCTTTTCAAAAGCCACCTTACACAGGGCCTCTATTCTCTCCTCATCGTGTTTGGCCATCGGACTAAAAAGAGTGGACTGGTGCATTAATGATGATAGATTCCACACCCAACCCAGGACCTTAGAGAACGATCACTAGCAGAGTGCCCTGCAACGGGCTGACCCCCTGACCTGTCTCAGGCCACACAGCAAAGGAAATCTATAAGCAGGTTTGGAGGCTGGACAGGAGTGACCAGTGGGGTTGACCAGTGGAGCTGATCAGTAGGAGCTAAGGAAGGAGACTGTTTGCTGGACAAACACGCTCAGTCACACCAGATCCACAGCTGGGAATTAATCCCATTCTAACTCCCTTGAATATCCGGGGCCATGCAATACACAGAGCTAGGGCTGTAGTAAATATGCTAATCTTTTTCAAACCTAATGAAGCACAATCTTATTTCACAACAAGCTGGATGGAGTCTGTTGGTGTTGCTCTGTGGGAAACCAGTCATCTTTGAACTCTGGGGGGTCCGGGAACTCCTGCACCTCAGCAACCAACTGGCTGAAAGCATGGACTGTTTCTCCTGCTACTGCTGATCAGGCCTTTCAGCCGAGGGGAGCCTATAGACTGTATTTTACAGTGTTCCACATGTCTGGTCTCATTTACATCTCTGCTAAATCTGTCTGAAACATACATGATCCATGTGTTTTAGCCTATGTATTCCAACACGCATTTATGCGTATATAATATAATATTTTTCAATATGTATTAATGTGCAAAGTCTCGACCAACCCAATGAATAGTATGTTTGTAAGTAATACAGTTGGATCATGTGTCTTGTGTCTGTGATTGTGGCACGGCCGGACTGCATTGACAGGCTGTGTGTGTAACAATGCAGACGTCCCTGACCGATCAGCCATTCTGAGAGGGAGCAGGAGCTGTATTTTGCCCAAACACCTGCCTTGACTTAACTATCAGCTGTGAGTCCTGTCTGTTGTTTTTTTTAACGTCTCACTCAAATAGGCTGACAGTCTTTACAAGCTGGGCGATAATCCCACCTTTTATAGCCACTAAGAAAAGGTAACTCTGCTGCTTTCTGATGAAATATACCCCCATGCTGATATGTATTCCAACACCCATGTATGCGTATATAATATAATATTTTTCAATGTGTATTAATGTGCAAAGTCTCGACCAGCCCAATGAATAGTATGTTTGTTAGTAATACGGTAGGGTCATGTGTCTAGTGTCTGTGATTGTGGCACGGCCGGACTGCATTGACAGGCTGCCTTGAGGAGTGGGACTGTACATACTAACTGTGTCACGTCCTGACCATAGAGAGACCTTATTTTCTATGGTAGAGTAGGTCAGGGCGTGACTGGGGGGTTAGTCTAGTTTATATTTTCTATGTGGGGTTCTAGTTTTGATTTCTATGTTGGTGATTTGTATGATTCCCAATTAGAGGCAGCTGGTAATCGTTGTCTCTAATTGGGGATCATATTTAAGTAGCTGTTTTTCCCTCCTGTGTTTGTGGGATATTGTTTATGTGTAGTTGCATGTTAGCACTCCATTGTCGTCACGTTTCGTTCTTTCTTTATTGTTTTGTTGTGCCTTTCACTAAATAAAGATGTGGAACCCAGATCACACTGCACGTTGGTCCGAGTATGCTTCCAGTTCGTACGACGAGCGTGACAAACTGGAAAATGAATGAGGCTGGGGGGTAGGAGCGTTGGGCCAATAACCGAAAGGTTGCTGGATCGAATCCCAGAGCTGACAAGGTAAAAATCTGTCATTCTGCCCCTGAGCAAGGCAGTTAACCCACTGTTACCCGGGCGCCGATGATGGTGGATGTCAATTAAGGCAGCCCCCCGCACCTCTCTGATTCAGAGGGGTTGAGTTAAATGCGGAAGACATTTCAGTTGAATGTGTTCAGTTGTACAACTGACTTGGTATCCCCCTTTCTCTTATAGGCCTATCCTTTCACCCACTGCCCCCTTTGGCTAGCTAGAGTGATGACTGTATAGTCTCAAACAAACATTCAGATAACATTCTGCAGTTATCTTCAGAGAGACGTAGTCATAATATTGATGGTTGTAGTAAATGTGACATTTAGATTGTATTATCATACGTCTAAATAAAGTATAAGAAGTACTGTTCTTTTGTTGAGCTTGCTTGTATCCTTTTTTCATCAGTTATATTGTCAAATCAGCAGTTATAACAAGTCAGTGTAATAATGTCCTGCTTCTGTTTTGTTTTGAAGGGTTAGGTATCGATTAATACCTAGTCTCTTATCTCTTTCAGTAGAAGGGGGTGGAGTTTTTCATCACTAAGTGAACCTTAGTCATTATTTGCCTTTACAAAAGATTCCATTTTAGGGGAAACCAGCCTATCACAGCCCTGTCCTTGTATGGGGCCATGTCGGATATTTGGCAGTTCTTCTGACTAATGTGGGGTAAAAAAAATAAAATGTTTTGAGCAGATCTCTTTGTCCCATTGGCTGTGGCAGTTTATTAACCCGACTGGTAGATTATTTCATAGTAGTCAGACAGTGACCAAGGTTATGGCTCACAGGAGCAAACTTCACAGCCTGGGCATTATGGAACACTGGCCTGGGAGGGAATTCCCAGAATGTCTGTGGTCATTCTCTTGATCATGGCTGTGATTTCCAGACCATGATACATGTTGTTGGAATTCTAAAAAGCACCTATAGAAACCACAAGTCATTTCTGACTAGTTAGTGAAAAATGTGTAATGTATTACCTCATGTTCTTTCATCTCTCTTCAGTAATCCATAATAAGTGATTTTATTGCACTTTCAGAAGATCTTGTGTACATTTTGGGCTGTTGGGTGACTCATTCTTCATAACGGAAATTAAAATATGGTTCCAGTATCCCCTCACGTCATGCTATTTATTTGCATAATGACACGTCACAATTCCGGCACTGCTTTACGATGCTTGTGAGTCATTCAGTAGTAGTAAGCACAGAAACATAAAGATGCTAAACTGAGCTTGAACAGATCCTCTTGTTGTGTGTGTCTTTGCAGCTTCTTTGTTATTCATTGCCAAAAGTGGATCTATACTATCTTGTTCCTATCAATGTCAGAGAGCAGCCAGTGTCTATTCAGCGATGGCAGTCCTGCTGGGAAGGACTTAGTGATTAGAGCAGACAGGTGTTCTGGATCCTGAGAGAAATATAGAAAAGGAGGCATCGATGGCAACATGAAGCCGTCATGGACCAACATCCATAAAATAGATCATGGCAAGGAGAAAACAGATAAGGGCTCTAGGCCATAGAAAAACAGATTCAATCCATAGGAAAGACATCTTTGACCAGGCTGGATGCTAAGCTGAAGTCCGTCCTCTCAAGTTGTGGGAAAATATGAGAAGTGTCTGTGGAGAGGGGAGGGAGGAGGATGGGTGTTGTATCTGTAGACGTCTCAGTTTTGAGGCCTGGTAGTTAGCAGAAAAAACACGTGAATTTCACCTGATCACATATGAAGCGTTCCAAAAACACATGTTTTCATGTAATCACATGTGATCTTATGTGAAGTTTATGTGATAACCTGACAACACTTAAAGCAACGTGATACCATGAAACTACACATGTGAAAACATGTTACCACATGTGAAGTGTTCCAAAAACACATATTTTCACATTATTTCACATGTTAAATTGCATGTGAAATAGTGTGATTTTCCACATGTGAATTAATGTGGTTTTTCTGTAAGGGTATGGTATGCGTCTATGGTATTGGCCCTTGGCCACTGGGCTTGGAGTTGTTTGGCAGTGTCATCACATTGTGGCCAAAGAGATGAAATCAACAACGTAATCTTGTCAAATGTATAATTGGATTTAATATGCTAACTGTGCAGTGTGTGTTGCTGCTGTGGGCCTGTCAGTATCGTGCTGGCATGTCATGCTACTGTATCCTAGCGTGACAGGAACAGGGAAGAAACCCTCTCTCTCTCAGAGATATCATACGCCTGGTGAATTTGTCACCTCACATCACAGTCACCACGCCAGCACTTGTTGAGTACTTGGTTAGTATTTTGTGAGTGACATTTATTCTAAGCACTTAGTAAAAACCTTTTTTATCACTGTGAGCCAATGTGCCTGTTTGTCGTTTTCTATGTATATTTTTGGGGAGACATTTTGTATAGGTTTTGTCATGCTCTATACAACTTGTTGAAGACGGAATAATGTTTTAGAAAAATATGACTGTGGGGGGGGCATGGAGCTCTCGCTCTCATTTTTTTTTCTCTTGCTCCCAATTTCTCTCTCTCTATCTCTCTCCCTCTCGCTCTCTCTCTCTCTATTTCTCTTTCTCTCTCTCTCTCGCTCTCTCTCTATCTATCTATCTATTTCTCTCTCTCTCTTTCTCTCTGTCTTTCCAGAACTAAAGCGTGATTTACAGTGGTCCTGGACCTTTCACTGAGAAACAAGCTGAACAGAAAGAGGAATAAACGTTGCTGCAGTTTTCCCAAGCATTTCTCAGATTCATTATGTGCATACTACTTAATAGCATTCCTTCCTTGTGCACTTCACGCCATGCCTACCCACCATGCACTGCAAAGGCTTTATATGCTCCTGGTGCTAAGGATGGAAGATCTCAGAGATAGGAGAGGAGGGGTGGGTGAAGAGAGGGGGGGGAAACCTTTTTCAGACTTTTACATAGTTTGCAATTTCGGTGGGTTTTTATAGCCAAAACAGACCGGAACAGCTAGCACAAAAGGGAAATGGGAAAAACCTTTAGGGAAAAATATCCAAAACATAAGGCAGCGCTAGAACACGTCGTGTTGTTGAGAATACAGCTTGCGGTGAGAAAGATTTTGCTATTAAAAGATTTCCCCCCCACACACAGCAAACAGAACAGAGTTGATTAATTCAGCCCTCCACCCCCCAACTCTGAACATGATTCCCCCTCTCTCCCAACCCCAACCCCAGCACAGGAGCACTTGGGCATGTTTAGCACAAATGTAATTACGTCCTCGGTAAGCAGACTGCTTTTTAAAGAATCCCTTCTCCTCCCATCTCCTACTTCAATACCTAATGATGTCATGGCCCTTTGTGAGGTCGCAGAAACTCTTCAAATCAACTGCCAGTCATGACCTTTTCATTCAGATGTTTTTTCTCTCTCCCCCGTTTCCCCTATTTCTTTCGTTTCTTTTTTCTTCCTCTTTTCTCTTTCTCTTAATTTTCTGTCTGCTTCATAACTGAGGTCCCTTTTATGGGTTGATCAGACAGCCGCCTCCCCGTTTGCTCTGGCTGCTTTTGGGAGCCACTTTATGAGAAATGCATGCCCCTGTTTAAATGTATTGATAGTCCTCATAGTCTACCCAGGCTTTGTCCTCACAACTATCTGAATTCTAAAAAGTTCCAGAACACTGAGGGGACAAAACTTTGCATAGAACTCCTACACCATTGTGCTGATATTCCATTGGTGCCCAACATATTTGACTTGAGACATATTGCAGTTCGCAGGAAGGAAGAAAATAAAGCGATTTGGATTTTGACGAGGCAGCGTGCAGAATGTCAGCCATTTCACAGCCACCATCAGTGGCAGAGAGGAATGTAATGTGGCAAACAAATGTTGTGACAGTCAGACAGCTTGTCTGGAGCGGTTTATAGCCCGTCTGCATTGTGACTGGTACATGGTTACACTGTCACCCCCAAACTGTCCATACCACATGCCTGGCAGTCTTGGGCATGTTTAAGAGAGGAACAATTCAGAGAGGAACTGGAGTATAAAAATGACAAGCTATAATGTAAACTATTGATGCTGCAGATATTTTCTGCAGCATCAATCACAAAACCAAAAAAAATGTGTTCTGAAAGTCACCATGTTGTGTTGGGCTCATCTTGGCATTTAGAGATTAGTCTCACACCAGGGATCTCAGGCTCTAATGAGTATCCTTGTAGTCAGATAGTTGTAACGTAGCACCATGTCCTAACCCCCTTCTCCTTGTTACTTGTTATACACTAATTTTATCACAACAAAGAATTAATGAAAATGAGTGGTTACAAAGAAAATACACGAAGGTTTACTCACCCACCAGCCTCACTCTCACTGTGGACTTTTCAAAGGTACATTTACAGTATGTCTAATTATACCTGTCAGTGTTGGTTGAAAGAGGGATGCATTCATTCGTTCATTCTATCCTTCCCTCATCCTCCCTTATTTTCTCGCCTCTCTCTCTGTATCTCTCCTGTCCAAGTGATTACAGCACACTTATAGACCTAATTGGCCTTACTGCTTATTAGTGATACAATTATACAGGCCAGCCTTAGGATTGTCGTGTGTTCAGCCATCTGTAGATAAGAGACACTATTCAGATCTATCCATAATTCAAACCAGTTATTCTTCCGTTAGAAAGCCCAGGTCTTTTGAGTTGCACTGTGTATGGTGCTATGGTTCTGTTATTATCCTGCCAGCCACATGCTTTTCATTTCTCCTGTCTTTTGTTTCCTTTTTCAGTGATCAGTTTATCCTACAGCAGTACTGAATTTGAAATTAGGAAATTTCCACTTTACACATGCACATAATGATTCTGTTACGGCCGTCGAATGAAGAGGACCAAAGCGCAGCGTGGTAAGCGTACATATTCCTTTTATTTAGGTGACGCCAACAAAAACAATAAACAATACAAAACAACCGTGAAGCTTAAGGGCTATGTGCCACAAACAAAGTTAACTTCCCAACAAGAAAGGAGGGAAAAGGGCTACCTAAGTATGGTTCCCAATCAGGGACAACGATAGACAGCTGTCCCTGATTGAGAACCATACCCGGCCAAAACATAGAAGTACAAAATCATAGAAAAACAAAACATAGAATGCCCACCCCAAATCACACCCTGACCAAACCAAATAGAGACATAAAAAGGCTCTCTAAGGTCAGGGCGTGACAGTACCCCCCCCCCCCCCCCCCCAAAGGTGCGGACTCCGGCCGCAAAACCTGAACCTATAGGGGAGGGTCTGGGTGGGCATCTATCCGCGGTGGTTGGCTCAGGTGCGGGACACAGACTCCGCTCCACCACTGGCTCACCCCACTTTGGTGGCACCTCTGGTGTGGGGACCCTCGTTGCCGACCCCGGACTGGGGACCCTTGTTGCGGGCCCCGGACAGGGCACCCTCGTTGCGGGCCCCGGACTGGGAATCCTCGTTGCGGGCCCCGGACTGGGCACCCTCGTTGCAGGCTCCGGACTGGGAACCCTCGTTGCGGGCCCCGGACTGGGCACCCTCGTTGCGGGCCCCGGACTGGAGACCGTCGCTGGAGGCTCCGGACTGTAGGCCGTCGTGGGAGGCTTCGTGCCTTGACTCCTCACTGGAGGCTTCGTGCTATGGATCATCACTGGAGGCGTCTTGCCATGGATCATCACTGGAGGCTTCATGCCATGGATCATCACTGGAGGCTTCGTTCCATGGATCATCACTGGAGGCTTCTTGCCATGGATCATCACTGGAGGCTTCGTGCCATGGATCATCACTGGAGGCTTCGTGCCATGGATCATCACGGGAGACTTCGTGCCATGGATCATCAATGGAGGCTTCTTGCAATGGATCATCACTGGAGGCTTTGTGCCATGGATCATCACTGGAGGCTTCTTGCCATGGATCATCACTGGAGTGAGGAGACGTATGGGCAGTCTGGTACGTGGAGCTGCCACAGGGCTCACCAGGCTGGGGAGACATACAGGAGGCCTGGTTCTGGCAGCAGGCACATGACTCACCAGGCTGGGGAGACATACTGGAGGCTTGGGTCTTGGCGCTGGCACCGGATGAACTGGGCCGTGGAGGCGCACTGGGGGTCTCGAGCGCAGAGCTGGCACAACCCGTTCTGGCTGGATGCCCACTTCCAATCGGCAAATGCGGGACGTTGGCACAGAGCACACCGGCCTGTGAATGCTCACTCGAAACACCGTCCGCATCACCCCATAACACGGTGCCTGACCAGTCACATGCTCCCCACGGTAAGCATGGGGAGTTGGCTCAGGTCTAAACTCCGACTCTGCCAATCTCCCCGTGTGCCACCCCCCAAAAAAATTGGGGGGCTGCCTCTCGTGCCTGCTTCGCTGACTTGCCTCCTCATATCGCCGCCGCTCTGCTTTCGCTGCCTCCAGTCACTCCCTTGGACGGCGATACTCCCCAGCCTGCCTCCAGGGTCCCTTACCGTCCAGGATCTCCTCCCATGTCCAGGAGTCCCTTTCACCACTCTGCTTGGTCCGTTTGTGGTGGGAAGTTCTGTCACGGCCGTCGAATGAAGAGGACCAAAGCGCAATGTGGTGAGCGTGCATATTCCTTTTATTTAGGTGACGCCAACAAAAACAATAAACAAAACAAAACAACCGTGAAGCTTAAGGTTTATGTGCCACAAACAAAGTAAACTTCCCACCAAGAAAGGAGGGAAAATGGCTACCTAAGTATGGTTCCCAATCAGAGACAACGATAGACAGCTGTCCCTGATTGAGAACCATACCCAGCCAAAACATAGAAATACAAAATCATAGAAAAACAAAACATAGAATGCCCACCCCAAATCACACCCTGACCAAACCAAATAGAGACATAAAAAGGCTCTCTAAGGTCAGGGTGTGACAGATTCAGATGTTTTTTTTTATTTAACTAGGCAAGTCAGTTAAGAACAAATTCTTATTTACAATGACGGCGTACCAGGGAACAGTGTGTTAACTGCCTTGTTCAGGGGCAGAACGACATATTTTTACCTTGTCAGCTCAGGGATTCGATCTAGCAACCTTTTGGTTACTGGCCCAACACTATAACCACTAGGCTACCTGCCGCCTCAATTGTTCAATGTTGTATTGAACAATTTCAATTATGTCATATTTAGAGAAATATCCAGAAGTTTCACTAGAGCCACCCACCTGTGTTGCAATAAGCTTTGTTTTGCCGTTCCATGCTTTGTTAGGCAGTAAAAGCTTATGTTGTATGTTTTGTTGTGTAAATTTTCTTCTGTTGAAATCCTACTGATGCTTTTGAAAAATGGGATGTGGTATACACTAGAGTCTGTGAGCAACCTCTGTGATCTCCGTGAGCAACCTCTGTGACCTCTGTGAGCAAGCTCTGTGAACTCCGTGAGCAACCTCTGTGACCTCTGTGAGTGACCTCTGTGACCTCTGTGAGTAACCTCTGTGACCTCCGTGAGCAACCTCTGTGATCTCTGTGAGAAACCTCCTGTCCTGTTGTAGCACAGCCATCAATTCATCTTTCCCAGAAATGGTAAGCCGTTTACACACACCACACATGAGCCAGCCCATCAACACCATGTACAGTATGACTCAAGGACAGGCTCTTAGGAACATATTGTAAGTCTGTGTTTGCTCAGACTTACCACTCTCTCTGTTCATGTTTGAAGAGGAACAACTTTGACAGAAGAGGAATAACTTATAACTTTTACAAGAGGAATAAGGTGTGCCAATGTCTAGTCAATGAACAGTTAGGCAGTCATTTCCATGGTTATGATGTACAATTATACTTACAGTATACAGATATAGTGTTATGGAAAAAGTACAGGATTGTAGCCTGGCTGTAGTTGCACAGGGAATAGTGCTCATCTGCTCCAAACATGCAGGGTCGGGTGACCAGGCTAACCCCTCTAGTCCCCACATGGCCACTACACTCCGCTGCTCCCACTGCAATATCCCGCTCCAGTCTGGGGAAAGACAACATGGGGTGCCTGCCTGTAGCCTTACCCCACATGTGCCTGTAACCCCCTATGTGCTAACTATGTTACTGCACAGTGTCGGATTCCAAGTGAAATCATCCGGTTTGGAAAGGCCATCTTGGCACCCGAACCCAAATCAGCAGACATAAACATGACCTCTCCCTCTAACTCCTAACTTGTAACCGCCTCTCTCCCCAGAGTTTGTGGTAGCTTGTCAGGTTTAATGTGGAGCTGTGTGTGCTGTGCTCAGAGGGCTCAGTTCAACTGACTTCAAACATATTTGGTTGGTGTTTACATTTTCTCTGTTGTTATGGCGCTGTGGGTTTTACTAACATGTTTTCTTTTTGTCCAAAATGAGTTATATCAAGTATGAACATGTACAGCTGACAATGATAATTCTGGTTAGCTGTTCCTTTTATTCCCATCAGTCAGACGAGCAGTGGGTAGTTCATCTGAGCTTCTCAGAGGGTATTTAACTTTGATGCGTGTGATAGATGCATTAAGCCTGGTGCTATATTAGTACCTACCAGAGCTTGGTTATCTCTGGCCATATCTCCACACCACCGGGGCTGTGACTGTCTTCCGGTCGCTTCTTCAGCTGTAATAAGGCAGCTCTGATAGGCTTTAATGACAAGGCAGACACCCCTGTTCCTGATGCCATTATCAAAAGTGCCCTCGTCAATCAGGCGCAGTGTGACAGGGATATGTGTGTGATGACAGGATGTAGCCGTGATGAGAGGCTACAGAGGAGGCAGGTGGGTTGGAGGGATGAGGGAAGGGGCTGGGGCTCTGGGGAGGGGTTAGGGGTGGGTGTCTAGGGGGCGGGGAGAGTGGCGGAACATCCCACTTGTCAGTTCTTCTCATGCTCTGCTCATTCACTCACTCACACACTCGCACACACACACACCTCCCCTCCCATCACTTCATTGCACAATTGACTTTAATCTGGAACAAATTATTCTTATATTTCTTATTTCACAAGACTAATGAAGGCCAGAAATATGTATATACTTATCTGACTTACAGTGTATAACTTATAAGGAAGTTACTCAACTCTCAAGATGCTGGAATTCATGTCTTAATGGAAGGAGAAAAACATAACTTCCCATCTAACCAAAATGGTCATGTATAGTCACATCCTGAACTTTAATATTTCACAAGTTTCCTATTTTTTTTACACAAACGGTGTCCTATTATCTTATAAAGATAATAATAAAGAGCAACATTGGGAAACAGACAGGGAATAAAAATACATGTATGAATCGTTTGCTTGAATTGGGTAGTATTGAATTCATTTTTAAGAACTTCATAAGTCAGTGTCCTGTGTTGACCACATCCTAAACATCCTTATTGCTCAAAGTTACAGAGAAGGGAAGTTAGTCTCACAGTGAAAAACATTTTTTCTCAAGTGCTGTGTGTGGAGGAAGGCTCTGAGTTTAGAGTTTACGCTCTTACGGATTAACATGTTTGGAAATTCTAACTCTCTCCATCTGACATCTTTGTGAGAGAAGAAAAGGAGAGATCCTTTGACAGTGACATTTTTCACATGATCTGGCTGAAAGAAAAAAATCCCCTTTGAAAGGCACTGAAGCCCAGGAAAATTGTTTGTTGACCACACAACAACTTCTGTATTGCAGCTGTCAGGGCCGTCTCTGGCATGCGGAATTCCTTTGGAAATCAGATTAATAGTTCATTTTCATGGCAGTCGAGAACACTGAGACAATTTTTTTTTCAAATAAATAAAGAGTTTGTCTGAAATGTACCTTTTGTCAGCTTAATTTTCTTAATTTTTCCTCATATAAATATGCCTTGCAATGCCCTCTGCATCTATACATTATCCGTATGCAAATAGCTTTGCATTTTAGGTAAAGACTGAGAGTGTATTTCCCAATGGTTTAGTTTTTGTAAAATTTCATCCAGAATACAGTCTCAGCTATGAGGAAGTTTAGCAGCATTGTTTTCTTCCTTATAATCTCTTTTTTATTTTATCAGGGATGAGGCCTCACTGCCAAGAAAAAAGCTTTCCTTTTTAGAATCTTTTTTCGCAGAACTCACTTGAATAGGTTGGAATTAGCATGGAATTTGAACCATCTTTGGCTTGTATCAGAATTATCCACTCTAGATGGCCCTTATTTTTACATAAAATAATATTACAGAAATAAATGTGAAATAAATAGGTAAAGTAGGTACATTAATTTGAAATCATAATAATAAATCATAATATGTTAAGCAATAAACACTATGAATGTGAATATCTCTTCATAACCTGTTTGAGTAGGACAAAGCCCTGCACATGGAGTAGAAGTTCTACTAAGTATTCATTCCGAGCCACAACATTAGTTGTTATTTGTCTGAGGTGTCCTGTTTTACTGCCTTGGGAACCCACTCAACAAACACTAACAAATGAGATACTGAGACACAGTAGCCAGGCCTAAAGGTAAGTTGGCAAACTTTTGTCTTTTCTCAAGTTTTAAAAACCAATAATTGCTCTAAGTGGAGATATCAATCAGGGACTTTGCCATTTACAGTCCATTATCTCCCACATTAGCTCTGCTGATTTATGTGTGAGTGCAGATAACTACACTGTAAATACAGTGGTGTGCGGTGTGTGTGTGTGGCCAGCTCCCTGTATCAGGGGGTATTTAATGGGGTATGATGGTGTGGCTGCCTCAAAATGAGCATAGAAAAAGAGTGGCATTATCGATCACACACCCTGCGAGCGGGGCAGCCTCCAAACACCTGTGTTTTTAATGGCACGCTTACTTTTCATGGTTACAGGAATAAATCACAGCTGGGGTGCCTCTGTGCTGTGCCTGGGACCCACCGGTGTGGCAGAGACATTCCATCACATGTTATACTGTGTTAATAATGTCATCTGTGTGTGGTTGAGACACACATACACACACTATGCCTGCATTCATCACCAGTGTCTGGAGGTATAGGGGACGGGATGGGGGAAGGGAGTGTCGGGGAGACGGGGAGACGGACGCCTCCATTGAGCTCTCTATCATTCCTCCACAGACAGACACAGACGGCTGGGATAAATATAAGCTCCGTGCGACGCAGCGCAGGCAGGCCAGGCATCACACAAGCTGTCTGCAGCCTGGCTCTGGGAAAGCTGTTCTCAATGACACTAAATTTAGGCCCTGACAATATTCATCAAGACATATGTGTTTCCCCTTTTTAAAAGTCTCTGAAAAGTTAATGGGATTAATGAGCCATTTCTATTAGCGAGAAACATGCACAGAAAGGAATTTTTTTTTTTTTAAATATTTGATGGATTATTTCGATTTCATCATTTTTGTCAAAAACATTTTTGGAATACTTGTATCTAATGACTGCAAGATACTCTAGTCAATTACCATATTTTTGGTTGATAAATTCAAATGATTCAGATCATTATAAGTTGTCCCTCTAAGCAACCTGGTCTCAGAGCATTTCATATTATTCGTACCTAAATCAGAGACACTCCATTTAGTATGATATGTTACGTTTCATATGACATGTATTAATTTGTGAAGGTCCATCACCCATTTCGTATGATATGTTACTAATTGCAGTTCGTACTATATATTACGAAATTGCAAAACGTAAAATATGTTACGAATTCTAGCTAGTTGGCTAACGTTAGCTAGCTCAATAACGTTAGCTAGGCTAGGGGTTAGGGTTAAGGTTAAAGTTAAGTTGAGGAGTTAGGTTAAAGGGTTAAGATTAAGGTTAGGGGAAGGGTTAGCTAAAAGGGTTAAGGTTAGGGTTAGGTGGAGGGTTATCTTAAAGGGTTAAGTTTAGGGTTAGAGTTAGGGGAAGGGTTAGCTAACATGCTAAGTAGTTGCAAAACAGCTAAAAAAAGTAGTTGAAAAGTTTCTAATTAGCTAAAATGCTAAAGTTGATGACATCCGTGATGACATTCGAACTCGCAACCATTATACGCCCACCAACTAACCTCCTTTCGTTTTTGCCTGAAGTAACTCATACCAAACATAACATATCTAAAAGAAGTGTCTCGACTTTATGTACAGAATGATACGAAATGCTCTGAGACCAAGTTCCTCTACGTACAGTCATCACCAGTCCTGTGAAAGAGTTTAAAGGTCCTTCCCTCTCACTGTCTAACCCTCTCTCAAGGAATCAGACAAACAATGAGGCTCAGCTCAGCTCCTCAGGTCTCCGGGGCTGATCAGGTCTCCGGGGCTGATCAGGTCTCCGGGGATGATCAGGTCTCTGGGGATGATCAGGTCTCCGGGGATGATCAGGTCTCCGGGGCTGATCAGGTCTCCGGGGCTGATCAGGTCTCCGGGGATGATCAGGTCTCCGGGGCTGATCAGGTCTCCGGGGCTGATCAGGTCTCCGGGGATGATCAGGTCTCCGGGGCTGATCAGGTCTCCAGGGATGATCAGGTCTCCAGGGCTGATCAGGTCTCTAAGGCTGATCAGGTCTCCGGGGATGATCAGGTCTCCAGGGTTCAGGGCTTCACTGCCTGCTGCTACTGACCGTCCCGAATTACCTTCCAGAAAAATACCTGTACAGATCATACTGGAGGTCTGTTGGCTGGCACAATATGCTGTTAGCTTTGAGTTGACACACTTTCCACTATTTATATATAGGAATACATTGAATAACTGTTGAAAATATACAAGTATTTAAACTTTTAAATTAGTTTATAATGTTTTGAATGGAATGCATAGACAGGCCACTTGATATGGGATATGTATAAGTTGAATGATACCTCTAACTACAACCATGTCTTTAGGTTAATTCATTGTTCATTGTTAAAGCCTAGCATGCATTAGCCCCATCACATAATCTTCCACTTGAAACCCTTATGACAATGAATACTCTCTCAGCCTTGAAATCAAAACATGAACACGTATAGTAAATAATTTCATGTGAACAACAGAGTGGCAGTGCTGTTGGCACTGTACAATTACCCCAATGTACCCAGAGTGATAGCTTGTAATCCATAAGCAGCATAGATCCCTACAGGCACTTAAAGACTTTGACCCTTTGCACTCCCCTGCAATGTGGTTAATGCAGATTACAATGGTCTGACTACTGAGAGCTCTGACACAGCTGTCCCTTCGCTCTGTTCATCTCTGTGTGTGTGTGTGTGTGTGTGTGTGTGTGTGTGTGTGTGTGTGTGTGTGTGTGTGTGTGTGTGTGTGTGTGTGTGTGTGTGTGTGTGTGTGTGTGTGTGTGTGTGTGTGTGTGCGTATGTGTGTGCGTGTGTGGGGCTGTAATTAAACGAGAGGGCGGCCTGGCTTCTTCCCCTGGAAGCTTTTAAGCAAAGTCAATAGAAATAGGAAGGAAACTTTGTTCAAAAATCTAAATAATAATTCATAAAGCCATATCCTACTGGACCTGGGAGTTGTCCTCTGAGGAGCATTGGGGAGGTGGTGGAGGTGGTGGTGGAGGTAGTGGAGGTGGAGGTTAGGATGATGGCCGCTGAGAAGAATCAAACAGACAGTTCACTTACTTATTTCATCAGGCTAGGGCTTAACACCTCTATACATCCTGTCTGTCTGTATCTGTCTGTCCCGTCCCAGGACAGCCTGCATTGGCTTAGTCAATGATTTCATGCAACTTTTTAATGTTTAAGAATATATAACATATAACATTACAGTAACACAATTTAAATGATCATTGCACAAGAATAAGTACTTTGCCGTTAGAGTAGGGTACTATAACACTTTTTTTGTGGACATTGGCCATATGTTCTGGGTTTAAAGCAATGGGGATTTATTATACTGTGTTGTCAGTGAATTGCTCAGTGTATTGAATATATTCTTTCAACTAATTGACTAGTATGGTGAGCGCCACTGAATTAGGCAAATGGGCACAGGATGTGAAGCTGGACTTGATTTATTACTTTGAATGCAACTTGAATCAATGGTTCAGTCCCACCAAAACCATTGCATTTCCCAGCTGAAATCATTGTTATGCTTAAGAAAAGAGAGATTATGCGGGTCTTAATGAGTTTCACTGAGTTGAATGTGTTTGCATCGCCATTCAGGGGCGAAATCATATTTAATGGCTGACACTCAGTTCATGGCAGGTCCTCCTTTTTCTGCGTGGCAGGTCTCCTCTGTCACCGGGCAGGCTTTTGAAAGAGAGGGCCACAAGATAGTGCCTAACATTCATGAAAAGGGGAGTACAAATACTGTGGCATGAGAAATGAATTGGGAGAAAGGGAGAGCAGTTCATTTGCACACAGCACAGCACTGCAGTTGGGCTGAGACTCTCAGACTCTGGGCTCTGTCTGGGCTATAGGCCTCTGTCTGCTGACCTGTAACTGGCTGGGAACATTGTTTCTGTTACAGAAGAAGACCACTCATTTCATTTCAAGCCACAACGGAGTAGTTGCCTTGGCGTCTAGGTGATAAATGCTGCAGTTCTGTAATAAATTAACATGGGGCTTCCCCTCTTTTTTTCTCCCTCTCCCCTCAAAACTGTTGTTTGTTCCAGTGTCCCAAACTAAGCCCACAGTTTTATTTTCACAACTGCAACTGCATTAATTTGTAAATCACCCCCTCGCTTTTAATTCCCAGATTCTGAAATACCTTCTAGAACTAATTCAGAAAGCAGAGGAACAAACATTTGGCTTCAGTTCTAAGAGCTGCCCCAAATTCAACTTTCTGACGTTTTAGTTTGGATTTCTTTGGCCCAGTGCACACATTCGCTAAAGTGGACCAAGTAGATCCATCTCGGTGAATTTAAGAGCACTTTACCAACATTATTCTATGGAGCCTCACAATGTTGAGAGAACTGAGCACCTAACCAGAATAGAATAAACCCAGTGTCCCAAAATCTGCAGAAGCATTAGTGGTGAGTGATTTGCTTTCTTATGCACCGTCATACCATTGTGTACCTTAGACTTGACAAATTAATTTTTCAAAATGCCAAGAAAAAGTATGTTCATAGCAGTAAGCCAGACTTTGATGGATGGTTTGTCTCTTATAAATGACTGAATATGACCATGTCCATGTTATTGTTTAGCTCATCTTTAGAATATCTTATTGTTACCAGGTTACTTTCCTGCATGATTAGCATAATTGACCACCATTATTTCACCCATAATCAAAAGCAATATGTGATGCATTAAGTGCATTACCTCAGCATGGTCAGTTATGAGATGAGCAGCTATTGGTTGATGAGAGCCATCCCTGCTCTTTACGCTTTAATAAGCACCATCTCCATATTGATTATTCCCTGCTAATATGGAATAAACCAAATCAATACCAAGCTCTTTTCTCATTTCAGCACAAATCCAATTATTCTCACACCCAGAAATGTAAGAAATAAATGTTTTTTAAATCTGCACAGGATAATCATTGGTATAAATTCAATAATATTAATTTGCCTCAATGTAATATGTAAATATATATAGCCTACTAACATATATCAATATCTATATGGTCTGATTTCAAATACAAAGACACATAATGGATACCTAATGTCACCATTTTATCTATAATTCTGTTTGTCTTACTTGGTCAATTAAATGAGTCTAAGTGTGACCCACATAAAGCATTGAGTTAAAGAAAAATCCCTGCATTGCATTCCTCTTGAGTTTCATAAGATCCTCTAAGTCCTTCTGATCACCTGGTTACACATACGGCTATTTGGTTTTTCAAATCATCTCTAGTGAGAGAGAGAAAGAGAGAGAGAGAGAGAGAGAGAGAGAGAGAGAGAGAGAGAGAGAGAGAGAGGAGGGAGAGCGAGAGAAAAAGGAGAGAGAGTGTGTGAGAGAAGAACAATAGAGTACACGGAAAATGAGAGAGAGACGGAGATTTGAGAGAGGGAGAGATTGGGAGAAAGAAGTGCGAGCATGAGAGAGAGGGAGGGAGATAGAGCGAACAAGTGCGAGAGAAGGGGGGAAGAGGAAGAGGTGAGAGAGCAAGCCATCATTACTCTGTAATAAAGCATCCATATGGTGTAAATGTTGAGCTGGTGTAAATCCCCTCAGCTTAACTGCAGTGTACCCTGGTAAGGAAGGTCAGGAGTAAATGCAGCTGATTTAAGCATATGTTTCCTTTTCTCTCTCCTTTTGTTACTGGCTGGCTGGTGTGTCAGACAGCAGCTGAGAGGTTTGCCTTGGGTAGTAGTGAGTATACTGTACAGGTGAACACTGCTCCCTACACCCTAAAACCTACACTGTGCAAACTGCTCCATACACCCTAAAACCTAAACCGTGCACACTGCACTCCTGACCTGCACTCCCTCACACCTCCACTGTAGCCTGTCAGATCTGGCCTCATGTCACCACTCACAAAGATACTTATGCAAGATAGTGCATTTTCTGTTAAGTCAGCTTCTACAGCAATTCCTTTGCGTACAGTACATGCACTAACTACTAGTAGTCCCTTTTGTTACACAGGCGCGTACACATGCACGTCATGGCTCTATGATCTGTTTTCAGCCAGATACCACAAAGTAATTTGTCATTAATCCTGTACTCAGTCTGTCTACGTCCATGTACGGCACATTACCCCCCGGTGTGCAGTCTTAATGATAATGCCATCTCTTAGTCTCTAGACTGGTCAAAGTCAGATCAGGGTACAAGTGAGTGCAGTGCATGCCAAGGGGAAGCTTTATCAGTTCCCTACACTCTTAGAAACTCTTGGACCCATTTTGGTCCCATGTAGAACCCTTTTGGGTTCAATGTAGAACCCTCTGTGGAAAGGGTTCTACATGGAACCCAAAAGGGTTCGACCTGGAACCAAAAAGGGTTATCCTATGGGAACAGCTGAAGAATCCTTCTGGGTTTCTAAGAGTGTAGGACCTTTCCCAATGGACATCACTGTTCAATTTATATAAGGTGTTCTGTTCTGAACTTGACCTCAAACTGCTCTCTTCAACTCGTTTATTCACCTGGCTTGATACAGTATTATGTATTCACATTTATTCATTTGTAAAAAATAACTTAATCACCCAAGATCGCCAAGCCCTTAGAACAAGACAAAAGGATAAGAAAGATGACAAGAGCAAAAAGAAAAGCAAAACAGAACATTGTACTTTCTCCTCCTGAGGAGTTTGAAGTGATTCTACTTTCAAAGTAGACAAGACAGTAGTCATCTAGGTCGTGAAGCCTCCTGCTCCTAATTACACAGAGAGCAGGTATAAGTACACAACCTTGAAGAAAAACCAAATCCAGTAAATTTAGTTGGCTGCCTCCCCTCCACTCCCTATGATGATACCTGATTTTACAGCATTGAAAAGTGCAAATAATCCCATCAAAGAGAACAATGCCTCCAGACTTGCCTCATACACCGCACCTCTGTCTCAATTACACACAGCTAAACATGCCGTCTGACGAAGCTCTCTCTCCTTTCCTTTCTGCATTTACAGTCGGAGCACAGTAGTTCAGATGACTGGGAATTACAAGGTTCTAGAACTTTTCTCTCTCAATGAGGAGTGGAAGTTAGAGGTGTTAAAACTCAGGACATGATTGCGTTCATCTTTTACGAAGAGACAAATGCAGTACAATATGGCAGGGAATACACACACACACACAGAGGGTATGGACAATTACATCTAGCTGATCTAAGGCTTTTACAATAAAGTTACCTGATAAGTTTTTAAATAACATTTATTACGTGACTGTAGATCATTTTCTGCTCTTAATTTCATATTTTACCTCAGCTTTTATGTTAAATGCATTTGAAACTAAGTCAAACTTTAAGTGCCTGTTATTATATCTGTCATCCATAAGTGTATGTTTCATATCAGTCATAAGATGGTTCATTTGCATACTAGGGAGCAGTGTTTGTGTTAATAGTTTGACCCTGGGGGTGAAGGGTTAAGCTCTCTTCCAGTTGAGTTGTCTGCACAGCAGGCCCTTTGTGTCTGCGGAGGCAGTCAGAGATGGAGCAGGGACGTGGTGTGTGTCTGTGAGTGTGAGTGTGAGTGTGAGTGTGAGTGTGAGTGTGAGTGTGTGTGTGTGTGTGTGTGTGTGTGTGTGTGGGGGGGGTGACACAGGCTAAATGTGCCAGTCCACCCGGTCAAGTGTTCCTCAGATCTCCCCAACAACACTAAACACAGTGATCTCACCCCCTGCCTAGCCTGTAGAGCATGTGCAAACAAACACACACACCCATGCATTGCAAACACAATCCTGCTCACATGTGCACACGCATTCGCAGTTACATACACTTTTTAATAAAGTGTATGTAAAAAACAAACAAACAAAAAAATATATATAAATAAAAATAAAAAAACTGTTGAACCTGTTGTCTCTTGATAAAACAAATGTATGTACTAAAGGTAAATAAAAATGACATGAAAAGTAAATAGAAACACCCACAAACACTGTAATGGACATAATAAACATAATCATACACATATAGACAGTGTCGTAAACCTATAGAAACATAATCATAAACATACAGACATTATCATAAACATACATACATTATCATAAACATACAGACATTGTCATGAACGTAAAAACATTGTCATACACACACAGACATTGCCATAAACATATAGACATTGTCAGAAATATAAAGAGACATTGTCATAAACATATTGAAACAGAGTCATAAACACGTAGAGACATTGTCATGAACATATAGACCTTGTCATAGACATAGATGATTGGTCATAAACATAATGAGACAATGTCATAAACATATATAGTATTCTGTAAACATTTAGAGACATTGTCATAAACATATAGAGAAATTGTTATAAACATATTGTCACGAATCCCGCCGAAGATGGTGCCTCTTCCTGTTCGGGCGGCGCTCGGCGGTCGTCGTCTCCGGCCTACTAGCTGCCACCGATCCCCTTTTCTGTTTCATTTAGTTGTGTCTGATTTGTTGCACCTGTTTCGTGTTTAGGTTTGGTTGTGGGCTATTTAAACCCAGTTGGCCCGCCGGCTTTTGTGCGGGCTTGTTTTTCTGTTTGTGGTGTTCGTTTATTCTTGTGGTGTCTGTTCCTATTCAGTTTAGTCCTGTTTGTTGGACTGGGACTTTACGCGCCCTTGTGTGTGTGGCGTGACCGTCTCTCTGGTATTTTGGAATATTAAATCCACGTCCCTGCTCTCTGCGCCTGACTCCTTCACTCACCACTTTTGAAATCCTGACACATATATACTTTTTCATAAACAACATTGTCAGAAACATGTATAGACATTGTCATAAACATATAGACATTGTCATAAACATATAGACATGGTCATAAACATATAGAGACATTGTCAAAAAACATATAGAGAGATTGTCATAAACATATATAGACATGGTCGTAAACATATAGACATTGTCATAAACGGAAAGAGACATTGTCCTAAACATATAGAGCCATTGTCATGAACGTATAGAGCCATTGTCATAAACATAAAGAGAAATTATCATAAACATATAGAGACATTGTCATGAACGTATAGAGCCATTGTCATAAACATAAAGAGAAATTATCATAAACATATAAACATTGTCATAAACGTATAGCGACATTGTCATAAACATGTAGAGACATTGTCCTAAACATATATAATTTTTCATAAACTAATAGACCTTGTCATTAACATAGATCATTGTTCATAACATAAATTGACATTGTCATTAACATATATGATTTTTCATAAACATATAAACATTATCAGAAACATATAGAGACAATGTCATAAACATATAGAGACATTGTCATAAACATATAGAGACGTTGTCATAAACATATAGAGACAATGTCATAAACATATAGAGACATTGTCATAAACATATAGAGACGTTGTCATAAACATATAGAGACATTGTCATAAACATTTAGAGACATTGTCATAAACATATAGAGACATTGTCAAAAACATATAATTTTTCATAAACATATAAGAGACATTGTCATAAACATATAGAGACAATGTCATAAACAAATAGACCTTGTCATAAACATTTAGAGCCATTGTCATAAAAATATAGAGACATTGCCATAAACATATAGAGACAATGTCATAAACATATAGAGACGTTGTCATAAACATATAGAGACAATGTCATAAACATAAAGAGAGATTGTCATAAACATATAGAGACGTTGTCATAAATATATAGAGACATTGTCATAAACCTTTTTTTTTTAATTCATAAACATATAGACATTGTCAAAAACATATAGAGACAATGCCATAAACATATAGAGACATTGTCATGAACATAGATCATTGGTCAAAAACATATTGAGACATTGCCATAAACATATAGAGACATTGTCATGAACATAGCTCATTGGTCATAAACATAATGAGACATTGTCATAAACATATGTAGTATTCTGTAAACATTTAGAGACATTGTCATAAACATATATAAACATAATCATAAACATACATACATTATCATAAACATACATACATTATCATAAACATATAGACATTGTCATGAACGTAAAAACATTGTCATACACACACAGACATTGCCATAAACATATAGACATTGTCAGAAACATATAGAGACATTGTCATAAACATATTGAAACATAGTCATAAACATATAGAGACATTGTCATAAACATAGAAACATTGTCATAAACATATAGAAACATTGTCATAAACATATAGAGACATTGTCATGAACATATAGACCTTGTCATAAACATAGATGATTGGTCATAAACATAATGAGACATTGTCATAAACATATATAGTATTCTGTAAACATTTAGAGATATTGTCCTAAACATGTAGACATTGTCATAAACATATAGAGACATTGTCATGAACATAGATCATTGGTCATAAACATAATGAGACATTGCCATAAACATGTAGAGACAATGTCATAAACATATAGAGACATTGTCATAAACATAAAGAGACATTGTCAGAAACATATTGAAACAGAGTCATAAACACGTAGAGACATTGTCAGGAACATATATACCTTGTCATAGACATAGATGATTGGTCATAAACATAATGAGACATTGTCATAAACATATATAGTATTCTGTAAACATTTAGAGACATTGTCATAAACATATAGAGACAATGTCAAAAACATATAGAGACAATGTCATAAACATATAGAAGCAATGTCATAAACATATACAGACATTGCCATAAACATATAGAGACATTGTCATGAACATAGATCATTGGTCATAAACATATTGAGACATTGTCACAAACATATAGATACATTGTCATGAAAATATGCAGTATTCTGTAAACATTTAGAGACATTGTCATAAACATATATAAACATAATCATAATATACAGACATTATCATAAACATACATACATTATCATAAACATATAGACATTGTCATGAACGTAAAAACATTGTCATACACACACAGACATTGCCATAAATATATAGACATTGTCAGAAACATATAGAGACATTGTCAGAAACATATAGAGACATTGTCAGAAACATATTGAAACATAGTCACAAACACGTAGAGACATTGTCATAAACATATAGACATTGTCATAAACATATAGAAACATTGTCATAAACATATAGAGACATTGTCAGGAACTTATAGACCTTGTCATAAACATAGATGATTGGTCTTAAACATAATGAGACATTGTCATAAACATATATAGTATTCTGTAAACATTTAGAGACATTGTCCTAAACATGTAGACATTGTCATAAAAATATAGAGACAATGTCATAAACATATAGAGACAATGTCATAAACATATAGAGACAATGTCATAAACATATAGAGACATTGTCATAAACATATAGAGACAATGTCATAAACATATAGAGACAATGTCATAAACATATAGAGACAATGTCATAAACATATAGAGACATTGCCATAAACATATAGAGACAATGTCATAAACATATAGAGACATTGTCATAAACATATAGAGACATTGTCATAAACATATAGAGACAATGCCATAAACATATAGAGACGTTGTCATAAACATAAAGAGACATTGTCATAAACATATAGAGACAATGTCATAAACATAAAGAGACATTGTCATAAACATATAGAGATTGTCATAAACATAAAGAGACATTGTCATAAACATATAGAGACAATGTCATAAACATAAAGAGACATTGTCATAAACATATAGAGATTGTCATAAACATAAAGAGACATTGTCATAAACATATAGAGACAATGTCATAAACATAAAGAGACATTGTCATAAACATAAATGATTGGTCTTAAACATAATGAGACATTGTCATAAACATATATAGTATTCTGTAAACATTTAGAGACATTGTCCTAAACATGTAGACATTGTCATAAAAATATAGAGACAATGTTATAAACATATAGAGACAATGTCATAAACATATAGAGACAATGTCATAAACATATAGAGACATTGTCATGAACATATACAGACATTGTCATAAACATAAAGAGACAATGTCATAAATATATAGAGACGTTGTCATAAACATATAGAGACATTGTCATAAACATAAAGAGACATTGTCAGAAACATATTGAAACAGAGTCATAAACACGTAGAGACATTGTCAGGAACATATAGACCTTGTCATAGACATAGATGATTGGTCATAAACATAATGAGACATTGTCATAAACATATATAGTATTCTGTAAACATTTAGAGACATTGTCATAAACATGTAGACATTGTCATAAACATATAGAGACA
This sequence comes from Salvelinus namaycush, assembly GCF_016432855.1. Classification (NCBI taxonomy): domain Eukaryota; kingdom Metazoa; phylum Chordata; class Actinopteri; order Salmoniformes; family Salmonidae; genus Salvelinus; species Salvelinus namaycush. The sequence goes on from NC_052336.1 coordinate 9,936,352, forward strand.
ATGTAAAAACATATAGAGACAATGTCATAAACCTATAGAGACAATGTCATAAACATCTAGAGACATTGTCATAAACATATAGCGACATTGTCATAAAAATGTTGTGAAATTGTCGTAAACATATAGACATTGTCATAAACATGTAGTCATTGTCATAAACATGTAGACATTGTCATAAACATATAGAGACATTGCCATAAACATACAGAGACAATGTCATAAACATATAGAGACATTGCCATAAACATATAGAGACAATGTCATAAACATATAGAGACATTGTCATAAACATATAGAGACAATGCCATAAACATATAGAGACATTGTCATAAACATATAGAGACAATGTCATAAACATAAAGAGACATTGTCATAAACATATAGAGATTGTCATAAACATAGAGAGACATTGTCATAAACATTTAGAGACATTGTCATAAACATTTAGAGACATTGTCATAAACATATAGACATTGTCATAAACATATAGAGACATTGTCATGAACATATGTAGTATTCTGTAAACATTTAGAGACATTGTCATAAACATATATAAACATAATCATAAACATACAGACATTATCATAAACATACATACATTATCATAAACATATAGACATTGTCATGAACGTAAAAACATTGTCATACACACACAGACATTGCCATAAACATATAGACATTGTCAGAAACATATAGAGACATTGTCAGAAACATAGAAACATTGTCAGAAACATATAGAAACATTGACAGGAACATATAGACCTTGTCATAAACATACAGACATTATCATAAACATACATACATTATCATAAACATATAGACATTGTCATGAACGTAAAAACATTGTCATACACACACAGACATTGCCATAAACATATAGACATTGTCACAAACATATAGAGACATTGTCATAAACATATAGACATTGTCATGAACATAATGAGACATTGTCATAAACATCTAGAGACAATGTCATAAACATATAGCGACATTGTCATAAAAATGTAGTGAAATTGTCGTAAACATATAGACATTGTCATAAACATGTAGAAACATTGTCACAAACATATAGAGACATTGTCATAAACATATAGACATTGTCATGAACATATAGAGATATTGTCATAAACATATAGACATTGTCATGAACACATAGAGACATTGTCATAAACATCTAGAAACATTGTCACAAACATATAGAGACATTGTCACAAACATATAGACATTGTCATGAACATGTAGAAACATTGTCACAAACATATAGAGACATTGTCATAAACATCTAGAAACATTGTCACAAACATATAGACATTGTCATGAACATGTAGAAACATTGTCATAAACATATAGACATTGTCATGAACATATAGACATTGTCACAAACATATAGACATTGTCATAAACATGTAGAAACATTGTCACAAACATATAGAGACATTGTCATAAACATATAGACATTGTCATGAACATATAGCGACATTGTCATAAAAATGTAGTGAAATTGTCGTAAACATATAGACATTGTCATAAACATGTAGACATTGTCATAAACATGTAGACATTGTCATAAACATGTAGACATTGTCATACACATATAGACATTGTCAGAAACATATAGACATTGTCATAAACATAGATCATTGTTCATAGGCATAAGGAGACATTGTCATAAACAGATAGAGACATTGTCACAAACATATAGCGACATTGTCATAAAAATGTAGTGAAATTGTCATAAACATATAGACATTGTCATAAACATAATGAGACATTGTCATAAACATCTAGAGACAATGTCATAAACATATAGCGACATTGTCATAAAAATGTAGTGAAATTGTCGTAAACATATAGACATTGTCATAAACATGTAGACATTGTCATAAACATGTAGACATTGTCATACACATATAGACATTGTCAGAAACATATAGACATTGTCATAAACATAGATCATTGTTCATAGGCATAAGGAGACATTGTCATAAACAGATAGAGACATTGTCATAAACATATATAATTTTTCATAAACGAATAGACATTGTCATAAACATTTAGAGACATTGTCATAAACATATAGCGACATTGTCAAAAACATATAATTTCTCAGAAACATATAGCCTTTGCCATAAACATTTAGAGACATTGTCATAAACATATAGACATTGTCATAAACATATAGACATTGTCATAAACATATAGACATTGTCATACACATATAGACATTGTCATACACATATAGATATTGTCATAAACATATAGACATTGTCATAAACATATAGACATTGTTCATATATGTTAACAAAGAGATCTTCTGTTAAATCTGACAATTAATCTTGATGGTTGTAAAGTCGTCTCAAATAAAACTGTGAAGGACCTCGGCGTTACTCTTGACCCTGATCTGTCTTTTGACGAACATATCAAGACTGTTTCAAGGACAGCTTTTTTCCATCTACGTAGCATTGCAAAAATCAGAAATTTTCTGTCCAAAAATGATGCAGAAAAATTAATCCATGCATTTGTTACTTCTAGGCTAGACTACTGCAATGCTCTACTTTCCGGCTACCCGGATAAAGCACTAAATAAACTTCAGTTAGTGCTAAATACGGCTGCTAGAATCCTGACTAGAACCAAGAAATTTGATCATATTACTCCAGTGCTAGCTTCCCTACACTGGCTTCCTGTTAAGGCAAGGGCTGATTTCAAGGTTTTACTGTTAACCTATAAAGCGTTACATGGGCTTGCTCCTACCTATCTTTCCGAGTTGGTCCTGCCGTACATACCTACACGTACGCTACGGTCACAAGACGCAGGCCTCCTAATTGTCCCTATAATTTCTAAGCAAACAGCTGGAGGCAGGGCTTTCTCCTATAGATCTCAATTTTTATGGAATGGTCTGCCTACCCATGTGAGAGACGCAGACTCGGTCTCAACCTTTAAGTCTTTACTGAAGACTTATCTCTTCAGTAGGTCATATGATTGAGTGTAGTCTGGCCCAGGAGTGTGAAGGTGAACGGAAAGGCTCTGGAGCAACGAACCGCCCTTGCTGTCTCTGCCTGGCCGGTTCCCCTCCACTGGGATTCTCTACCTCTAACCCTATTACAGGGGCTGAGTCACTGGCTTACTGGTGCACTTTCATGCCGTCCCTAGGAGGGGTGCGTCACTTGAGTGGGTTGAGTTACTGACGTGATCTTCCTGTCTGAGTTGGCGCCCCCCCTTGGTTTGTGCTGTGGTGGAGATCTTTGTGGGCTATACTCGGCCTTGTCTCAGGATTGTAAATTGGTGGCTGAAGATATCCCTCTAGTGGTGCGGGGGCTGTGCTTTGGCAAAGTGGGTGGGGTTATATCCTTCCTGTTTGGCCCTGTCCGGGGGTATCATCGGATGGGGCCACAGTGTCTCCTGACCCCTCCTGTCTCAGCCTCCACTATTTATGCTGCAGTAGTTTGTGTCGGGGGGCTGGGGCCAGTTGGTTATATCTGGAGTACTTCTCCTGTCTTATCCAGTGTCCTGTGGGAATTTAAGTATGCTCTCTCTAATTCTCTCCTTCTCTCTTTCTTTCTCTCTCTCGGAGGACCTGAGCCCTAGGACCATACGTCAGGACGACTGGGCATGATGACTCCTTGCTGTCCCCAGTCCACCTGGCCTTGCTGCTGTCCCAGTTTCAACTGTTCTGCCTGCAGTTATGGAACCCCTACCTGTCCCAGACCTGCTGTTTTCAACTCTTAATTATCGGCTATGAAAAGCCAACTGACATTTATTCCTGATTATTATTTGACCATGCTTGTCATTTATGAACATTTTGAACATCTTGGCCATGTTCTGTTATAATCTCCACCCGGCACAGCCAGAAGAGGACTGGCCACCCCTCATAGCCTGGTTCCTCTCTAGGTTTCTTCCAAGGTTTTGGCCTTTCTAGGGAGTTTTTCCTAGCCACCGTGCTTCTACACCTGCATTGCTTGCTGTTTGGGGTTTTAGGCTGGGTTTCTGTACAGCACTTCGAGATATTAGCTGATGTACGAAGGGCTATATAAAATAAACTTGATTGATTGATTGATTGATAAACAAATAGACATTGTCATAAACATACAGAGACTTTGTCATAAACATATAGACATTGTCGTAAACATATAGACATTTTCCGCCTACCCAATGACGTCAGAGGACAAAATTCAGTTAACCACCTAACTGAGGAACTCAATTTAACCTTGCGCAATACCCTAGATGCAGTTGCACCCATAAAAACTAAAAACATTTGTCATAAGAAACTAGCTCCCTGGTATACAGAAAATACCCGAGCTCTGAAGCAAGCTTCCAGAAAATTGGAACGGAAATGGCGCCACACCAAACTGGAAGTCTTCCGACTAGCTTGAAAAGACAGTACCGTGCAGTATCGAAGATCCCTCACTACTGCTCGATCATCCTATTTTTCCAACTTAATTGAGGAAAATAAGAACAATCCCCCCCAAAAAATTGATACTGTCGCAAAGCTAACTAAAAAGCAGCATTCCCCAAGTGAGGATGGCTTTCACTTCAGCAGTAATAAATTCATGAACTTCTTTGAGGAAAAGATCACGATCATTAGAAAGCAAATTACGGACTCCTCTTTAAATCTGCGTATTCCTCCAAAGCTCAGCTGTCCTGAGTCTGCACAACTCTGCCAGGACCTAGGATCAAGAGAGACACTTAAGTGTTTTAGTACTATATCTCTTGACACAATTCTGAAAATAATCATGGCCTCTAAACCTTCAAGCTGCATACTGGACCCTATTCCAGCTGCTTCATGTGCTTGGCCCTCCTATGTTGAACATAATAAACGGCTCTCTATCCACCGGATGTGTACCAAACTCACTAAAAGTGGCAGTAATAAAGCCTCTCTTGAAAAAGTCAAACCTTGACCCAGAAAATATAAAAAACTATCGGCCTATATCGAATCTTACATTCCTCTCAAAAAAAATTGAAAAAGCTGTTACGCAGCAACTCACTGCCTTCCTGAAGAGAAACAATGTATACGAAATGCTTCAGTCTGGTTTTAGACCCCATCATAGCACTGAGACTGCACTTGTGAAGGTGGTAAATGACCTTTCAATGGCGTCAGACCGAGGCTCTGCATCTGTCCTTGTGCTACTAGACCTTAGTGCTGCCTTTGATACCATCGATCACCACCATCTTTTGGAGAGATTGGAAACCCAAATTGGTCTACATGGACAAGTTCTGGCCTGGTTCAGATCTTATCTGTCGGAAAGATATCAGTTTGTCTCTGTGAAGGGTTTGTCCTCTGACAAATCAACTGTACATTTCGGTGTTCCTCAAGGTTCCGTTTTGGGACCACTATTGTTTTCACTATATATTTTACCTCTTGGGGATGTCATTCGAAAACATAATGTTAACTTTCACTGCTATGCGGATGACACACAGCTGTACATTTCAATGAAACATGGTGAAGCCCCAAAATTGCCCTCGCTAGAAGCCTGTGTTTCAGAAATAAGGAAGTGGATGGCTGAAAACGTTCTACTTTTAAACTCGGACAAAACAGAGATGCTTGTTCTAGGTCCCAAGAAACAAAGAGATCTTCTGTTGAATCTGACAATTAATCTTGATGTTTGTAAAGTCGTCTCAAATAAAACTGTGAAGGACCCTGGCGTTACTCTGGACCCTGATCTCTCTTTTGACGAACATATCAAGACTGTTTCAAGGACAGCTTTTTTTCATCTACGTAACATTGCAAAAATCAGACATTTTCTGTCCAAAAATGATGCAGAAAGATTGGTCCATGCTTTTGTTACTTCTAGGTTGGACTACTGCAATGCTCTACTTTCCGGCTACCCGGATAAAGCACTAAATAGACTTCAGTTAGTGCTAAATACGGCTGTTAGAATCCTGACTAGAACCCAAAAATTTGATCATATTACTCCAGTGCTAGCCTCCCTACACTGGCTTCCTCTTAAGGTAAGGGCTGATTTCAAGGTTTTACTGTTAACCTACAAAGCGTTACATGGGCTTGCTCCTACCTATCTTTCCGAGTTGGTCCTGCCGTACATACCTACACGTACGCTATGGTCACAAGACGTAGGCCTCCTAATTGTCCCTAGAATTTCTAAGCAAACAGCTGGAGGCAGGGCTTTCTCCTATAGATTTCCATTTTTATGGAATGGTCTGCCTACCCATGTGAGAGATGCAGACTCGGTCTCAACTTTTAAGTCTTTACTGAAGACTCATCTCTTCAGTGGGTCATATGATTGAGTGTAGTCTGGCCCAGGAGTGTGAAGGTGAACGGAAAGGCTCTGGAGCAACGAACCACCCTTGCTGTCTCTGCCTGGCCGGTTCCCCTTTCTCCACTGGGATTCTCTGCCTCTAATCCTATTACAGGGGCTGAGTCACTGGCTTACTGGTGCTCTTTCATGCCGTCCCTAGGAGGGGTGCGTCACTTGAGTGGGTTGAGTCACTGACGTGATCTTCCTGTCTGGGTTGGCGCCCCCCCCTTGGTTTGTGCCGTGGCGGAGATCTTTGTGGGCTATACTCGGCCTTGTCTCAGGATGGTAAGTTGGTGGTTGAAGATATCCCTCTAGTGGTGTGGGGGCTGTGCTTTGGCAAAGTGGGTGGGGTTATATCCTTCCTGTTTGGCCCTGTCCAGGGGTATCATTGGATGGGGCCACAGTGTCTCCTGACCCCTCCTGTCTCAGCCTCCAGTATTTATGCTGCAGTAGTTTATGTGTCGGGGGGCTAGGGTCAGTTTGTTATAACTGGAGTACCGGTGTCCTGTGTGAATTTAAGTATGCTCTCTCTAATTCTCTCTTTCTCTCTTTCTTTCTCTCTCTCGGAGGACCTGAGCCCTAGGACCATGCCTCAGGACGACCTGGCATGATGACTCCTTGCTGTCCCCAGTCCACCTGGCCGTGCTGCTGCTCCAGTTTCAACTGTTCTGCCTGCGGCTATGGAACCCTGACCTGTTCACCGGACGTGCTACCTGTCCCAGACCTGCTGTTTTCAGCTCTCTAGAGACCGCAGGAGCGGTAGAGATACTCTCAATGATCGGCTATGAAAAGCCAACTGACATTTACTCCTGAGGTGCTGACTTGCTGCACCCTCGACAACTACTGTGATTATTATTATTTGACCATGCTGGTCATTTATGAACATTTGAACATCTTGGCTATGTTCCGTTATAATCTCCACCCGGCACAGCCAGAAGAGGACTGGCCACCCCTCATAGCCTGGTTCCTCTCTAGGTTTCTTCCTAGGTTTTGGCCTTTCTAGGGAGTTTTTCCTAGCCACCGTGCTTCTACACCTGCATTGCTTGCTGTTTGGTGTTTTAGGCTGAGTTTCTGTACAGCACTTTGAGAAATCACCTGATGTACGAAGGGCTATATAAATAAATTTGATTTGGAGACACAGATGGAAACATTGTCATAAACATACAGAGACTTTGTCATAAACATGTAGAGACATTGTCGTAAACATATAGACATTTTCATAAACATTTACGGACATTGTCATAAACATTTAGAGCCATTGTCATAAATATATAGACATTGTCATAAACATATAGAGACATTGTCATAAACATACAGCCACATTATCATAAACATATAGAGACATTGTCAAAAACATACAGCGACATTGTCATAAACATATAGAGACATTGTCATAAAGATATATAATTTTTCATAAACGAATAGACATTGTCATAAACATATATAGACATTGTTATAAACATACAGCGACATTGTCATAAACATATAGAGACATTGTCATAAAGATATATAATTTTTCATAAACGAATAGACATTGTCATAAACATATAGAGACATTGTCATAAACATATAATTTTTCATAAACATATAGAGACTTTGTCGTAAACATTTAGGGACATTGTCATAAAAATATTGATATTGTCATAAACATATAGAGACATTGTTCATAAACAAAGAGACATTGTCATAAACATATACATTGTCATAAACATATATAATTTCTCATAAATATATAGACATTGTCAAAAACATATAGAGACTGTCATAAACATATCATTTTTCATAAACGAATAGACATTGTCATAACCATATAGAGACATTGTCATAACCATATAGAGACATTGTCATAACCATATAGAGACATTTTCATAAACATGAAGAAACATTATCATAAAAGCATATACATTTTCATAAACATATAGACATTGTCATAAACATAATTACATTGTCATAAACATATAGACATTGTTGTAAACATATAGAAACATTGTCATAAACATAATTACATTGTCATAAACATAATTACATTGTCATAAACATATATCATTCTTTCATAAACATGTTATATAAATAAAGAATACAGATGATGCAATCACACTGACCAAAACTAATCTAAATCACTACTAAAAAACACATATTTTACTTTATACTGGACAACACACTGAATACACTGAATAGAAGTCCCTGACTCCGCTGTTTGACACTAAAGCTGTCTAACCTCCAGTCAACACTAAAATAACTCTCCTTTATAAAACTGCTACCCATTGTCTCCCTCCCTGCCTCCACATAATGTCTGAGTGCTAGCCCCTCCTCCCAGACCTCCAGATCACATCACTGGGACAGACGTTTTATGTGAGCTGGAGTAGAAAGGACTACACTGTGTTCTGGTTGGACAATGTCCCCTATACCGCTGTGTTTCTGGGAAGTGTGTGTGGAGTGTCTGAAGGGAAGACCATGCATGGTGGGCTGGGGAAGGGGATGCTCACTCATCGCACTGCTGATCACAATAACACCAGAGTAGAGCAAGACTAACTCTGTCCTCTGTAGTCCCTGGATTTCCCAGTGGTTGGTCTTGTACTACTTTGATCCTTTTTTTTCTGTAGTATGCTCAATAGTGAAACTCTTTTTACACTATGGATCAGGAAGAATCTCATATGAATGTAGAGCGTTTTAACCAAATACTTTTTGGAGTGTGGATTCCCGAGTGGTGCAGCGGTCTAAGGCACTGCATCTCAGTGCAAGAGGTGTCACTACAGTGCCTGGTTAGATTCCAGGCTATATCACATTTGGCCGGGATTGGGAGTCACATAGGGCGGCGCACAATTGGCCCAGTTTCGTCCGAGTTTGGCCGGGGTAGGCCGTCATCGTAAATAAGAATTTGTTCTAAGCTGACTTGCATAGTTAAATAAAGGTTAAATAAAATAAATGAATAAAAATAGGGTAGTATATGGCAGACAAAAGCTTTTTCCACAGGAAGTTTTTTTGTGTGTTTATTTAACCTCCTCTTCTCCTCCCCCTCTCTTCTCCTGAAGTTTCCCCATGCAGCAGCAGCCTATAGCTGCAGGTGTCTCTGGGTTGTCACTCGTAACTACAGCCACAAAGTCAAAATTGGCTATATCGTGAAGTTTATCAAAATAAAATTGAGCTTTTTGGTCTTAATTTAAGGTCAGGGTTAGGAATAAGGTTGACTGTGTGGGTACGGTTAGAGAAATTGTAGAAATGGACAGGGTTTGTGACTTGGTGGCTATGGTAACTAGTGACGACCATCTCTCTGTGGCTCTGATCCATTACCTTCGGGCATTAGGACCTACAGATGTAGGATCTTAATTTGACCAACAGGATTTGAACGTTTAGTCCATATGCCTGATCACCGACAACAACGAGACAGCCTATAGGGAGGAGGTCAGAGACCTGACCGTGTGGTGCAAGGACAACATCCTCTCCCTCAACGTGATCAAGACAAAGGAGATGATTGTGGACTACAGGAAAAGGAGGACCAGGGAAGCCCCCATTCTCATCGACGGGGCTGTAGTGGAGCAGGTTAAGAGCTTCAGGTTTCTTGGCGTCCACATCACCAACAAACTAACATAGCCCAAGCACACCAAGACAGTCGTAGAGGGCACGACAAAACCTATTCCCCCTCAGGAGAGTGAAAAGATTTGGCATGGGTCCTCAAATCCTCAAAAGGTTCTACAGCTGCACCATCGAGAGCATCCTGACGGGTTGCATCACCGCCTGGTATGGCAACAGCTTGGCCTCCGACCACACAGAGGGTAATGCGTACGGCCCAGTACATCACCGGGGCCAAGCTTCCTGCCATCCAGGACCTCTATACTAGGCGATGTCAGAGGAAGGCCCTAAAAATTGTCAATGACTCCAGCCACCCTAGTGATAGACTGTTCTCTCTGCTACCACACTGCAAGCGGTACCGGAGGGCCAAGTCTAGGTCCAAGAGGCTTCTAAACAGTTTTTACCCCCAAGCCATAAGACTCCTGAATATCTAATCAAATGGCTTCTCAGGCTATTTGCATTGCCCCCCCCCCCCCCCCCCCCACACTCTTCTTCGCTGCTGCTAGTCTCTGTTATTATTACATAGTCACTTTAATAACTCTACCTACATGTAAATATTACCTCAATTACGTCGACTAACCGGTGCCCCCGCACATTGACTCTGTACCGGTACCCCCTGTATATACTGTAGCCTCGCTATTGTTATTTTACTGCTGCTCTTTAATTATTTGTTACTTTTATTTCTTCTTTTTTGGGGGTATTTTCATAAAACTGCATTGTTGGTTAAGGGCTGTTAAGCATGTGACTATACATTTGATTTGATAATGTTGCTTGATTGGTGGTAGGCTATTAGCTGGCGAAAATTAGGCTACATGAAAAGTGTAATACTGTTAACATAACCGTGTGTTCGTGCGGGTTTTCAGTGAATTTATGTAAATCACTAAGCTCAACTGCATTTCCTGCAGTGCAGGAAAATTCTCAGCAACAAAAGAGTGATTAAATGATGATCCTACATCTGTAGCTGCTCAGAGTTTAGGCCTGCTTTTATTGACTTTTACCACACTGCTGTGTTTGAAGTGAGCTAGCTAGCACCACGGCTGTCATGTCCTGCTCTGCCCGCCTGCTTGCCGCTCACGACGTGTGTAATTAAGATAGAGGCTGAACTGTCCCATAGAACAGAGCGGCCATGCTGGAGGTGTTTAAACCAAACACCTCATTGACAGAGCTATGGGGTTCATTGCCAGTACACTTACCATACAGAATAGGATATTCACATCACATCACCTTCACAGGTAGAAAGTGCATTTGAACACTTGAGTTTAATGTCAGGTTTGTTTCAGATTAGCTATCAAAGCTGTTGAGGACAATTTGACTACAAAGGTTAAGAGGGGTTCCCTTCTGATCAGCTTTTTGAAAATGTGTATGTACCTGCCTTGCCTGTGTGTGGGTGGCTTTGTTTGAGCTGGTATTTCTGTATGTGTACGTGTGTGTGTGTGTGTGTGTACGTGTGTGTGTGTGTGTGTGTGTGTGTGTGTGTGTGTGTGTGTGTGTGTGTGTGTGTGTGTGTGTGTGTGTGTGTGTGTGTGTGTGTGTGTGTGTGTGTGTGTGTGTGTGTGTGTGTGTTTAAGCCTGTATATGTGTGTTTATAGGTGGTGAAGGTTAAAACTTTTAGGCAGTGTGGATCCCGGTGAGCACAGATGTGTGTTAACCGCTCCTCTCCCCTCTCTCCTCCTCCTCCCCACCTCTCCATTTCACAACAGAGCGGATGTTGATAGCCGGAACACAGTTAATATTGAGTGCAACAATAATTACACAATCTGGCCCATTATAAAAAAGAAAAACCCTGACTTCCTACCCCATCTCTTCCCTCTCCCAGTATGATTAATGAGAGAGTGGATGGGGATGTGGACTCTGGCACATTCATTTCATAGCTGTATGAATTTACTGCCGAGGACTTAGGCTAAAGGAACATTTTTAAACAAAGGTTAAAGTGGGTCCTGGTTGTGTGTCTGGGATCTTTTAGTTTCTTTATGGACCTGGTTTGGGGTTGATCATGTGAATTTTGGGAGTATATCCTTATCCTACTATGTGGAAAGTTAAAGGGCTTGGTCCTCTTGTCCAAAACTGTTAACTTCTGAACTTATTTCAGTTATATAGAAGTGCTAACATGTCTTATGTACTTGTTTTCTGTAGTTGTTCATCAGGCAATATGCAGTAGGAAATAAAGGGGGTGAAAAGGAATTGTGGTGATGGTGTGGAGTTAAGAAATAATTCCCAATTTCCTCCATCTAATGTTTTATATTGTAAAATATGAATCCTCGTACACACAATGTTAATAGAAACAAGGCCAGTGTTTCATAGTTGAATAGCTTATAGTTACTGTCAGCTAGAAGCCAGTGTGTGTAACTGTTCCTGTCATGGCCAGCAATTTGATAGTTTTTAACACTTAGGCTTTGCCAAGGATTCCAATGTTTCTCTGCTCCATTTTCGCGCCATGCCTGCAAGCCACCTGTGGTTTACAAATATTGGTTCTTAATCCCAGCGTTGGGAACTGTGTGCCCTATCGTGTGGCATGCAACAAGCGCCTGACTGTTCATGGGACACATAAGCCTAGCCAGGCCGCTGTACTTCTGCCCTATAACATGGCCAACAGGTTCACTTATGACACGAACAGCTTACAGGCGGTAGACAATTAAGGTCACGGTTATGAAAACTTAGGACACTAAAGGGGCCTTTCTACTGACTCTGAAAAACACCAAAAGAAAGATGCCCAGGGTCCCTGCTCATCTGTGTGAACGAGCCTTAGGCATGCTGCAAGGAGGCATGAGGACTGCAGATGTGGCCAGGGCAATAAATTGCCATGTCCGTACTGTGAGACGCTTAAGACAGCACTACAGGGAGACAGGACGGACAGCTGATCATCCTCGCAGTGGCAGACCACATGTAACAACACCTGCACAGGATCGGTACAACTGAACATCACACCTGCGGGACAGGTACAGGATGGCAACAACAACTGCCCGAGTTACACCAGGAATGCACAATCCCTCCATCAGTGCTCAGACTGTCCGCAATAGGCTGAGAGAGGCTGGACTGGGGGCTTGTAGGCCTGTTGTAAGGCAGGTCCTCACCAGACATCACCGGCAACAACGTTGCCTATGGGCACAAACCCACCGTCCCTGGACCAGACAGGACTGGCAAAATGTGTTCTTCACTGACAAGTTGCGGTTGTGTCTCACCAGGGGTGATGGTCGGATTCGTGTTCATCGTCGAAGGAATGAGCGTTACACTGAGGCCTGTAATCTGGAGCGGGATCGATTTGGAGGTGGAGGATCCGTCATGGTCTGGGGCGGTGTGTCACAGCATCATCGGACTGAGCTTGTTGTCATTGCAGGTAACCTCAAGGCTGTGCGTTACAGGGACGACATCCTCCTCCCTCATGTTGTACCCTTCCTGCAGGCTCATCCTGACATGACCCTCCAGCATGGCAATGGTACCAGCCATACTGCTCGTTCTGTGCGTGATTTCCTGCAAGATAGGAATGTCAGTGTTCTGCCATGGCCAGTGAAGAGCCCGGATCTCAATCCCATTGAGCACGTCTGGGACCTGATGGATCGGAGGGTGAGGGCTAGGGCCATTCCCCCCAGAAATGCCCGGAAACTTGCAGGTGCCTTGGTGGAAGAGTGGGGTAACGTCTCACAGAACTGGCAAATATGGTGCAGTCCATGAGGAGGAGATGCACTGCAGTACTTAATGCAGCTGGTGGCCACACCAGATACTGACTGTTACTTTTGATTTTGACCCCCCCTTTGTTCAGGGACACATTATTCCATTTCTGTTAGTCACATGTCTGTGGAACTTGTTCAGTTTATGTCTCAGTTGTTGAATCTTGTTATGTTCATACAAGTATTTACACATGTTAAGTTTGCTGAAAATAAACGCTGTTGATAGTGAGAGGACATTTCTTTTTTTTGCTGAGTTTATTATCATTGTAATATCATGGTTTTATATGCCGTGTAAGTGTCAGCCACCGGTAGTCATTTTTATGGTAAACACCCAATGCACCCTCTTCTATGGTCCTTTAGCCCTCTGCCTGGTAATGGTGGATGTTTCTGAGATGCACTGTCCCAGCCAGCCTCTCATGTGAACCCATCTCTCCTGTGAACCATGTGGACCCATTTGTGGACATTCCACGTCTTTATTTGTCTGATTCAGAACAAGTGGGATATACTGTAGGTCAACGGGGGCGACGTGAACTGAAGTTATGGTGTTTTTCCCAATAATATGTCCTGAACTATGTGTGCTGCAAAATAAATATTAATCTATGCGCAGACTTTGTTCCCAGCGGCAGCCAGCAGCAGTGAAGAGGAGAGGGAGGAGTGGGACGGGACTAGCGGAGCCCAGACCTGGGTTCAGATTCTATTTGAAATCATTTTGAAATACTTTTTCTGTGCTTGATTGAGCATGCCTAGCTTAATGGACCAATAGAATAGTGGCAAAAGGCCAAACCCCACTCACCTGGCACTCCAGGCAAGCTAAAGCAAATGCTAACAGTATTTGAAAGATTTCAAATACTATTTAAACCCAGTTATGCATTGACGCGTGGAGCTACTAACATGGTGTGGTGGTGCTATCATGTGTGTTTCTGGAGCTCATACAGCTCCTAGCTGCCCTATTATCTCTCAGTCTCTGTCTCTGGTTTGGATTTATTTCAACACGGCTCTGTGGACCAAGCGCTGGCCGCCTCCTCTTTGTCAGGTCCTGTGTGAACGCAGAAGCCTTTGACCACCTCTGACACACAGTGGGAATATTTTAGCTCCTTTTAATATGCAGCCTGTCTGAACTTTTATGTAAAGATGAGATACAGATGGAGCGAGAAAGAGAAGGAAACAAACATTCCCATGAGTTGAAATCAACATTGTCAAGCACCATGCTGAAATGTGATTTACTATTAATTGGACTTGAAAAATATCGTTTAATAAATCACCAAGCATTGCAATCTAAGTATGATCGTTGCAAAAGTGTATTGCCATACTCATGATATAACAGTGGTTTAGGTGTGTTTAGAGTCCTCAGCAGCCACATTCCTACCAATGCTGTACAGATTAATACTTTTTCACAGAGGCCACATTTTTGAAAATTGTTGTTATTTGTGATGAATTCTTCTACCGCATAATCAAAACAAATCAAAACAAATCAAATCAAGTTTATTTTATATAGCCCTTCGTACATCAGCTAATATCTCGAAGTGCTGTACAGAAACCCAGCCTAAAACCCCAAACAGCAAGCAATGCAGGTGTAGAAGCACGGTGGCTAGGAAAAACTCCCTAGAAAGGCCAAAACCTAGGAAGAAACCTAGAGAGGAACCAGGGAGGGGTGGCCAGTCCTCTTCTGGCTGTGCCGGGTGGAGATTATAACAGAACTATGCCAAGATGTTCAAAATGTTCATAAGTGACAAGCATGGTCAAATAATAATCATGAATAATTTTCAGTTGGCTTTTCATAGCCGATCATTAAGAGTTGAAAACAGCAGGTCTGGGACAGGTGGCGGTTCCATAACCGCAGGCAGAACAGTTGAAACTGGAATAGCAGCAAGGCCAGGTGGACTGGGGACAGCAAGGAGTCATCATGCCCGGTAGTCCTGACGTATGGTCCTAGGGCTCAGGTCCTCCGAGAGAGAGAAAGAAAGAGAGAAGGAGAGAATTAGAGAGAGCCAAGATTTTCAAAATGTTCATAAATGACAAGCATGGTCAAATAATAATCAGGAATATATGTCAGTTGGCTTTTCATAGCCGATCATTAAGAGTTGAAAACAGCAGGTCTGGGACAGGTAGGGGTTCCGTAAACGCAGGCAGAACAGTTGAAACTGGAATAGCAGCAAGGCCAGGCGGACTGGGGACAGCAAGGAGTCATCATGCCCGGTAGTCCTGACGTATGGTCCTAGGGCTCAGGTCCTCCGAGAGAGAGAAAGAAAGAGAGAAGGAGAGAATTAGAGAGAGCCAAGATTTTCAAAATGTTCATAAATGACAAGCATGGTCAAATAATAATCAGGAATAAAAGTCAGTTGGCTTTTCATAGCCGATCATTAAGAGTTGAAAGCAGCAGGTCTGGGACAGGTAGGGGTTCCATAACCGCAGGCAGAGCAGTTGAAACTGGAACAGCAGCAAGGCCAGGTGGACTGGGGACAGCAAGGAGTCATCATGCCCGGTTTGCCGTGACGTATGGTCCTAGGGCTCAGGTTCTCAGAGAGAGAGAAAGAGACTAGAGAAGGAGAGAATTAGAGAGAGCATACTTAAATTCACACAGGACACTGGATAAGACAGGAGAAGTACTCCAGGTATAACCAACTGACCCTAGCCCCCCGATACATAAACTACTGCAGCATAAATACTGGAGGCTGAGACAGGAGGGGTCAGGAGACACTGTGGCCCCATCCGAAGATACCCCCGGACAGGGCCAAACAGGAAGGATATAACCCCACCCACTTTGCCAAAGCACAGCCCCCGCACCACTAGAGGGAAATCTTCAACCACCAACTTACAATCCTGAGACAAGGCCGAGTATAGCCCACAAAGATCTCCACCACAGCACAAACCAAGGGGGCGCGCCAACCCAGACAGGAAGATCACGTCAGTAACTCAACCCACTCAAGTGACGCACCCCTCCTAGGGACGGCATGAAAGAGCACCAGTAAGCCAGTGACTCAGCCCCTGTAATAGGGTTAGAGGCAGAGAATCCCAGTGGAGAGAGGGGAACCGGCCAGGCAGAGACAGCAAGGGCGGTTCGTTGCTCCAGAGCCTTTCCGTTCACCTTCACACTCCTGGGCCAGACTACACTCAATCATATGACCTACTGAAGAGATAAGTCTTCAGTAAAGACTTAAAGGTTGAGACCGAGTCTGCGTCTCTCACATGGGTAGGCAGACCGTTCCATAAAAATGGAGATCTATAGGAGAAAGCCCTGCCTCCCGCTGTTTGCTTAGAAATTCTAGGGACAATTAGGAGGCCTGCGTCTTGTGACCGTAGCGTACGTATAGGTATGTACGGCAGGACCAACTCGGAAAGATAGGTAGGAGCAAGCCCATGTAACGCTTTATAGGTTAACAGTAAAACCTTGAAATCAGCCCTTGCCTTAACAGGAAGCCAGTGTAGGGAAGCTAGCACTGGAGTAATATGATCAAATTTCTTGGTTCTAGTCAGGATTCTAGCAGCCGTATTTAGCACTAACTGAAGTTTATTTAGTGCTTTATCCGGGTAGCCGGAAAGTAGAGCATTGCAGTAGTCTAACCTAGAAGTAACAAATGCATGGATAAATTTTTCTGCATCATTTTTGGACAGAAAATTTCTGATTTTTGCAATGTTACGTAGATGGAAAAAAGCTGTCCTTGAAACAGTCTTGATATGTTCGTCAAAAGAGAGATCAGGGTCAAGAGTAACGCCGAGGTCCTTCACAGTTTTATTTGAGACGACTTTACAACCATCAAGATTAATTGTCAGATTTAACAGAAGATCTCTTTGTTTCTTGGGACCTAGAACAAGCATCTCTGTTTTGTCCGAGTTTAAAAGTAGAAAGTTTTCAGCCATCCACTTCCTTATGTCTGAAACACAGGCTTCTAGCAAGGGCAATTTTGGGGCTTCACCATATTTCATTGAAATGTACAGCTGTGTGTCATCCGCATAGCAGTGAAAGTTAACATTATGTTTTCGAATAACATCCCCAAGAGGTAAAATATATAGTGAAAACAATAGTGGTCCTAAAACGGAACCTTGAGGAACACCGAAATGTACAGTTGATTTGTCAGAGGACAAACCATTCACAGAGACAAACTGATATCTTTCCGACAGGTAAGATCTAAACCAGGCCAGAACTTGTCCGTGTAGACCAATTTGTGTTTCCAGTCTCTCCAAAAGAATGTGGTGATCGATGGTGTCAAAGGCAGCACTAAGGTCTAGTAGCACGAGGACAGATGCAGAGCCTCGGTCTGACGCCATTGAAAGGTCATTTACCACCTTCACAAGTGATCACATATTAATCACAAGTAATCACATATTGCATGCAGAACTTAACTGTTTACTGTACATTGTCTTCTCTGTGCAGGATAACAGAACAGAAGGTAGGGGTTCTCAGAACACACAGGTGTCCCAGTGTTCCAGGTACATCTGGAGGTGTCGGTTGGCTATACTTCTTAACAATGGAGTTTGAATTGAAGTATTTCTGGTGTCCTATTTCATCACATGTTATGTTCAAAGGAGATTTGAGAGCATGTCTGGGCTGAAGGTTTGTCCCCAGTTTTAATCAGGTTTAAATCTGGAGTAAAGCAATCACAATAAGGATATTAAGTGATTATCTTGTTGATCACTTATTGGCTTTGACAGTTGACGTCTTCTGCATGAACGCTTCCTGTCTCCATCTATGGCGTGTTTACAGTATGTAAATGTTGATCCATAGATCTGAAGAAGATTGTGTACTTGCGATAAATTCAGAATAAATATACCCTTGTATAGGAAGATTCCATGTATTATGCCTAGGTATGGATAAATATATCTTGTCCTACATTTACTTCTGCTGTAACCAGTGACACAGGTCATTATAGTCCTCCTGATTCCACATCACTCCAGACAGTTATAGTTTAGGTAATGGGGACATTGAATTATTTACAACCTCAGTGAAAGGCAAATATTGAATCATCTTACTTTGATGTCAGAAAATGCCCCCAATTGACCCAAATAAACTCAGACACAGATATTCCAATCAAAGTTCCAATTCCCAAAAGTATTTTGGGGGGGGGGGATTTGCACCTGCTTATACAATTACAGTATGCCCACGCTATGCTCAGAAGAATCAAGGTCCAATACGGGATGTTTTATTTCTGGGAACGATTGATTCTGACTGTCCCTATTCAGATTAGTATCACAGGGTATAGTATCAGTGTGTTCGGTGCCAGCGGTGTTCATCTCTGACTGTCATTATTCTGGCCTTATTTGCACAGCCTTGCTGTTTCAGGGCATAGTTTCTATTTTAATGTCTTGAACTGTTTAAGATGTTGACACAGTCACCGTTCAGCTTTATTAATCCAGCCGGTGTTTCTGATGAGATGAGATGTTGTTCCCCTCCCCTCCTAGGCCTCCCCCCTCCTCCTCCTCCACCTAGGCCTCCCTCCTCCTCCTCCTCCTCCTCCTAGTCCTCCCTCCTCCTCCTCCTCCTAGTCCTCCCTCCTCCTCCTCCTCCTCCACCTAGACCTCCCTCCTCCTCGTCCTCCCTCCTCCTCCTCGGCCTCCCTCCTCCTCCTACTCCTCCTATTCCTCCCTCCTCCTCCTACTCCTCCTAGGCCTCCCTCCTCCTACTCCTCCCTACTCCTCCCAGGCCTCCCTCCTCCTCCTACTCCTCATAGGCCTCCTCCCTCCTCCTCCGAGACCTCCCTCCTCCTCCTACTCCTCCCTCCTCCTACTCCCCCTACTCCCCCTACTCCTACTCCTCCTCCTCCTCCCTTCTTCTCCTACTCCTCCTAGGCCTCCCTCTTCCTACTCCCCCTCCTCCTACTCCCCCACCTCCTACTCCTCCCTCCTCCTCCTACTCCCCCTCCTCCTACTCCTCCCTACTCCTACTCCTCCTACTCCTCCCTCCTCCTCTTACTCCTCCTACTCCCCCTCTTCCTACTCCTCCTAGGCCTCCCTCCTCCTACTCCTCCTACTCCTCCCTACTCCTACTCCTCCTACTCCTCCCTCCTCCTACTCCTCCTACTCCTCCCTCCTCCTACTCCCCCTCTTCCTACTCCTCCTACTCCTCCCTCCTCCTACTCCTCCTACTCCTCCCTACTCCTAGTCCTCCTACTCCTCCTACTCCCCCTCTTCCTACTCCTCCTACTCCTCCCTCCTCCTCCTACTCCCCCTCCTCCTACTCCTCCTACTCCTCCCCCCCCTTCCTACTCCTCCTAGGATCCCTCCTCCTACCCCTCCTAGTCTTCCCTCTTCCTACTCCCCCTCATCTTATTCCCCCTCCTCCTAATCCTCCCTCCTCCTACTCCCCCTCCTTCTACTCCTCCCTACTCCTCCTCCTCCTACCCCTCCCTCATCCTACTCCCCCTACTCCTACTCCTCCGACTCCTCCCTCCTCCTCTTACTCCTCCTAGGCCTCCCTCTTCCTACTCCCCCTCCTCCTACTCCTCCCTACTCCTACTTCTCCTACTCCTCCCTCCTCCTACTCCCCCTCTTCCTACTCCTCCTACTCCTCCCTCCTTCTCATACTCCTCATAGTCCTCCCTACTCCTACTCCTCCTAGTCCTCCCTCCTCATACTCCTCCTACTCCTCCCTACTCCTACTCCTCCCTCCTCCTACTCCCCCTCTTCCTACTCCTCCTACTCCTCCCTCCCCCTCCTACTCCTCCCTACTCCTACTCCTCCTAGGCCTACTCCTCCTACTCCTCCCTCCTCCTACTCCCCCTCTTCCTACTCCTCCTACTCCTCCCTCCTCCTCCTACTCGCCCTCCTCCTACTCCTCCTACTCCTCCCTCCTCCTCCTACTCCTCCTAGGCCTCCCTCCTCCTACTCCTCCCTCTTCCTACTCCTCCTACTCTTCCCTCCTCCTCCTACTCCTCCTAGGCCTCCCTCCTCCTACACCCCCTCTTTCTACTCCTCCTACTACTTCCTCCTCCTCATACTCCTCCTACTCCTCCCTACTCCTACTCATCATACTCCTCCCTCCTCCTACTCCCCCTCTTCCTACTCCTCCTACTCCTCCCTCCTCCTCCTACTCCTCCTAGGCCTCCCTCCTACTCCTCCTAGTCCTCCCTCTTCCTACTCCTCTTCTTCCTACTCCTCCTAGGCCTCCCTCCTCCTAATCCTCCTACTCCTCCCTCCTCCTACTCCCCCTCTTCCTACTCCTCCTACTCCTACTCCTCCTACTCCCCCTCTTCCTACTCCTCCTACTCCTCCCTCCTCCTCCTACTCCCCCTCCTACTCCTCCTACTCCTCCTAGGCCTCCCTCCTCCTACTTCTCCTAGTCCTCCCTCTTCCTACTCCCCCTCCTCCTACTCCTCCCTACTCCTCCCTCCTCCTACTCCCCATCTTCCTACTCCTCCTCATCCTACTCCTCCATCCCCAAAGCTAGTCTCTTTGTCCATGATTGCAATAAGCAGAGGGATTTATCATTCATGACTCTCAGCTGACCTGAGAGCAGTGGGAGGCAGCAGGTATTCTCCTGTTCCATAGGCCTAGATGTGTACAGGCCTCTGTGTAATGCAGGGGATGGCATTGGCAACTCTCTAAACTCACTGCTTTACATTGCGTTCCTTATGCAGCCTTTTGCCCCACTTTGGTGGTAGAACACAAACATGAACTAGTGTGACTGTGTTTGTCAGTCTTGTCAGAGTGTGTATCCACTGCTGGGTTAGAGAAGAAAAGGACGGGACAGACCAAGACAGTCTCATGAGATATATGTTACGACAGACAGCCACACACAGATAGGGTGACAGAATGACTGACCAGCAGACAGAATGACAGACAGACAGGGCTGTGTGCAGGGGGAGAGGAGAGGAGTGGAAGAGGAGAAGAGAGGAGAGGAGCGGTTCAAAGCAGAGCGACAGGTCCAGCCAGGCAGAGCAGTGGAGCGTTGAGGCCCTCCCACCCCCGCTGATCACAACAGGAGATTAATTATGTCAGCATAATAAGTACAAATGGTGATCTGAACTTGGAATTAGCCCCCTGAGCAGAGGCCGCTGGAGTGCAGAGTTGCGGAGGAGCGAGGGGGGAGACCCGCCAATTTGTCTCCGCTCTGTGTGCACAGGCATGGGGTTGGCAGGAAGGGCGGGGTGGCTGGGTGGCTGAATGGTGGGGGGCTGGTGTCGCACAGCCTGTCATCTCTGCTATGATTTGCATGCGTGTCAATCTCAGTGACCGACAGCAGTACAGGCTTTAACTGTGCTTGTGTTCAAAGCACCATTCATTAGCAGCATCCTGCCTGTGTCCCAGACCAGCACCAGGCTCAGCTTGTTTAGAAGGCTGCTGCAAAACCAGACCTTTGACATACTTCTCAGGAGTCAGTCTACCTTCTTTAGACCTGGAGCAACTATTATTTAATCACATATTTTGATGTCCCCTTGAGTAAGCCTCAACTAAAAACGTTATATCCTGCCCCTCTAGATTCACCAGGGTTCCCTCTCTCTTTCTATCTCTCTCTCTCTCTAAGCAGCAGGTGAATGAACCAGCCAGGCTGTGAGAATCTCTCCTCCAGGTTATGGTGCCCTACCAGCCAGGCTCAAGGCAGGCCAGGGCGACCAGTAGAAAACATTGGAACTCCCTGTGATAACAGCCCTTGTCTCCCTGGCAGTGTGCTATAAGTGCTTCCCTTGCCCAGCTTCTCTGATGCCACATTCCCAGAGCAAGTATGCAAACATCCAGAGAACAGAACTCTGTGTGCTCCAGTGAGAAACGCAGACCCAGGCCTCTCCGCCTGGAGATGCAGAGAGAGAGAAGGCTGTGTACCAGCGTTGTTTACCTAACCATAACCATCCACACAGATACAAATCAATAAAGTAACTCACATCATGACCTCTGTAGAGCAACCAGCAGCATAGCACCCTGCATCCCACTGCTGGCTTGCCTCTGAAGCTCAGTAGGGTTAGTCCTGGTCAGTCCCTGGATGGGAGACCAGATGCTGCTGGAAGTGGTGTTGGAGGGCTAGTAGGAGGTACTCATTCTTCTGGTCTGAAATAAAAATGCCCCATCGCAGTGATTGGAGACATTGCCCTGTGTAGGGTGACGACTTTCGGGTTGGGACATTAAATGGGTCTCCTGACTCGCTGTGGTCACTAAAGACTCCAAGGACTTATTGTAAGAGTAGTGGTGTTAACACTGGTGTCCTGGCTACCTAATCATTCCCAGCTTCTGATTGGCTTATTCGTGTCCTCTCCACTGTAACTATTCCTCAGGTCGTTGCTGTAAATGAGAACGTGTTCTCAGTCAAAATAAGGGTGAAATAAAAAAACATCACTGAAATCGAAGGAAAAACATACTTTCCCCACAATCTACTTTGACTCAAACTCCTCTGCGCCTACAGTGGCTTGCGAAAGTATTCCCCCCCTTGGCATTTTTCCTATTTTGTTGCCTTACAATATGGAATTAAAATTGATTTTTGGGGGGTTTGTATCATTTCATTTACACAACATGCCTACCACTTTGAAGATGCAAAATATTTTGGATTCGGAAACAAACAAGAAATTAAAACAAAAAAATGAAAACTTGAGCGTGCATAACTATTCACCCCCCCCAAAGTCAATACTTTGTAGAGCCACCTTTTGCAGCAATTACAGCTGCAAGTCTCTTGGGATATGTCTCTATAAGCTTGGCACATCTAGCCACTGGGATTTATGCCCATTCTTCAAGGCAAAACTGCTCCAGCTCCTTCAAGTTGGATGGGTTCTGCTGATGTACTGCAATCTTTAAGCCATACTACAGATTCTCAAGCGGATTGAGGTCTGGGATTTGACATTCCAAGACATTTAAATGTTTCCCCTTAAACCACTCGAGTGTTGCTTTAGCAGTATGCTTAGGGTCATTGTCCTGCTGGAAGGTGAACCTCCGTCCCAGTATCAAATCTCTGGAATACTGAAACAGGTTTCCCTCGAGAATTTCCCTGTATTTAGCGCCATCATTCCTTCAATTCTGACCAGTTTCCCAGTCCCTGCCAATGAAAAACATCCCCACAGCATGATGCTGCCACCACCATGCTTCACTGTGGGGATGTTGTTCTCGGGGTGATGAGAGGTTTTGGGTTTGCGCCATACATTGCGTTTTCCTTGATGGCCAAAAAGCTAAATTTTAGTCTCATCTGACCAGAGTACCTTCTTCCATGTGTTTGGGGAGTCTCCCACATGCCTTTTGGCGAACTCCAAATGTGTTTGCTTATTTTTTCTATAAGCAATGGCTTTTTTTCTGGCCACTCTTCCGTAAAGCCCAGCTCTGTGGAGTGTACGGCTTAAAATGGTCCTATGGACAGATACTCCAATCTCCGCTGTGGAACTTTGCAGCTCCTTCAGGGAGCTTTGTTGCCTCTATGATTAATGCCATCTTTGCCTGGTCTATGAGTTTTGGTGGGCGGCCCTCTCTTGGCAGGTTTGTTGTGGTGCCATATTCTTTCAATTTTTAATAATGGATTTTATGGTGCTCCTTGGGATGTTCAAAGTTTCTGATATTTTTTATAACCCAACCTTGATCTGTATTTCTCCACAACTTTGTCACTGACCTGTTTGGAGAGCTCCTTGGTCTTCATGGTGCCCCTTGCTTAATGGTGTTGCAGACTCTGGGGCCTTTCAGAACAGGTGTATATATACTGAGATAATTTGACACGTAGATTGCACACAGGTGGACTTTATTTAACTAATTATGTGACTTATGAAGGTTATTGGTTGCACCAGATCTTATTTAGGGGCTTCATAACAAAGGGGGGTGAATACATATGAACGCATCACTTTTCCGTTTTAAATTTTTTATATTTTTTTTAAGTGATTTTCAAAATTTCACTTCACCAATTTGGACTATTTTGTGTATGTCCATTACATGAAATCCAAATAAAAATCTATTTAAATTACAGGTTGTAATGCAACAAAATAGGAAATACGCCAAGGAGGTTGAATACTTTTGCAAGGCACTGTACACCTTCCTAGACTAGACCTGTGTCTGTCAGCATATGTTGAATTGACAGTCTGATCCAGACTGAGCCTATTTGAATAGTGGAACAGTCTATGAAGGTTATAGTTAGTGGCTCTAGATAATGATTCCTGGTCTATGAGCTGGGCTGGCGGATGGCAGGTCATGTGGCTATGCACTGGGTCTATAAATCCAGCTCTATGATGAGCAGACTGTTACTGTGTATGACTTATATCACTGAGGCTGAGGCCAGTAAAGACAGCCTCTTGTAAACATGTGGCATAGTTGCCGTGACACCGCTGTCAATTTTCATTTTTCAGCGGTTATTGGAGTGGAGAGTGCTGAGTTATGTCTCTGGGAGACTCTTGTTAAGACCTCCCTGTGAGAGAGAGAGGGGGAGAAAGGTACAAAGAGAAAGAGAGAGAGACCAGAAATTAAATTCATGTCATCACTCAAGATATACAGTATCATCTGTTTATTTAGTTGTTCTATGCCAAGCCTAGATGTAAGGCTCTGTTTAGATTTGTAATAGTGTAATAGTTGAGTTTTAGGGTTTAATAATTATTATAATTTTTTAAAATCTTGTCTCTCGTTTCCCCTTACCCCTCCCCCTCTCTCCCACTCCCTCTGTCTGTCTGTTGGTCTCTCTTTCTCTCACTCTCTCTCACTCTCTCTGTCTCTCAGGCCTACATGGTGGGAGGTGAGGGGCGATTATGAAGGGGATATGGGCACATTACTGCTGCATGTTTTCACTGGGGGGAGAGGAAGGATCTGAGAGGAGAGGAGGGCCCAGTGTGCTACTTTGAGAAAGCTCTTGCCCAGACTGCCTGGTGATGGCTGATGACACGGCACTGACTCACTGGCCTCAGCCCCGCCCCCAGGTGAATAATGCACAGCAGCGTCACTTACTGGAACACACACCACCACAACACAATGGAGACTACACACACACCACCACGACACAGTGGAGACCACACACACACCACCACGACACAATGGAGACTACACACACACACACACCACAACACAATGGAGACTACACACTCACACCACAACACAATGGAGACTACACACACTCACACCACAACACAATGGAGACTACACACACACCACCACAATAAAATGGAGACACACACACACACACACACACGAGTACACACACAGCGCTCTGACTAATGAATCAAACAGTGGACTAAAATCGAAACACCACCCACTCCTCCACCTTTAGCTAAAAATAACATCCAATGGATAACGCAAGACCTGACCTGTTTGGCACAGTGTGAAAGAGACAGTTAAACTCACACATTAAAAGTCATCAGGAGAACTAAAGCGTTGTTTTGAGACTGATCAATGAGGAAGCTGCTGCATGGACAGATCAGAGATCATAGGTGATGTGTCAGCCCTGGTTCAACCTGTCCCCCTCAATACCCACACTAATGAGAAGGGTACTTCCATAGACATTATAAAGCTCTGAGTCATTTATTAAAAGGTAGACAATGGTGGCTATAATAAGCAGCTCATATTCAAAAGAGTAGGCTTGATGTCCAATGTTCTCTCAGGTCAATGATTAATAAACAAAGAGCAAAGAAAAGCTGTCCTTGTAGTTGGATGAGATTGTTTCCTAATTAAAGATTTATATTACATAGATATACAACTCCTAGGCCAGGATGAGATAGAATCTATAGTGCGTGAAGGGTCATTGAGACAAAAGTATCAAAATGGCTCCTAGCGATCCACTTCACAAAGACAGACATTGTGCTTCAGCAAAGAACACCATACTGCATGGCCATTTCCTCTATTCGGCGCTCTTCGCAAGTCTAATATTTACAAAACTGCTATAGGTTGACAACCCTCAATTAAACTTGTCATAACAGAATCCATCCACTAGAAAACAGAGGGAGATGTAGTGGATGATGTCAACAGGGTGAGCGAAGGAGGAAGAGGGCACTCATACATGCCATGGGTAACCAGCTGTTATGGTTGAACTGGTTTCCTTTGTGCCCTGACTACACCTCCTCACACACACACACACACACATGCGCACGCACGCATACGCACACGCACACACACACACACACACACACACACACACATACAATCATACACACATAGGCATACACACACATACAGTGGGGCAAAAAAGTATTTAGTCAGCCACCAATTGTGCAAGTTCTCCCACTTAAAAAGATGAGAGAGGCCTGTAATTTTCATCATAGGTACACTTCAACTATGACAGACAAAATGAGAAGAAAAAAAAATCCAGAAAATCACATTGTAGGATTTTTAATGAATTTATTTGCAAATTATGGTGGAAAATAAGTATTTGGTCACCTACAAACAAGCAAGATTTCTGGCTCTCACAGACCTGTAACTTCTTCTTTAAGAGGCTCCTCTGTCCTCCACTCGTTACCTGTATTAATGGCACCTGTTTGAACTTGTTATCAGTATAAAAGACACCTGTCCACAACCTCAAACAGTCACACTCCAAACTCCACTATGGCCAAGACCAAAGAGCTGTCAAAGGACACCAGAAACAAAATTGTAGACCTGCACCAGGCTGGGAAGACTGAATCTGCAATAGGCAAGCAGCTTGGTTTGAAGAAATCAACTGTGGGAGCAATTATTAGGAAATGGAAGACATACAAGACCATTGATAATCTCCCTCGATCTGGGGCTCCACGCAAGATCTCACCCCGTGGGGTCAAAATTATCACAAGAACGGTGAGCAAAAATCCCAGAACCACACGGGGGACCTAGTGAATGACCTGCAGAGAGCTGGGACCAAAGTAACAAAGCCTACCATCAGTAACACACTACGCCGCCAGGGACTCAAATCCTGCAGTGCCAGACGTGTCCCCCTGCTTAAGCCAGTACATGTCCAGGCCCGTCTGAAGTTTGCTAGAGAGCATTTGGATGATCCAGAAGAAGATTGGGAGAATGTCATATGGTCAGATGAAACCAAAATATAACTTTTTGGTAAAAACTCAACTCGTCGTGTTTGGAGGACAAAGAATGCTGAGTTGCATCCAAAGAAAACCATACCTACTGTGAAGCATGGGGGTGGAAACATCATGATTTGGGGCTGTTTTTCTGCAAAGGGACCAGGACGACTGATCCGTGTAAAGGAAAGAATGAATGGGGCCATGTATCGTGAGATTTTGAGTGAAAACCTCTTTCCATCAGCAAGGGCATTGAAGATGAAACGTGGCTGGGTCTTTCAGCATGACAATGATCCCAAACACACCGCCCGGGCAACGAAGGAGTGGCTTCGTAAGAAGCATTTCAAGGTCCTGGAGTGGCCTAGCCAGTCTCCAGATCTCAACCCCATAGAAGATCTTTGGAGGGAGTTGAAAGTCCGTGTTGCCCAGCAACAGCCCCAAAACATCACTGCTCTAGAGGAGATCTGCATGGAGGAATGGGCCAAAATACCAGCAACAGTGTGTGAAAACCTTGTGAAGACTTACAGAAAACGTTTGACCTCTGTCATTGCCAACAAAGGGTATATAACAAAGTATTGAGATAAACTTTTGTTATTGACCAAATACTTATTTTCCACCATAATTTGCAAATAAATTCATTAAAAATCCTACAATGTGATTTTCTGGATATTTTCTTTTCTCATTTTGTCTGTCATAGTTGAAGTGTACCTATGATGAAAATTACAGGCCTCTCTCATCTTTTTAAGTGGGAGAACTTGCACAATTGGTGGCTGACTAAATACTTTTTTGCCCCACTGTACATACATATGCACAAGCACACACAGGCATGCACTTTCTCTCTCACACACACACACACACACACACACCTCCTCACACAGTCAGACAAAAAGCCTTGAGTGATAGCATCGGAACTCAATAGTTTATGAAATGGCATTTCTGTTCATCTATTAATCTGTCCGTTTCAATGCTTTGAAGTTGATCTGCTTTTGAAACAAAGCAGAATTCAGCAGAACTCACCAAAAGAGAAAGAAAAAGCAAGAGAAAAAAAGCCCCTTTCCAATACATGTCTGAATTATTACAGGGATGTAAGTATGTAACCTTAGCCAGGGGTAGAGGTCTGGAGTGCTTTTGAGTCTGTGTAAATGGATCTAATCAGAGTGCAGGGAAAACAAGTATGACCCTGTGCACTGTGCATGTAAGAGGTCATCCTGTCTGTTTGGCTTTCTGGGTCCTTACCATGTGCTTTCTCTGAAAGGGTCTGGACTAAACTGGTGTTGTAAATAACCCTAGCCAGGAGAGGAGAGACCTGTGTGTGTGTCTGTGTCTATGTGTGTGTTACGGGAGCATACTGGTCTCCTTGTGAACCAGGCTCAAACACACACACACTCACACACACACACACACACACACACACACACACACACACACACACACACACACACACACACACACACACACACACACACACACACACACACACACACACACACACACACACATACACACACACAGACAGGCAAACAGAGCAGAGTCCAACAGGCCCCTGTGTCTGATTCACAAGTATGGTTCGCTATTGTAATGATATGCCTCCCAACTCCCGCTCCACTGTCGATCACTAAGACCTGGCAGAGTGATAATTGAAAATGTAAATAAAAGTGCTCTGGAGAAATTCCACATGGATTATCACCCCAGTAACATCAGTAGACGATGGCTTATCTTTCAGGGCAGAAAAACAACGTTTCGTCTTGATTTCATAAACCCTGTCTTCTTTTATTAAAAGGTCTGCCATGCCAGGCTGGGAATGGGAGAGTAGCATTACATTTTTTGGTGATGGGGGGTTGGGTTGAGTTGGGGCAGGGTTGGGTTGAGTTGGGGGGGCATCATATAAAAGAAGATATACAAGCGATTCACATGCAAATGCTGTGGGTGATTTAGAAAGAGGGGAGAAAAGGGGAAATGTGCTATTGAAAGGCGATGGAGTGAGGGATGGAGGAGGAGGGTGTGAGGTAGCGGCGCTATGAAACAGAGAGACATTTGTGTAATCTGGCTTTATGTATCACCAGTTGTGAATAATAACATAAAGAAAACTTACCTCATCATGCCTGGTACAGCCAAGGCATAAATAACGACCAGAACAATGGAATTACTATTAGCCAGTCTCGTCTGGAGCTCACAGCTACATCACAGGATTCTTTAGAAGAGCTGGCAAGAAGATGAATGTTTTGTTAAATATCAGTGTGGGGGCATGTGAAGAAGGAGAGGAGGAGGGTTGAAGGGGAGGGGAGGATGGGGGGTAGCTTGCTGGGTCTTCTAAACTAAGAGTCTATCCTGGCACTTGTGTTAATTATGGTGTGTTGCTACGGATGCGTCACACTCCTCTTGGCCTGACTCTGGCGTCTCTGGCGCGTCGGTGGAGGGTTGTTATGGTATTAGATACATGTATTTGTTCAGTGGATTATGGGTAGTGTTCCATGGAATCCCAGGCGTCTGATTGGTCGACATGTGTGCTTTTCGGGACGTATTTCTTGGCTCACGGCATAATAATGTGCTATGTGACGCCACCAGCCCGGCTCCTTTCTCAAAAAGCTGAATTTTAGAAGCACATCTTTTATGATTCACTCCCAGAGAGTGTGAAATGTCTTGAAGCCTGTTTCCGTAGCTCAACGGCACTTCCTGGAATTAGGAAGAATAGGATCTTCTCAGAATGAGTTTGACTCTCTTTGTTTTTGTGATGAGTATACAGATACAGATGTTGACAAACACCCAGGTTGAGGATAACTGTAGCCAGGATAAATTAGGATAAAAGTATGTAGTCATAATTGTAGTGTCCGTCATCCATAAAGTCTACGACAGTGAGATCATGTGTGTGACCAGACAGAGGCGCTACCCCCAGGGTAGTGTGTGTGTGTGACTCAGTGGTAGCCCCAGTGTGCTCCTCTGCCCATACCCCCCTCCAACACACACATACACATACAACCTCATACACACATACAAACACACCGGCACACACACCCTAACCCCTAACACACCCTTATACACACATACAAACACACCGGCACACACACCCTAACCCCTAACACACCCTTATACACACATACAAACACACCGGCACACACACCCTAACCCCTAACACACCCTTATACACACATACAAACACACCGGCACACACACCCTAACCCCTAACACACCCTCATAAATCTATGGACACATAGCATTAGCACTTCATGTCCGGGGCCTGTGATCTAAGGAGACAGACATGTCCAGGCACAACCCCCTCCCTTTCTCTCTTTCTCTACCTTCTTTATTTTTCTAAACCTGGGACACACACGGTCAGGGGTGAGCCTGATAACATGACAATGGGGTGACAGAGACACAAGCTAGGGGGACAGAGTGACAGGGTGGTGGGGATGCAGGGTGACAAGGTGCTGGCACGGGGTGACAGAGAAACTCTCTGGTGAGGACATAGGTGAGTGATGGCAACTGACCAACGCATCCAATTCTCAACTTCTCTCTTTATTTCTGTCTCTTTTTCTGTCATTCTCTCTTTATCTCATGCTCTCTCTATCTCCGTCTTTAACCACTACCCCCGCCATCTCTTCCTCTTTTTTCCCAGACTTTGACAGAAGGTATGTGTTCTGTGTAGCCTGGTCCCAGGTCTGTTTGTGCTGTGTACCCTGGTTGGCACTAACATATCTTTGTCCAGGCTAGTCCTGTGTTCCTGTCTGGACACTGCAGGAGCTCAGAGTCCTCAACAGCCCACTTTGATCCTCTCCTCTGGAGCTGCTCATTGTTCCTGCTGTGTGTGTGTTTTCCCTCCAGCTCTGATGTCATCGCCGTGCCGTGCACTCATCCAGGCTTCATTAAGTTAGGGTCTTTTGTGTGGAGGGGAGGTGGGGGTCGGAGGGGAGGGTGGTGAAATGCTGCGCTGGTGGTGGTAGTGGTTAACATCCTTCCTGTTTGCTCTCTTGGCTGTGAGTCACTGCCTGTGACACTGAACGAGGCCAGAGGGCCAGGGGAGGTACATTCTGGTGGGCAGCCCCCCAACCCCCGTACCCCGACCCCCCTGACCCGGCCAGCCAGGGGAGAGGAGGAAATGAAAACATCTCCCCTTCGTTTCATACACCAACAACCTTACACACTAACTCAGCACAAAAGTGTGTCAAATCAAATCGATTGCAATTTTATTGGTGTATTACGGGTGTAGCGAAATACTTGTGTTTTCTAGCTCCAACAGTGCATGCTTGCACATTCTGAAATACATGTAATGTTTGTTCTAGTTATTGCTGAAATGGTTTCCTAGAATGGTTGAGAACACTGGTCATATTAGCCCAATACCGGAATGAATTAATAAATAATCTGCCCTGACCCTAGAATCAGATGAGAGATGTGATGGCATAGTGGAACAGTATGTGAGAGACTGTCTGACCTGAACATTAGCTACACACACAGAGCGTCTTGATCTGTGTCTAGTCCTAACTCCTAACCAGAGGGGTGTGGAGACAGACACTATAGCAGCACTCTCCCATTGGGTTAATAAGTATTCTGTCTTGGTCCCAGTCAGATGCACTTTACCTTCTAATACACTGTCTGTGTTTTCTGCCTTCAAAGCCACACTGCACAGCCGCAGTGACCTCATGTCTGCCACAGACGGCTTTTGTAAACTAATGAGTGATAGGGGCCAGGGCCTCCGCTGCTATCTGACCATGTATGTGTGACTGACTGTGTGCGTGTGTGCGTGTGTGCATGCGTGTGTGTGTGCATCCGTGTGTGTGTATTACTGACAGTGTGGGAGTGTGTATGTATAACTGAATGGAGAGTAGAGTGTGGTAATGCCTTGCAGGGTAATATGGTGACTGTATAATTTATTATGGTATGCGTCGTTGTCTGTGAGTTGTATTTATTTATACATAATGCTGTGTTTTCATTCAGAACATTCAATTGCTTGTGAAGTAACATTTTTGTACATATCAAAACCTGTTTACACACCGGTAATGAAATTCCAATGATTTAGATGGCGAGGCAGGTAAATCATGTATTCACAGTAGCTTCTCCAAAACGGGTTTATTCATATTAGTAATCACAAGTAAGCCCTCAAACACAGTTTTTTTTGTCTATCACAGAGATGACCTATGGTGGTCTCAGTGGTCATAGAGTGGTCCAGTGGGGGGTTAGTGGGGGTGTTCCAGGCAGCAGGAGTCAGTGTGATCCAGTGGGGGTGTTCCAGGCAGCAGGAGTCAGTGTGGTCCAGTGGGGGTGTTCCAGGCAGCGGGAGTCAGTGTGGTCCAGTGGGGGGTTAGTAGGGGTGTTCCAGGCAGCAGGAGTCAGTGTGGTCCAGTGGGGGTGGTCCAGTGGGGGTGTTGCAGGCAGCAGGAGTCAGTGTGGTCCATTGGGGGTTAGTGAGGGTGTTCCGGACAGCAGGAGTCAGTATGGTCCAGTGGGGGGTTAGTGGGAGTGTTCCAAATCAAATCAAATTGTATTGGTCACATTGTCACGCCCTGACCATAGAGAGCTGTTTATTCTCTATGTTGGTTAGGTCGGGGTGTGATTAAGGGTGGGTTATCTAGGGGAATTATATGTCTATGTTGGTCTGGTATCGTTCCCAATCAGAGGCAGCTGTTTATCGTTGTCTCTGATTGGGGATCATATTTAGGTAGCCATTTCCCCATTGTGCTTTTTGGGATCTTGTCTAGGTATAGTTGCCTGTGAGCACTACTCTGAGCTTCACGTTTCGTTTGTTCGCTTTATTGTTTTTGTCCTTTAAGTTTCTCTTCCAAATAAAAGGATGGAAACATACCACGCTGCATCTTGGTCCACTCCTTATAACGATCGTGACAGAAGATCCCACCACAAACGGACCAAGCAGCGTGGCCAGGAGGAGCAGACATCCTGGGCCCGGGAGAGAAAGGAGGATCAACGGCGACTCCGAAGTTCACGACCACGACGGAAGCCCGAGAGGCAGCCCCCCCCCAAAAAATTGGGGGGTCACACGGGTAGGTCGGCGAAGCCGAGTGGCGAGTCAGAGAGCGAAGAGGAATATTGGGATAGACTGAGCGAGGAGTATTGTGAGATAGTTGAGGGGAGTGATGAGGTAGAGTGGATGGTTTGGTGTCTGGAGAAAGACAGTCGTCGTGAGAAGCGTGGGACCAGTCAGGCTCCATGTTTCGCAGAGATAAGCACTGTGTCTCCAGTGCGCATCCACAGCCCGGTGCGTTCTGTGCCAGCTCCTCGCACTTGCCGTGTGAAAGTTAGCATCCAGCCAGGACGGGTTGTGCCGGCTCAGCGCTCCTGGTCTCCAGTACGCCTCCTCGGTCCAGGATATCCTGTGCCGGCTCTACGCACTGTGTCGCAAGTGCGCCTTCACAGCCCAGTGAGTCCTGTGCCAGCGCCCCGCACTTGCCGGGCTAAAGTGAGCATCCAGCCAGGACACGTTGTGCCAGCTCTACGCTCCAGACCTCCAGTGCGCCTCCACGGCCCAGTATATCCTGCGCCGGCCATACGTACTGTGTCTCCAGTGCACTTTCACAGCCCAGTGCGTCCTGTGCCTCCTCCCCGCACTCGCCCTGAGGTGCGTGTCATCAGCCCAGTGCCACCTGTACCGGTCCCACACATCAGGCCTCCAGTGCGCCTCCACAGTCCAGTACGTCCTGTTCCTCCTCCCCGCACTCGCCCTGAGGTGCGTGTCATCAGCCCGGTGCCACCTGTACCGGTCCCACGCATTAGGCCTCCAGTGCGCCTCCACAGTCCAGTACGTCCTGTGCCTGCTCCTCGCGCTCGTCCTGAGGTGCGTGTCACCAGCCCGGTACCACCAGTGCTGGCCCCACGCACTAAGCTTCCGGCGACAGTTCCCAGTCCAGAGCTTCCGGCGACAGTTCCCAGTCCAGAGCTTCCGGCGACAGTTCCCAGTCCAGAGCTTCCGGCGACAGTTCCCAGTCCAGAGCTTCCGGCGACAGATCCCAGTCCAGAGCTTCCGGCGACAGTTCCCAGTCCAGAGCTTCCGGCGACAGTTCCCAGTCCAGAGCTTCCGGCGACAGTTCCCAGCCCAGAGCTTCTAGCGACAGCTCCCAGTCCAGAGCTTCCGGCGACGTTTCACAGTCCGGAACCTCCTGAGACGGTCCACAGTCCGGAACCTCCTGAGACGGTCCGAGGTCCGGAACCTCCTGAGACGGTCCGCGGTCCGGAACCTGCTGAGACGGTCCGCGGTCCGGAGCCTCCAGCGACGGTCTGCGGTCCGGAGCCTCCAGCAACGGTCTGCGTTCCGGAGCATCCAACGACGATTCACGGTCCGGTTCCTCTGGCGACGACCCACGGTCCCGGTTCCTCCGGCGACGACCCACGGTCCGGTTCCTCCGATGAATCCACGAGCGGAGTGGGTACTTCGCCCCGAACCGGAGCCGCCCCCGACAGTAGATGCCCACCCGGACCCTCCCCTATTGAGTCAGGTTTTGCGGTCGGAGTCCGCACCTTTGGGGGGGGTACTGTCACACCCTGACCATAGAGAGCTGTTTATTCTCTATGTTGGTTAGGTCGGGGTGTGATTAAGTGTGGGTTATCTAGGGGAATTATATGTCTATGTTGGCCTGGTATGGTTCCCAATCAGAGGCAGCTGTTTATCGTTGTCTCTGATTGGGGATCATATTTAGGTAGCCATTTCCCCATTGTGCTTTGTGGGATCTTGTCTAGGTATAGTTGCCTGT
The DNA here is from genome assembly GCF_016432855.1 of Salvelinus namaycush. Classification (NCBI taxonomy): domain Eukaryota; kingdom Metazoa; phylum Chordata; class Actinopteri; order Salmoniformes; family Salmonidae; genus Salvelinus; species Salvelinus namaycush. The sequence goes on from NC_052336.1 coordinate 9,971,388, forward strand.
GAGCACTACTCTGAGCTTCACGTTTCGTTTGTTCACTTTATTGTTTTTGTTCTTTAAGTTTCTCTTCCAAATAAAAGGATGGAAACATACCACGCTGCATCTTGGTCCACTCCTTATAACGATCGTGACACACTTGCAGATGTTAATGCGAGTGTAGCGAAATGCTTGTGCGTCTAGTTCCAACAGTCCAGTAATATCTAACAAGTAATCTAACAATTCCCAACAACTACCCAATACACACAAGTCTAACAAGTAATCTAACAACTACCTAATACACACAAATATGAAGGGGTGAATGAGAATATGTAGATATAAGTAAATGGATGACCGATGGTCTAGCGGCATAGGCAAGGTGCAGTAGATGGTATAAAATACAGTATATACATGTGATATGAGTAATGTAAGATATAAAGTGGCATTATTAAAGTGGCATTGTTTCAAGTGATTAGTGATACATTTATTAAAGTATCCAGTGATTGGGTCTCACTGTAGGCAGCAGCCTCTCTGAGTTAGTGACTGCTGTTTAGCAGTCTGATGGCCTTGAGATAGAAGCTGTTTCTCAATCTCTCGGTTCCAGCTTTGATGCACCTGTACTGACCTCGCCTTCTGGATGATAGCGGTGGGAACAGGCAGTGGCTCGGGTGGTTGTTGTCCTTGATGATCTTTTTGGCCTTCCTGTGACATCGGATGCTGTAGGTGTCCTGGAGAGCAGGTAGTTTGCCCCCGGTGATGCGTTGTGCAAACCTGTTACGAGAATTATGTTCTCAATGTTCAAAACCCAATTCAATTAAACTACTCAGTCTGCAACCCAGAATTTGTAAGATACGGGTTGAATGAAACAGACGGAGGCCCAGCTATGATAGTCAAAATGTTTATTCACGAGAGCGCTAGTTCGTTGTACAAAACCATTCATTTTATACTGGCTCCTTACGCACATACTTTCACACACAAACAGTAGATATTATACGCACATACATACACACGAACAGTAGGTATCCTACGCACATACTGTATTAATACCCAGCCGACAAAGATTAGGGACCGTGAGAAGTACTCCCTGCCCTCTCCCAAATCTCTCAGTGGCCCCTAGCCAAGGTCGGCACCGAATCTTGCTCAGACTGTCTGTGTTTAAGATACTATAGAGACATATTGTACAGAAATATTGTTTTACCCTAATTCTGACTAAAACTACACACATAATGTATTATAACTTTACTGACTAAAACGCTGTTGCGCCTTCTTCACCACACTGTCTGTGTGGATGGACCATTTCAGTTTGTCCGTGATGTGTACGCCCAGGAACTTAAAACTATCCACCTCATCCCTTCTATGTGGATAAGGGGGTGCTCCCTCTGCTGTTTCCTGAAGTCCACGATTATATCCTTTGTTTTTTTGACGTTGAGTGAGAGGTTGTTTTCCTGACACCACACTCCGAGTGCCCACACCTCCTCCCTGTAGGCTGTCTCGTCGTTGTTGGTAATCAAGCCAACTACTGTTGTGTCATCTGCAAACTTGATGATTGAGTTGGAGGCGTGCATGGCCACGCAGTCGTGGGTGTACAGGGAGTACAGGAGAGGGCTGAGCACACACCCTTGCGGGGCCCCAGTGTTGAGGGTCAGCGAAGTGGAGATGTTGTTTCCTACCTTCACCACCTGGGGGCGGCCTGTCAGAAAGTCCGGGACCCAGTTGCACAGGGAGGGGTTGAGACCCAGGGCCTCCAGCTCGATGATGAGCTTGGAGGGTACTACGGTGTTGAATTCTGAACTGTAGTCAATGAACAGAATTCTTATGTAGGTATTCTTTTTGTCCAGATGGGTTAGGGCAGTCTGCAGTGTGATGGCCATTATGTCATCTGTGGACCTGTTGGGGCGGTATGCAAACTGAAGTGGGTCTAGGGTGGCCGGTAAGGTGGCGGTGATATGATCCTTGACTAGCCTCTCAAAGCACTTCATGATGACAGAAGTGAGTGCTACGGGGCGGTAGTCATTTAGTTCAGTTATCTTTGCCTTCTTGGGTACAGGAACAATGGTAGCCATCTTGAAGCATATGGGGACAACAGACTGGAATAGGGAGCTATTAAATATGTCCGTAAACACACCAGACAGCTGGTCTGCGCAAGCTCTGAGGACGTGGCTAGGGATGCCGTCTGGGCCAGCAGCCTTGCAAGGGTTAACATGTTTAAATGTTTTACTCATGTCAGTCACTGAGAAGGAGAGGGGGGGGGGCGCAGTCTTTGTTAGCGAGCTGCGACGGTGGCACTGTATTGTCCTCAAAGAGGGCAAAGAAGGTGTTTAGTTTGTCTGGAAGCATGACGTTGGTATCCGTGACGTGGCTGTTTTTGTTTTTGTACTCAGTGATTTCCTGTAGACCCTGCTACATACGTCTTGTGTCTGAGCCATTGAATTGCGCCTCCACCTTGTCCCTGTACCGGCATTTCGCTTGTTTGATTGCCATGTGGAGGGAATAACTACACTGTTTATATACAGCCATATCACCAGACCGCTTTCCATGGTTAAATGCGGTGGATCGCGCTTTCAGTTTTTTGTGAATGCCGCCATCCATCCACAGTTTCTGGTAGGGTAGGTTTTAATAGTCACAGTGGGTACAACATCTCCCTGCACTTCTTTATAAACGCACTCACCGAGTCAGCGTATAGATCAATGTCGTTCTCTGAGGCTGACCGGAGCATATTCCAGTCCGTGTGATCAAAACAGTCTTGGATCGTGGCTTCCAATTAGTCAGACCAGCGTTGAATGGTTCTCGTCCCTGGTACAACCTGTTTGAGTTTCTGCCTATAAGCCGGGACGAGCAAGATGGCGTCGTGGTCGGATTTGCCGAAGGGAGGGCGGGGGAGGGCTTCGTATGCATCGTGGAAGTTAGAGTAGCAGGAGTCATTGTGGTCCAGTGGGGGTGGTCCAGAAAGCAGGAGTCAGTGTGGTCCAGTGAGGGTGGTCCAGAAAGCATGAGTCATTGTGGTCCAGTGAGGGTGGTCCAGAAAGCAGGAGTCAGTGTGGTCCAGTGAGGGTGGTCCAGAAAGCATGAGTCATTGTGGTCCAGTGAGGGTGGTCCAGAAAGCAGGAGTCAGTGTGGTCCAGTGAGGGTGGTCCAGAAAGCATGAGTCATTGTGGTCCAATGAGGGTGGTCCAGAAAGCATGAGTCATTGTGGTCCAGTGGGGGTGGTCCAGAAAGCATGAGTCATTGTGGTCCAGTGAGGGTGGTCCAGAAAGCAGGAGTCAGTGTGGTCCAGTGAGGGTGGTCCAGAAAGCATGAGTCATTGTGGTCCAGTGAGGGTGGTCCAGAAAGCATGAGTCATTGTGGTCCAGTGGGGGTGGTCCAGAAAGCATGAGTCATTGTGGTCCAGTGAGGGTGGTCCAGAAAGCAGGAGTCAGTGTGGTCCAGTGAGGGTGGTCCAGAAAGCATGAGTCATTGTGGTCCAGTGAGGGTGGTCCAGGCAGCAGGAGTCATTGTGGTCCAGTGAGGGTGGTCCAGGCAGTAGAGTCAGTGTGGTCCAGTTGGGGGGTTAGTGGGGGTTTTCCAGGCAGCATGAGTCAGTGTAGTCCAGTGAGGGTGGTCCAGGCAGCAGGAGTCAGTGTGGTCCAGTGGGGGTGGTCCAGGCAGTAGAGTCAGTGTGGTCCAGTTGGGGGGTTAGTGGGGGTGTTCCAGGCAGCAGGAGTCAGTGTGGTCCAGTGAGGGTGGTCCAGGCAGCAGAGTCAGTGTGGTCCAGTTGGGGGGTTAGTGGGGGTTTTCCAGGCAGCATGAGTCAGTGTAGTCCAGTGAGGGTGGTCCAGGCAGCAGGAGTCAGTGTGGTCCAGTGGGGGTGGTCCAGGCAGTAGAGTCAGTGTGGTCCAGTTGGGGGGTTAGTGGGGGTGTTCCAGGCAGCAGGAGTCAGTGTGGTCCAGTTGGGTCAGAGACAGGGAGAGGAGAGTAGAGGAGGAGGAGGTATCAGTGTCAAGGAGGGGCGAGGCTTCTGCTGCTGTCTGTTGTTTGTTGACAGGAAGGTGTCATTTGGCAGAGTGTCTGTTGCTAAGGGCCGGGGGCCAGGATGGGCCTCCTTCATTCCTAATGACTATGGAGTGTGACTCACATGACGACATGTGAGTGGGGTGTAGACTAGAAGAGAAGAGCACCTGGCGCTGCCCCACTCCGCCAGCCTAGCTACCTCACCTCTCTCAGAGAAGGTAGAGCCTCTGTATCTTCATGTTTTCAACCACCGCTGAATAAACTATGAATAAAGGGACCATGTGACCCTCCCTAATTGTCATGTTTAAGCCCCTTCAAATGGGAGATGGAAAATTCCAGACTTGGAAGGTTTTTCAGCTCAGGCCACCAGACTCCTTTATCTGCTCATGGCAAAACTGAAAAAGGTAACAGCATATGTTTACATAATTTCATGTAAACAAATACAACATATTTTTTTCTCCTTTTTTTATGTAGGGCAAGAGCAAAAAGGAAAAACAACACTTGGTTGTGTGTGTGTTTGGTTTTACTATCCCTTACAAGGAAAAATGCCATTTTAGGCTTCGGGGTTAGGTTTAGGGTTAGGATTTTGTTTAGGGTTTGGGGTTAAGGTTGGTGTTAAAGTTAGGGTAAAGCTTATGGTGAAGGGGTTAGGGAAAATAGGATTTTGAATGGGAATCAATTGTTTGGTCCCCACAAGGATAGTAAAAAAAGTGTGTGTGTGTGTGTGTGTGTGTGCGTGTGCGTGTGCGTGTGCGTGTGCGTGTGCGTGTGTGTGTGTCAGTGATTTATTTTGTGTTTGGACAAGTATGTTAGATCTTGCTTCTCAAGCGTTTTTAATCTCTTTGAAAATATCAGTATTATTGACTTGATGGGAGTATGTGCCTAAACCAAAGATTTAATGTGCTGCTTTAGCATATTATATGTAGTTCCCTCTTCAGATATAATATGGCTTCTGTCACAAAACAAATACAGATTTTAAAATTATGACGTTGGTTTGGTTGCTTTTGCCCCTGCCTCGTGGCAGTTTTTTTCAACAAAAACAATAGAATACTCAGGTCGTGGATGTTTATAATTTCATAAAGCCTGCAATGTGATTTGTAAAAGAGGGGGGTATCCTAGTAATCGTTGTTGTCAGAGTCCCTCTACTCAAGCCAAGGTGTGGGTGAGACAACCACGCAATTACATCTCTGCATGTTGTTGAGACGTTTAGAATTCCCACAACCTAATACAGAAGCATTGATTCAAATTACAGGCTTTAGAGCCCACGGTGGGAACATATTTATTGTGGCACCTTTTCTTTCTCTGCCGGTGACAGTCGACTACAAAAACTAATTAGTGCTTTCAGCCTGACACCCATTAGCTGAAACACAATCCTCGAAGCTCTGTGAAAAATACAATTATGACATTCCTCTTTATAAATCACTAGTTAGGTCCTAATTCCCTTCCAATGGAAATATGATTTCCCACTACAAATTGTCTGTCCTGTTATATGTTCTGCAACACATAATTAAACCTGTGGTGTGCTTGAGGAGAGGAAGTCATTTTGTTCAAAGACTTTTGGCAACAGTAGTGTGCTCTGTCTTTATGCTTGTTTAAGTAACAGCTACTGGTGAACCTGGTCCTGTGAGTTGTTCTAATGGATTAGTAACAACAACAGCAGCAGCCACCTGTAAATAACCTGCGTTTGTCGCTCGGCCAGAAACACAGACACACACAAGAACACATACACACAGTGGCTGACATGGACACACACACACACACACACACACACACACACACACACACACACACACACACACACACACACACACACACACACACACACACACACACACACACACACACACACACACACACACACACACACACACACACACACACAGGAGATTAAATTAATCATAAAGTGAGTGTGGGTTCTGGTGGCCTTCAGCAAGTTAGATAGACGGCTGTCACTCGCTGACCTGGAGAAAATGTGTCCACACATTACTGCAGGCCATTAAAAACAATCCAGCGTTATTCTCAAAGGTGGCTTTGCTGCTGCTTCACACCAGGATAAATCATCCACTGCCTGGTGGTCGAAACACAACCAGAACAACACCCTATTATCAAAAGAAACAAAGTCTAAAGGAAACTTTTATGATAAATATTATTAACTTGTATTACCGTTTTTTCATAATTGTTCTACAAATCAACTCAAATTGTATTGGTCACATACACATGTTTAGCAGATGTTATTGGTCACATACACATGTTTAGCAGATGTTATTGGTCACATACACATGTTTAGCAGATGTTATTGGTCACATACACATGTTTAGCAGATGTTATTGGTCACATACACATGTTTAGCAGATGTTATTGGTCACATACACATGTTTAGCAGATGTTATTGGTCACATACACATGTTTAGCAGATGTTATTGGTCACATACACATGTTTAGCAGATGTTATTGGTCACATACACGTGTTTAGCAGATGTTATTATGGTTGTAGAGAAATGCTTGTGTTTCTAGCTCTGATAGTGCAGTTATATCTAACAATATCACAACATATACCAAATACACACAAATCTAAGTAAAGGAATAGAATTAAGAATATATAAAGTAAAAAAGTAAAAGTGAAAACCTGTATTTAACTAGGCAAGTCAGTTAGAACAAATTCTTATTTACAATGACGGCCTACACCGGCTGGGCCAATTCTGTGCCGCCCTATGGGACTCCCAATCACGGCCAGTTGTGATACAGCCTGGATTCCAACCAAGGTGTCTGTAGTGATGCCACAAGCACTGAGAAGCAGTGCCTTAGACCGCTGCGCCACTTGGGAGCCCAAGTGAAGTACAGATACCCCCAAAAACTACTTAAGTAGTACTTTCAAGTATTTTACTGAAGTACTTTACACAACTGGATGTGACATAGACAGAGCTGTAGGTCAAATCAAATCAAATCAAATTGTATTGGTCACATACACATGGTTAGCAGATGTTAATGCGAGTGTAGCGAAATGCTTGTGCTTCTAATTCCGACCATGCAGTAATATCTAACAAGTAATCTAACAATTTCACAACAACAAAGGAATGAATAAGAATATGTACATATAAATATATGGATGAGCGATGGCCGAACGTAAGCAAGATGCAGTAGATGGTATAGAGTACAGTATATACATATGAGATGAGTAATGTAGGGTATGTGAACATTATATAAAGTGGCATTGTTTAAAGTGACTAGTGATACATTTATTACATCCACATTTTTATTATTAAAGTGGCTAGAGATTTGAGTCAGTATGTTGGCAGCAGCCACTCAATGTTAGTGATGGCTGTTTAACAGTCTGATGGCCTTGAGATAGAAGCTGTTTTTCAGTCTCTCGGTCCCAGCTTTGATGCACCTGTACTGACCTCGCCTTCTGGATGATAGCAGGGTGAACAGGCAGTGGCTCGGGTGGTTGTTGTCCTTGATGATCTTTTGGCCTTCCTGTGACATCGGGTGGTGTAGGTGTCCTGGAGGGCAGGTAGATTGCCCCCGGTGATGCGTTGTGCAGACCTCACTACCCTCTGGAGAGCCTTACGGTTGTGGGCTGAGCAGTTGCCATACCAGGCTGTGATACAGCCCGACAGGATGCTCTCGATTGTGCATCTGTAAAAGTTTGTGAGAGTTTTGGGTGACAAGCCAAATTTCTTCAGCCTCCTGAGGTTGAAGAGGTGCTGTTGCACCTTCTTCACCACGCTGTCTGTGTGGGTGGACCATTTCAGTTTGTCCTTGATGTGTACGCCGAGGAACTTAAAACTATCCACCTTCTCCACCACAGTCCCGTCGATGTGGATAGAGGGGTGCTCCCTCTGCTGTTTCATGAAGTCCACGATCATCTCCTTTGTTTTGTTGACGTTGAGTGTGAGGTTATTTTCCTGACACCACACTCCGAGGGCCCTCACCTCCTCCCTGTAGGCCGTCTCATCGTTGTTGGTAATCAAGCCTACCACTGTAGTGTTGTCTGCAAACTTGATGATTGAGTTGGTGGCGTGCATGGCCACGCAGTCATGGGTGAAGAGGGAGTACAAGAGAGGGCTGAGAACTCACCCTTGTGGGGCCCCAGTGTTGAGAATCAGCGGGGTGGAGATGTTGTTTCCTACCCTCACCACCTGGGGGCGTCCCGTCAGAAAGTCCAGGACCCAGTTGCACAGGGTGAGGTTGAGACCCAGGGTCCCAAGCTTAATAACGAGTTTGGAGGGTACTATGGTGTTAAATGCTGAGCTGTAGTCGATGAACAGCATTCTTACATAGGTATTCCTCTTGTCCAGATGGGTTAGAGCAGTGTGCAGTGTGATTGCGATTGCGTCGTCTGTAGACCTATTGGAGCGGTAAGCAAATTGGAGTGGGTCTAAGGTGTCAGGTAGGTTGGAGGTTATATGATCCTTGACTAGTCTCTCAAAGCACTTCATGATGACGGAAGTGAGTGCTATGGGGCGATAGCCATTTAGCTCAGTTACCTTAGCTTTCTTTGGAACAGGAACCATGGTGGCCCTCTTGAAGCATGTGGGAACAGCAGACTGGGATAGGGATTGATTGAATATGTCCGTAAACACACCAGCCAGCTGGTCTGCGCATGCTCTGAGGACACGGCTGGGGATGCCGTCTGGGCCGGCTGCCTTGCGAGGGTTAACATGTTCAAATGTTTTACTCACATTGGCTGCGGTGAAGGAGAACCTGCAGGTTTTGGTAGCGGGCCGTGTCGGTGGCACTGTATTGTCCTCAAAGCGAGCAAAGAAGTTGTTTAGTTTGTCTGGGAGCAAGACATCGAGGTCCATGATGGGGCTGGTTTTATTTTTGTAGTCCGTGATTGACTGTAGACCCTGCCACATACCTCTCGTGTCTGAGCCGTTGAATTGCGACTCTACTTTGTCTCTATACTGACGCTTAGCTTGGTTGATTGCCTTGCGGAGGGACTACGCTGTTTGTATTCGGTCATGTTTCCGGTCGCCTTGCCCTGATTAAAAGCAGTGGTTCACGCTTTCAGTTTTGCGCGAATGCTGCCATCAATCCATGGTTTCCGGTTGGGGAAGGTTTTAATATTCGCCATGGGTACAACATGACCGATGCACTTGCTAATAAACTCTCTCCCTGAATCAGCGTATACATAAATGTTGTTGTTCGACGCTATCCGGAACATGTCCCAGTCCACATGATCGAAGCAATCTTAAAGCGTGGAATCAGATTGGTCGGACCAGCGTTGAACAGACCTGAGCACGGGCGTTTCCTGTTTTAGTTTCTGTCTGTAGGCTGGGAGCAACAAAATTGAGTCGTGGTCAGGTTTCTGTACCAAATATTAAGTTCTGCTTTTCTGATGTATCAAATACTTATGTCATGCAATAAAATGCAAATGAATTACTTAAAAATCATACAATGTGATTTTCTGGATTTTTGTTTTAGATTCCGTCTCTCACAGTTGAAGTGTACCTATGATAAAAATTACAGACCTCTACATGCTTTGTAAGTAGGAAAACCTGCAAAATCGGCAGTGTATCAAATACTTGTTCTCCCCACTGTATGTAAACATTATTAAAGTGACTAGTGTTCCATTTATTAAAGTGGCCAGTGATTTCAAGTCTATGTATATAGGCAGCAGCCTCTAATGTGCTACTGATGGCTATTTAGCAGTCTGATGGCCTTGAGATAGAAGCTGTTTTTCAGTCTCTCGGTCCCAGTATGGTCACTCGTATTAATAAGCATTACCATGACATTATAATGATTTGAAGAATAGACTCATCCATTTCCATTGCATTACAATGAAGAGGATAGGGATTAAACATAGGCCGCAATCTGTTATGTCCAGATTATTGTTGCAGTGGGTGAGCTAGGCTAATCCTCTACATAATTCTAATCCGACATTTAGTTGTTTGTCTGACCACAGTGCCCTTCCTACAGGTAAAGGGTGTGACTACCCTTTACCTGGGTGTGACTACCCTGGAGGTGGGGGGGGGGGGGGAACACACACTTACATACACACACACACACACAGAAACACACACTTACATACACACACACAGGAACACACACTTACATACACACACAGGAACACACCCACAGGAACACACACTTACATACACACTCACAGGAACACACACACACCCACACAGAAACTCACACACACACAAGAACACACACACAGGAACACACATTTACATACACACGCACAGGAACACACACACAGGAACACACACACAGCTCAAACACACTCGTGCTGTCAGTCTCCTGGCCTCTGTATGTCTCACGTCAGTGTTTGACTCGGTGTCACCGCTCCATTTGATGCCTCTGACTCTTCAAGCAGATTAGTGAAGGTGACTTAGAGGGGGAATTCCGGTGCATAATTGGCAAAATTTATAAACTAATTAAAATAACATTCTAAAGAGCGTTATTCTCTGCTATTATTAACTTGCTCTGATTGAATAAACAGGGGCCCCAATCGATGTGCACACTTCCTATCATACCCTTACTGTTAGTAAGCACAGTGTGCCGGACCCAGTTTCTCTAACGGTCAACCATAGGACAGTGAGGCTCTGTGTTGTGGTCAGATAATTTCAGGGCCAACTCATCCCAACTCACTCAGACACAACAGCAAAACATCACTTCTCCCTGCTTGTCCAATTCCACGTACATGTCCATGTTGCATGTTACACATTTTCTCCATGCAAACAAGTCAATAACAACAACCGTGTGTCCTGGCCTGCAGTATCTCTCTGTATGTGAAGGTACAGTCCTGCTCTCTGGCACCACGGTAGTAGCAGGCTTAGAGGGAGACTGGATCCCATTTCCCAGGCAGGCTGAACAGAACAGGGCAGAAACCCAAGGCAGTATTTGTGTGTGTCTCTGTGTGTGTGTGCGCAGGAATGTACTTGCATCTGTGTTTGTGTGTGTGTGCGTTTGTGTGCATGCATATGCGTGTGTGTGTGTGTGTGTGTAAACTGAACTAATTGCAGGATATTGGGTCTGGGATGATTAGAGGAAGAGGTGAATTCCTGTGCTGTGATGCAACCAGACCAAGGTAAGGCTAATTGTCACGCCCTGACCGTAGAGAGCTTTTTATGTCTCTATTTTGGTTTGGTCAGGGTGTGATTTGGGTGGGCATTCTATGTTCCTTTTTCTATGATTTGTATTGCTGTGTGTTTGGCCGGGTGTGGTTCTCAATCAGAGGCAGCTGTCTATCGTTGTCTCTGATTGAGAACCATATTTAGGTTGCCTTTCCCCACCGATGCTTTGTGGGTAGTTGTTTTCTGTTTTGTGTTTCTGCACCCGACAGAACTGTTTCGGTTTCGTTCGTTCTCTTTGTTGTTTTGTTATTTAGTGTTCAGTTTTATCAATAAATCATGAACACTTACCACACTGCGCTTTGGTCCACTCCTTCTTCAACAGACGATCGTGACAGAACTACCCACCAAAAACAGACCAAGCAGCGTGGTAAGAGGGAGCAGCGGTTTTTGGAGAGTTGGACATGGGAGGAAATCCTGGACGGCAAGGGACCCTGGGCACAGACGGGAGAATATCGCCGTCCTAAAGAGGAGCTGGAGGCAGCTAAGGTGGAGCGGCGACGCTACGAGGAGTTGGTTCAAAGAGGCGTGCACGAGAGGCAGCCCCAGAATTTTTTTGGGGGGGGGAGGCACACGGGGAGTGTGGCAGAGTGCTTACCGTGGCGAGCATGTGACTGGTCAGGCCCCGTGCTATGGGGTGATGCGCACGGTGTCCCCAGTGCGCACTCATAGCCCGGTGCGCTATATTCCAGCTCCTCGCATCTGCCGGGCTAGGGTGAGCATCCAGCCAGGAGGGATTGTGCCAGCCCTGCTCTCCAGACCTCCAGTACGTCTCTGCGGCCCAGGATATCCTGCACCGGCTCTGGGCACTGTGTCTTCAGTGCGTCTGCACAGCCCAGTGCGTCCTGTGCCTGCGCCCCGCACGTGCAGGGCCAAAGTCACCATCCAGCCAGGACGGGTTGTGCAGGCTCTTAGCTCGAGACCTCCAGTGCGCCTCCACGGCCCCAGTGTATCCGGGACCTCGGCCAAGGACAAGGGCTCCTGCATGTCTCCCCAGCCTGGTGAGTCCTGTGCCTGTGCTAAGAACTAACCTTCCTGCATGTCTCCCCAGCCTGGTGAGTCCTGTGCCTGCTCCCAGAGCCAGGCCTCCTGTGTGTCTCTCCACTCCAGTGGTGATCCATGGCAAGAAGCCTCCAGTGATGATCCATGGCAAAAAGCCTCCAGTGATGATCCATGGCAAGAAGCCTCCAGTGGTGATCCATGGCACGAAGCCTCCAGTGATGATCCATGGCACGAAGCCTCCAGTGATGATCCATGGCACGAAGCCTCCAGTGATGATCCATGGCATGAAGCCTCCAGTGATGATCCATGGCAGGAAGCCTCCAGTGGTGATCCATGGCACGAAGCCTCCAGTGATGATCCATGGCACAAAGCCTCCAGTGAAGATCCATGGCACGAAGCCTCCAGTGATGATCCATGGCAAGAAGCCTCCAGTGGTGATCCATGGCACGAAGCCTCCAGTGATGATCCATGGCACGAAGCCTCCAGTGATGATCCATGGCAGGAAGCCTCCAGTGGTGATCCATGGCACGAAGCCTCCAGTGATGATCCATGGCACGAAGCCTCCAGTGATGATCCATGGCACAAAGCCTCCAGTGATGATCCATGGCAAGAAGCCTCCAGTGGTGATCCATGGCACGAAGTCTCCAGTGATGATCCATGGCACGAAGCCTCCAGTGATGATCCATGGCACGAAGCCTCCAGTGATTATTCATGGCAAGAAGCCTCCAGTGATGATCCATGGCAAGAAGCCTCCAGGGGTGAGACATGGCACGAAGCCTCCAACGGGGGCCTCCAGTCCGGAGCCTCCAGCGACGGTCTCCAGCCCGGAGCCTCCAGAGACGGCCTCCAGCCCGGAACCTCCAGAGTCGCCCTCCAGCCCGGAGCTTCCAGAGGCGCCCTTCAGTCCGGAGCTTCCAGAGACGCCCTCCAGTCCGGAGCTCCCAACGAGGGTCCCCAGTCCGGCCCCCACAATGAGGGTCCCCAGTCCGGGGCCCGCTAAAATAGTATTTGAACTCAGGTCTGGTTGGAGTCTCCCTCTCTAGTCATAGGGAAGCTTGAACACAGATCAGTGCTTGCTGTACTCAATAAATAGTCTCTCTTTTTCTAAAGTCACGCCAAACAAACACAGTACTACTTAGGTAGCCTTTCCCCACCTGTGTTTTGTGGGTAGTTATTTTCTGTCTTTGTGTCTATACCAGACAGGACTGTTTCGTTTCGTTTCATTCTCTTTGTTATTTTGTTCAGTGTTCTGTTTTTTAATAAATTAACATGAACACTTACGACGCTGCGCTTTGGTCCGACTACTCTTCATCTGACGACGAAAATCGTTACTGTTACTTACTAAATCGTTACTCTTCGTTTACTGTGTTTGTTTGGCGTGACTTTAGAAACAAAGAGAGAGAAAGAGAGACTATTTATTGAGTACAGCAAGCACTGATCTGTGTTCAAGCTTCCCTATGACCAGAGAGAGGGAGACTCCAACCAGACCTGGGTTCAAATACTATTTTAAATCTTTCAAATACTTTGAGCGTTTGCTTAAGGCAGCCTGGAGTGCCTGATGACCAGGGGTTGCACTTTTGTCACTATTCCATTGGTTTCATTGCTCCAGACACACTCAATCAAGCACAGCTATAGTATTTGAAAGATTTCAAATATTATTTAAACCCAGGTCTGAGGACTACTCCTCTTACATATACCCTCCAATCAGAGCAGGATGAGCAGGAAGAGGACATTGTTTACCAATAGAACTAATCACCCTGATGACACCTCTATAAACCTCAGCTAACTGTCTGCTGTCAGTCTCTTGATGGGGGGGCAGTGACTCGTGTGACTGGAGAGTACCTAGGTGTGACCACAGACAATGCTGCAGCAGCGCCAAAGACAAATAGACGGGGGTGCCGTGCGCTGGGGCAATATTTGGCTTGGCCAGATGGCCAGAGAGAGCATGCAGGGCCAGGCAGGCTTCATAGCCCTTTCCACATCTGCTGCTTGTGATTTGACAGTCAGCCAGCGAGTGTCCGTCCGTCTCTTTGCGTTTGTGTGTGTGAGGTGTTTCCTGTGCTCTGAGGTAGTCAAACAGCGTGATGGGATGGGATGAGCCCTCCAACACTGACTGAATAGTGGACTGACTGACTGACTGACTGACTGACTGACTGACTGACTGACTGACTGACTGACTGACTGACTGACTGACTGACTGTGCAGTGAGCACGACCCTGGAGTTGAGAAACATTATTGCCCCATGGGCACAGGGACATAGCTTTTCCCCTGGGATGAGCTTGGCTATAGTCGATATAATAGAGATACTTACAAAGTATAAGCAAAGTTTTGTTTTAACCTTAGGCCTATGTGTCATATAAATGTAGAATTATTGTATGGTGACATGCATGATAGAATAGAAATAACAGGATGTAGTCAACAAACGTGGAGTGTTTTTCAATATGCTGTGCTCAGATTGGCTGCTCTCATTAAGGCAGGAGGAGCTAATGTTAGAACTAGCCAAACTCCTCCTCTCCTCTCTTTGAGGACTGCCAGAGTAATACTAGTGGTGTGGTCCCGTTGCATCACCAGTCACCCCGTCCACATTCAGAAGCTTGCTTTCGCAGCTGTTTAATATAAATTCTCTGTGAATATCTTTGTCCAGATGGTTTATTTTTACAAACAATACACAGGCCCGCATTCCTGCAGTGTGCCCCCCACCCTCCCCTGCCTGCCTAACTAGCAAGACTCACTTTGGAGAGAGAGAGATGGAAGGGTGGGGGTAGAGGGGTGCACAGTAGGCACAGTGACACTAGTCTCATGCCAACAAGGTACAATAAAAGCAATATGTTCCTGTACAGGTATGGATACATACCATAGACATAGATATTCATAGACAGATACACACATAACACACAGTGTTTCATGTGAGGACTCAACAGATGTGAGGGGTAAAAAAGTGCATGTAGATGGACTTTGGATTCAATGTGTTTATTTGAACAGGATACATAACCATTTGTCATAGATCATCGGGGTTCCAGATGAGAACCAGATGATGGCACAGCAGCGTTGTGTTCGTTAATGTCACTGATAATGTCACTGAGGGGCGTGGTGTTTTCGTTTACCCTCCGGTCAGCC
Source organism: Salvelinus namaycush (assembly GCF_016432855.1). Taxonomy (NCBI): domain Eukaryota; kingdom Metazoa; phylum Chordata; class Actinopteri; order Salmoniformes; family Salmonidae; genus Salvelinus; species Salvelinus namaycush. The sequence goes on from NC_052336.1 coordinate 9,986,549, forward strand.
AGGCGGTCCCAGGCCCTGCACCCCTGCCTGCACCTCCAGGCCCTACTGACACTGGAAGTCTACCAATGCCTGCGCCCCTGCCTGTACCCCTGCTTGCACCCCCTTCTGTACCTCTGCTACACTCCTGCATGCACCCCCAAGTCCCTCAGGCCCTCCACCCCTGCCTATATCCTGGACTGCACACCCAGGCCCTACTGTCACAGCCAGCTAATGCACAGGCCTGGACCCCTCTCTGCACCCCCAGGCCCCACTGCAACAGCTAGCGAGCCAGCCACTGCACACTACACATCCACTCCCTTCCAGCCAACACCTCCTCACAAAGGGAGCTCCTAACAAGAGAGAAGAAAGAGCCAGAGGCACTTGGACGGGATTACATCCTAGTCAAATTCTTCAGTCCCCTCCACAGGCCGCCCCTTAACCCTCCCCTCCCCTGTTCAGAGAGAGGGTCTACACAAGAACCAATGGAGTGTTCACAGTTGGATGGAGTAGACTGACAGAGGGTCCAGTCTCTACAGAAGGTATATCGTGTACTGAGGATTCAGTACACGATAGATTCAGATTGGGTTTGTGCAATGGGGGAGATCTTTGTGGGCTATACTCAGCCTTGTCTCAGGATAGTAAGTTGATGGTTGAAGATATCCCTCTATTGGCGGAGGGGCTGTGCTAAAGTGGGTGGGGTTATATCCTGCCTGTTTGGCCCTGTCCGGGGGTATCGATCGTCGGACGGGGCCACAGTGTCTCCTGACCCCTCCTGTCTCAGCCTCCAGTTTATGTGCTGCCATACTTTATGTGTCAGGGGGGCTAGGGTCAGTCTGTTATATCTGGAGTATTTCTCCTGTATTATCCGGTGTCCTGTGTGAATTTAAATATGCTCTCTCTAATTCACTCTCTCTCTCTCTTTTTTCTCTCTCTCTCTCTCTCTCTCTCTCTCTATCTCTCTCTCTCTCTCTCTCTCTCTCTCTCTCTCTCTCTCTCTCTCTTTCTCTCTCTTGGAGGACCTGAGCCTTTTCTCTCTCTTGGAGGCCCATGCCTCAAGACTACCTGGCCTGATGACTCCTTGCTGTCCCCAGTCCACCTGGTCATGCTACTGCTCCAGTTTCAACTGTACTGCCTGCGGCTATGGAACCCTGACATGTTCACCGGACGTGCTACCTTGTCCCAGACCTGCTGTTTTCAACTCTCTAGAGACAGCATGAGCGGTAGAGATACTCTGAATGTTCAGCTATGAAAAGCCAACTGACATTTACTCCTGAGGTGCTGACCTGTTGCACCCTCTACAACCACTGTGATTATTATTATTTGATCCTGCTGGTCATCTATGAACATTTGAACATCTTGGCCATGTTCTGTTATAATCTCCACCCGGCACAGCCATAAGAGGACTGGCCACCCCTCATAGCCTGGTTCCTCTCTAGGTTTCTTCCTAGGTTCCGGCCTTTCTAGGGAGTTTTTCCTAGCCACTGTGCATCTACACCTGCATTGCTTACTGTTTGGGGTTTTAGGCTAGGTTTCTGTACAGCAGCTGATGTAAGAAGGGCTTTATAAATACATTTGATTGAGTTACTACAGTATATACACTACCGTTCAAAAGTTTGGGGTCACTTAGAAATGTCCTTGTTTTTGGAAGAAAAGCTAATTTTTCGTCCTTTAAAATAACATAAAATTGATCAGAAATACATTGTAGCCATTGTTAATGTTGTGAATGACTATTGTAGCTGGAAACGGCAGATTTTTAATGGAATATCTACATAGGCGTACAGAGGCCCGTTATCAGCAACCATCACTCCTGTGTTCCAATGGCACGTTGGGTTAGCTAATCCAAGTTTATCATTTTAAAAGGCTAATTGATCATTAGAACACCCTTTTGAAATTATGTTAGCACAGCTAAAAAACTGTTGTCTTGGTTAAAGATATTCCATAAAAAAATCTGCCGTTTCCAGCTACAATAGTCATTCACAACATTAACACTGTATTTCTAATCAATTTGATGTTATTTTAATGGACGAAAAAAATAATTTCCTTTAAAAAACAAGGACATTTCTAAGTGATCCCAAACTCTTGAACGATAGTGTATATATTTTCACTATAGCTTTAGAATGAGAATCTGTTTTTTTTTTGCCTCTGTGGAGTTCCTGTATATTTACCTTTTATGATGAAGGAAGTGTATCATACTTCCTAAATTGACAGTTATCAGCTGTAAACATTCAATAGGGAAGATAGCTGTATGTCTGCCTGGTGTAAACCATATTTTAGGAACTTGCCTTGACTCGCCCAGAACTCCCACCAAGCCTGTGAGAGGCAAGGCCATCACCCCACTGATGTTTTCCCATGTCCTCTTAAACACCCACAGCACAGCACAGCACACCCCTCAGGACTCTTTATCCCTCCTCTCTCTCGCTCTCTCTCTCTCTCTCTCTCTCTCTCTCTCTCGCTCTCGCTCTCGCTCTCCCTTCCCTTTCCTTTCCCCTCTCTCTCTGTCTCTCCCCTCTTTCTCTCTCTTTATTGCCCCTCTTCTCTCTATCTCTCTTTCTCTCTGTCTCTCCTCCTCACTCACTCCTTCATTACCTTTACTCTAGGTGTTCTTGTCCAATCCACCACCATGAGACCAAGCTGTGAAGCAGCCTATTGGGGGTGCTTCCTCCTGTTCCTCCACATGATCCCCCCACAGTGGCGGAAGGGGTCAGGTAACAGGTGGACAAAGCCTGGTCGATTCAGAGTAAATGATGCGTGGTCCCAGCGCGGTAAATAAGAGGCAGAGTGCCATCAAAGCAGGGCAGCCTGAACAGCTGCCATTCCTGCTGGGTTCCTGCCGCTGCCGGTGCTGATGGTGGGGATGAGGTCACCTGGCTGAGCCCACCGTGGCTCACCATGTACAGAGGGACAGGATGTGTAGATGTAGTTGACCGCACTGCCTGTGTAAAGTGGAGAACTCACTGATGTGATGTATAAGTTCACTTTAATGATCAGAAGAGTAGTGACATTGTTCTTGATTAGGAAAACTATCAACCAAAGATAAATGGAAATAGGTTTTTGGGCTATGGGCGATGGCATAGGGTAAGATTATAGTTGTTTGTGGATGATAGTGGTAATAACTATTATTTTTTGTGTTGTGTTTTTCTCCTCGCTTATCTTCCATGGAGAAGTGTGACAGTCATTTCAGTGGTGAGGATAGGTTTAAAAATCCCTGCAATAAAACCACATAGTTTGAAAACAAAAAAACATCCAGCAGTTTCCAAAACGCTCCTTATAGTTACTGCTGTAATTTTGTTGTTCCCTCACCAGCGACAGAACAGGAAGGGGCTATAGAGCTGTAGCCGTTGTTTGTAGGTAGCCTGCATGTCTTGTGTTGTTTAGAAAGCCTTGCGTCAGAGCTGCTGACCTCAGAGCTGAAAGACTGAATCACTCAGCAGCCTTCCCTCTGGAGCTCCTCCCTTCACTGGAGCCAGGGAGGCAGCCCCAGCTGCCTGCTCTCCCAGCCAGGGCTCCCCAGCCAGGGCTCCCCAGCCAGGGCTAACCCAGCCAGGGCTAACCCAGCCAGGCCTCCCCTCAGCCAGGCCCCACGGCACTGCTCCACAACCCTCCTGGAGCTGGGGACAGGTTCTGGGCCTGGAACTCTTCCTCACATCGCAGCCAGGACAGCAGCCCGCCAGCCCCCTCAGCCAGGCCCCATTGTGGTGCTCCACTGCCCAGTAATTGAAGCCTTGGACTTGGGATATATTTAATCACCATAACAAGGAGTTGGTAGGAATAAATGACCTTGTAAAGTCTTGCTCTCTGTGAAGCTCTCTGAATGAGCTGGATCACAGCTTATGGGCTGGGGTGGAGGAGGGTGGAGTTGTGTATGTGCAGTCCACCTACCTCCCCTGCTCCCCTTGCCCAGCCACCACCACCCCTCCTCCATGCCTTCCTCCCTCCCTCCATCCACACCCCTAGCACTACCTCCCCTGCCCAGCCACTCCTCCCACCCTCCTGCCACCCCTCTCACCCCCATCCCCACCGACTGCAGGCCAACAAATTTCATTACAACAGCCTTAAACTGCCCAGTTTTAGAGGCTTCTAATTATTCCTCTCTTAGATGTGGTTGTGTCGAGAAAGGCTGTAAATCAACAGAAGTGGGAGACGCCAGGCCTGGAGCTGTGAGAAAACTGTAAACAAATTGTCTACCCCTCCTCTCCTCCCTCCCTTCCTCCATGCTTTTGCTCCCTCCATCCATCTATCCTTCAGCCTACCCCCTCATCTTCCAGCGACATGCAGGAACACAGGGACAGAGAGATGGGGGGAAAGTGTGTGGGGGGGCTGTTGTCCAACTGAACACCTCAAAGCATTATATGAGGCCAACACTATATATACACTCCATTGTCGCATGCCAAATGGCACCCTATTGCCTATATAGTGCACTACATAGAGCTCTGTTCAAAAGTAGTGCACTGTGTAGGATAATGGGGTGCCATTTGGGATGCATCCTATATCACATAACTAGGTCACTCAGGAGATGGAACGATAGCAGATTGGACAGATTTGTATGAAATGATAGCATGTTTATGAAGAGGAGATAAAACCAACGTGATATAGTATGACTGTGGACAGATGGGACAGGACAGTAGCCTGGATATATGAGCTGATCTTAGGAAACACAGTCAGTCATATTGAAAAGACTTTGTCCTCTGACTCCTCGTATCCTCTGCTGTAGTGTCTAGTACTGAACATACATGATAGAGCCCCATTGACCACAGAGCTGAGCCCCACTGGTATAGGTATAATAGGAGTTGTGCCTTTCGGCCTGTAGGTGTGATGGGTTGTCTGTGGCCTCATTAGTGTGAGCGTACACTGGTCAGGTGTTGCGCTGAGGGCCGAGTTAGGGGAGTGACATGCCCAGCAGACAGAAGTGCTAGCTGAGTGGTACCTGGAATCTGCCTGTCCTGTCTGTCTATGCTGCTCCCTCCACAGACTAGCCTGCCTGTAATCAGCCTCTTTAATGGTTCCATCCAGTAATTGCTCTGTATAGCCCCAAGATAGCAATCAAAGGGCTCAGAGATGCTGAATTCCACTCTCTCTCTCTCTCTCTCTCTCTCTCTCTCTCTCTCTCTCTCTCTTTCTCTCTCTCTCTCTCTCTCTCTCTCTCTCTCTCTCTCTCTCTCTCTCTCTCTCTCTCTCTCTCTCTCTCTCTCTCTCTCTCTCTCTCTCTCTCCCTCTCTCTTTTTGTTTTATCCGCTGCTTAGTTTTTGGGGGCACTGTAACAAAAGCATCTTGGCATCTGTTTCTTGGTGTTTGAGAGGAGGGAGATCAATTCAAATTGAACTAATGGCAAAATTGATATCTCTTTGAAGAGTGGGCCCAGTCCCCGCTTCCCCGGCCTCTGTCTTGTGTGCAGTTTTCCCTGTCTGCTCTCTTATCTTTCAACAATTACAAGGCCTAGTCTAATGGCCCTTTTAAGTTGCCTGCCAGCTGTATTTGCAAAAAAAAATTATGTCTTCATCTTCCTAAGACAAATACAGCTGTGGTGAGTGAGGATCATTCTTATGCAGTGTCAATGCCTTTACTCTGAAGTCATGGCTGCATGGGACATCACACTGTTGGTTGGTGAGATGAGCTATGGCTGTGTCCTCAAGTCAGTTTGGGCCTACAGGTACACGTACACTATGTGTCATTTGTTATGCTCCAGGGACGTGTGTGTCACAGTCACTTGTTTAGTGGAGAGGGAGGGAGGCTACGAACGAAGGGGGGCTATGATCAGTACAGCGATGTAGCAGGGTGAGATCATTAGTTAACACAGTGACAAGAGAAGGAGGAGGAGACACCTGCCGCTCAGCAGATGCCCCATCCCCAGCCCCAGCCCCCACCAGTCCCAGTACCCATGTAGGCCTAGCCTGTCAGGTGGGTGGGGATAACTGATGCACATTGCCTGAAGGAGGCATCAGCCACCAAAATACACCTGCTTCTTATCTCCCACCTATCCTGTATCTAAGTACTGACAATGACCCTACAACTCAACACAGAGTACATTACCAGTCCATACCTGTTAATGACATCAGATGCCTTCTACAGTTTCCAGGTCAAAGAGGGAGAGAGTAAACATGGTGTCCTTTCCACCTGTGAGAGGGTGAGATGCTAACCTGATTAGAGATCTACCTTGAATGATCCAATGCAAGGAGGTCAAATCTCATCGTTGTTTAGCACGCACAACGATGGATACTAATATATATGAGAAACTGAGAAAGAGAGAGAGAGAGCGAAAGAGGGAGATGAAGAGAGATAAGACAGGCAGCAGATACCAGAGAAAATAATGAGGAAGTCAAGGAGAAGAGGGTATCAGTACCACAGCTCAACTGAGAGAGAGAGAAGGGAAAGAGAGAGTGTTGGAGCGGGTGAAAGAAAGTAGCGCTGGCCAAGTGTTTGAAGTGTATCACTGTAGGCCAAACATCTGAAGAAGACAAGATTGCAAACATGTCACAGTATCGCCTGCTTGCACTTAACAGCAGATGTTAGGTCTCTCTAGGCTGGGTAATGGCTCCATATTCAGGTTGGCCTGACCTGATGAATGAATAACGTGCTGCACAAAAAACTGAAACTGTAACAAGCTCATAACGCCGATCGCAAATCCTTTGCTCTTTTCCTCTTTCACCCTCCCTCCCTTCTCACCCCCACTCCTCCTCTTCTCCACTACTTCCCTGGTTGCAGAATGCCCAGCCACGCTTCCCGTTTAGTGTGTAATTACTTTGAAGGCGACGGATGCCAATACATTCTCCGCACGTAATAGCACCGGGGCGATTTAGCTCCTAATTTATGGGCAAAGGGTTCAAAGTTGTAATAATATTTGGCTAATATCATGGTAGGCCCTGTCTGCTCTGCCGTGATGGATGGAGGCAGGATCAAGCCATTGTGATTCTGAGCATGACGAGATATTGGCACCAAACAAGTTTATACCCCCACAACACAGTCCTTTATAGGGCTGGCCGTGGCTGTTCCGAGGCTGGACAGGGCGTGGGAGAGGAGACAGAGGGGGGGTTCATGAATTATATATACTGTATGACTGAGTGATTGGGCCTGGGCCTGGCCATACAGACAGAGACGACATACAAGGGAGAGAAGGGCTAGCTAGCTGACACATTGCTGTCCTCTCCTGCTCATGTTTATGTACATTAATGATCAGAAGCTGGAATAAAACAGCGTCTCTCTATTTGGTTTGGTGTCTGTGTTGGTGCAGTTCATTGGCAGTAAAAGACAAAGCCACGGGCGGTGATGGTGGCTGAAGTGATGATGAGTTATTTGGGCAGAGCTGGTTGGCTAACAGGCATGATGTGGGAGGGGCTGTAGTGTTTTGGTTAACTTCTTATGGCTGGGGGCAGTATTGAGTAGCTTGGATGAATAAGGTGCCCAGAGTAAACTGCCTGATACTCAGGCCCAGTTGCGAATATATGCATATTATTAGTATATTTGGATAGAAAACACTCTGAAGTTTCTAAAACTGTTTGAATGATGTCTGTGAGTATAACAGAACTCATATGGCAGGCAAAAACCTGAGAAAAAATCCAACCAGGAAGTGGGAAATCTGAGGTTTGTATGTTTTCAACTCATCGCCTATCGAATATACAGTGGGATATTGGTCATATTGCACTTCCTAAGGCTTCCACTAGATGTCAACAGTCTTTAGAACCTTGTTTGATGCTTCTACTGTGAAGGAGGGGGGAATGAGGGCTCTTTGAGTCATGGGTCTGGCAGAGTGCCATGAGCTGACCAGGCGCGTTCACGTGAGAGAGTTAGCTTGCGTTCCATTGCATTTCTGAAGACAAAGGAATTCTCAGGTTGGAACATTATTGAAGATTTATGTTAAAAACATCCTAAAGATTGATTCTATACTTCGTTTGATATGTTTCTACGAACTGTAATATGACTTTTCGTCTGAACTTTCGCATGGACTTGCCCGCGCGTCGTGAGTTTGGATTGTGAACTGAACACGCGAACAAAAAGGAGGTATTTGTACATAATTTATGGACTTTATGGAACAAATCAAACATTTATTGTGGAACTGGGATTCCTGGGAGTGCATTCTGATGAAGATCATCAAAGGTAAGTGAATATTTATAATGCTATTCTGACATCTGTTGACTCCACAACATGGCGGATATCTTCATAGCTTGTTTGGGCTCTGAGCGCTGTACTCAGATTATAGCATGGTGTGCTTTTTCTGTAAAGTTTTTTTGAAATCTGACACAGCGGTTACATTAAGGAGAGGTTTATCTAAAGTTCCATGTCGTAAAGTTTTTTGAAATCTGACACAGCGGTTGCATTAATCTTATGGCTGGGATCCCGTTAACGGGATCGATATGACAACAGTCAGTGAAAGTGCAGGGCGCCAAATTCAAAACAACAGAAATCTCATAATTAAAATTCCTCAGACATACAAGTATTTTACACCATTTTAAAGATAAACTTGTTGTTAATCCCACCACAGTGTCCGATTTCAAAAAGGCTTTACGACGAAAGCACAACATATCATTATGTTAGGTCAGCACCTATTCACAGAAAAACACAGCCATTTTTCCAGCCAAAGAGAGAAGTCACAAAAAGCAGAAATAGAGATAAAATGAATAACTAACCTTTGATGATCTTCATCAGATGACACTCATAGGACTTCATGTTACACAATACATGTATGTTTTGTTCGATAAAGTTCATATTTATATCCAAAAATCTCTGTTTACATTGGCACGTTATGTTCAGTAATGTTTTGCCTCCAAAACATCCGGTGATTTTGCAGAGAGCCACATCAATTTACAGAAATTCTCATAATAAACATTGATAAAAGATACAAGTATTATACATGGAACTTTAGATTAACCTCTCCTTAATGTGGGTCTGGTTACTGGTTTTACTGGTGTGAGTTATAATTCTGAGGTGGTTTAACCCACTGTTTGGGTTAGCTTTAGCTCTTCAGGTTAGTCCACATCTATTTTGTCCAAAGACCAAACTTCACTTTTCTACAAACGTTTGAATATTGGCCATACAGCAAAACGTATCAGAATGCAGAATTCATAGTACTGCAATGCCTTTAACAATGGTTTTAACTTGATACAATTATCTATTTTCATCTAAGTGAAATCCTTTATTCCTTAGAAAAATTGGGATATACACTGAGTGTACAAAACATTAAGAACATATTCCTAATATTGAGTTGATTCTACAATGCTGGCCCATGTTGACTCCAATTTTTCCCACTATCACGTTTAAGGTAAGACCCAGATGCAGACTGTGTCGAAGTAACAATGTTTATTACAACAACAAGGGCAAAGGTACAGGACAGCAGGCAGGCTCAGGGCAGGCCGAAGTCAGTAATCCAGAGTAGTGGGGCAAAGGTGCAGGACGGCAGGCAGGCTCAGGGTCAGGGCAGGCAGAAGGGTCAAAGCTGGGAAAAACTAGAAAACAGGAACTTAGACAAGACAGGAGCAATGGGAAAACGCTGGTAGGTTCTACGAACAAAACAAACTGGCAACAGACAAACAGAGGACACAGGTATAAATACACAGGGGATAATGGGAAAGATGGGCGACACCTGGAGGGGGGTGGAGACCAGCACAAAGACAGGTGAAACAGTCAGGGCGTGACAGTACCCCCCGCCACCTTGCGTCTTACCTGGCTGAGCGGGGTGCCACCGGTGGAATTCGGAGACCCAGCACCTCTCCTCTGGGCCATAACCCTCCCGTTCAACCAGGTACTGGAATCCCCTGCCCAGAGGTCGAACCTTCAGGAGACGCCTCACCATGTACGCCAGTTAGCCGTAGATGAGACGGGGGAGAGGAGTGGGCCTGGAAGCAGGAGACAAAGGGCTGTAAGACATGGTTTAATACACAGGAAAGGTAGGAAGTATACAGAGGGTACGGGGCAACAGAGGACGAACAGCAGAGGGGCTAATGATCTTGGAGCGGGGGAGAAAGGTCTCGGCTTCCGGGGGTGTAGCCCCGGGGCTATAGCGGCATGCCAGAGCATCTGGCTTGACCTTTGGGATACCGGTCGGTGCTGCGGAAGGTCCTGGTACTCTGCTGGGCTGACGAAGAGGTCCGGGGCAATTTCCAGGCTCCCAGAAAGACATCCCGGGGCAGGCAAAGCTGACTTCAGGCAATGAGTGAGGTAGGATGGGCTCCAGCCCACGATGGCACCAGTAGCCCAGTCAATCGAGGGATTGTGTCGCTGGAGCCAAGAGAATCCCAATACCACAGGATCCTGCAGAGACTCAACTAGCAGGAAAAGGATCGTCTCGCTGTGGTTCCCTGAAACTAGTAGATTGATGGGGGTGGTATGGTGGGTGACCCAGCCTATAGAGCACCCGTCCAACCCTCTAACCTCTCTAGGGTACGTGGGACGGTAATTCCGTCGATATATTTCCAAAATGTCCATTTATTTGGCGCATTTGATCCAGAAAAACACCGGTTCCAACTTGCACAACGTGACTACAAAATATCTCATAAGTTACCTGTAAGCTTTGTCCTAACATTTCAAACTACTTTTGTAATACAACTTTAGGTATTTTTTAACCTTTTATGGCTGCAGGCCGGTGTCGGGCTCAATATGACAACAGCCCGTCCAAGTGCAGGGCGCGAAATTCAAAATATATTTTTTAGAAATATTTAACTTTCAAATATTTAATGTCCGGATATATTTCTGACACTCACCTATTCTGACCAAATAACTAATCATAAACGTTACTAAAAAATACTTGTTGTACAGCAAATTATAGATACACTAGTTCTTAATGCAATCGCCGTGTTAGAATTCTAAAAATAACTTCATTACGACATACAGCTTACGTTATAGCGACACAGCGCCAAAACTCAAGGCGGAAAACACAACACATTTTCGACAGAAATAGGAAATAACATCATAAATGGGTCCTACTTTGGTTGAGCTTCCATCAGAATCTTGTACAAGTGGTCCTTTGTCCAGAACAATCGTTGTTTGGATTTAGAATGTCCTTTTTCCCTCTCGAATTTGCAAGCAAAACTTGCCAAGTGGCGCGAACCTGTCCATCGTCAACAAACGCAGAGAACGGAACACGCCAAAACTCCCGAAGAAATTTCAATAATCTGATTAAACTATATTGAAAAAACATACTTTACGATGATATTGTCACATTTATCAAATCAAATCAAAGCCGGAGATATTTGCCATCTATAACAAAAGCTTTTCAGAAGCCAATGCGGAAGTCCTTTCCGCGTCTTCCTGAGCAAAGGAAATTGGGGTCCTGTCATTCCAAGCTCGCTCTTTTGACCATAGAAAGAGCTAGAGACCCCATTTCACCTCTCACAGCCTATTGACATCTAGTGGAAGGCGTATGAAGTGCATGTATACTAATAGATTTCAAGCAAACGATTAGGGAGGCCCTGGAACAGAGCCTCGATTTCAGATTTTTCACTTTCTGACAGGAAGTTTGCTGCAAAATGAGTTCTGTTTTACTCACAGATATAATTCAAACGGTTTTAGAAACTTGAGAGTGTTTTCTATCCAATAGTAATAATACTATGCATATTGTACGAGCAAGAATTGAGTACGAGGCCGTTTGAAATGGGCACCTTTTATCCAAGCTACTCAATACTGCCCCTGCAGCCATAAGAAGTTAACCTCTAACGCCTACCAAACCCGGATCCGGGATCCCCCCCATCACAAAAGCTGACTAGCATAGCCTAGCCTAAAGCCACAGGGATATCATATAATAAAATGTTCATGAAATCACAAGTCCAAGACACCAAATGAAAGATACACATCTTGTGAATAAAGCCATCATTTCTGATTTTTTAAATGTTTTACAGGGAAGACAAAATATGTAAATCTATTAGCTAACCACGTTAGCAAAAGACACCACTTCCATACTCCACCATTTTCTTACTGCATCAGTAGCTATCACAAATTCGACCAAATAAAGATATAAATAGCCACTAACCAAGAAACAACCTCATCAGATGACAGTCTGATAACATATTTATTGTATAGCATAGGTTTTGTTAGAAAAATGTGCATATTTCAGGTATAAATCATAGTTTACCATTGCAGCCCCCATCACAACTCTCACTAAAATGACTAGAATAACTACAGAGACCATCGTGTATTAGCTAATTACTCATCATAAAACATTTCTTAAAAATACACAGCGTGCAGCAGATGAAAGACACAGATCTTGTGAATCAAGACAATATTTCAGATTTTCTAAGTGTTTTACAGCGAAAACACAATATAGCGTTATATTAGCTTAGCACAATAGCGAACATTACAACAGCATTGATTCAAGGCAAAAAATAGCTATAACGTATAAACCACCAAAATATATTAATTTTTTCACTAACCTTCTCAGAATTCTTCAGATGACAGTCCTGTAACATCATATTACACAATGCATATAGAGTTTGTTCGAAAATGTGCATATTTAGCGGCACAAATTGTGCTTATACAATGAGAAAAGTAGCCAAGAGCTCAAGCAATCTGTCCGGCGCCATCTTGGAAAGCCACCTACTCTTATCGAAAACTATTCATAAACTTGACAAAAAAAATACAGGTTGGACAGCAATTGAAAGACAAATTAGTTCTTAATGCAATCGCTGAATTACATTTTTAAAATTAACCTTACTGCGCAATACAGGCTGCGATAACACAATGCTACACTGCAAGCAATGGCGTTTCATGCATTTGACATTTTTCAACAGAACAATGAATTATCAGCATAAATAGTTCTTACTTTTCGATGAACTCTCATCAGAATCTTGGGAAAGGTGTCCTTTGTCAAAAATAATCGTTGATAGGTTGGAGAACATCCTCTTCAGAGTTGCAATTAGCAGTAAACATTAGCACGAAAGAGAGAGATACCCACATTCCTACAGCGCCAAGGAAATAAATACCCCAAAATCGCAATATACTGACATAAACTGATATAATTCGGTTCAAAATAACAACATTACGATGTCTTCAACACCTATATCGAATAAAAACACAGCCGGAAATGTCTGAGATCTATAACCGATGGTTCCAAAAGAACGTCCCCAGGTCCTCAATGCTCCCGAGCGAAGGTGAAAAGAATGAGCCACCTCGTTCCCAATCAATTTATAAACTTTGGGAACTACGTAGAGACGCCATTTCAAGACTCCCTATTCGCTAACAACCAGGGGAAGGCGTATGCAGTGCATCTCAACCAATAGAAGACAGTCAGAGTTATCCACAGGTCTGGGAACAGCAAGCAGATTTCAGCATTTTCAAATCCTCATAGGAGAATTGCTCTAAGTCTAGTTCTGTTTCACTTACAGACATAATTCAAACGGTTTTAGAAACTAGAGAGTGTTTTCTATCCAATAGTAATAATAATATGCATATTGTACGAGCAAGAATTGAGTACGAGGCAGTTTAATTTGGAAACGAATTTGTACTATGTCGAAATGGCACCCCCCTAGTGGCAAGAAGTTAACCTCTCTTGGGTACGTGAGACGTTAGCGTCCCACCTCTTCAACAGCCAGTGAAACTGCTGGGCGCCAAATTCAAATACAGAAATACTCATTATAAAAATTCAGGGAAAAAAACATATTTTACATAGGTTTAAAGATTAACTTCTTGTGAATCCAACCACAATGTCAGATTTAAAAAAATGCTTTACGGTGAAAGCATACCTTACGATTATTTGAGAACATAGCCCAGCAGACAAATCATTACAAACAGTAACCAGCCAAGGAGAAGAGTTACACAAGTCAGAAATAGAGATAAAATTAATCCCTTACCTTTGATGATCTTCATATGGTTGCACTCAGCAGACATTCATTTCCTCAATAAATGTTCCTTTTGTTCGATAAAGTCTCTTTATATCCAAAAACCTCAGTTTTGTTCGAGCATTTTCTTCAGTAATCCACAGGCTCAAACGCAGTCAAAACACAAAAAATCCAAATTGTATCCGTAAAGTTCATAGAAACATGTCAAACGATGTTTATATTCAATCCTCAGGTTGTTTTTAGCCTAAATAATCGATAATATTTCAACCGGACAATAATGTCGTCAATATAAAAGGTAAACAAGAAAGGCACTCTCTCGGTCGTGCGCGTGAAAAAGCTCTGTGACACTTTAGGGTCCACTCATTCAGACTGCTCTTACTTCCTCATTTTTCAGCATACAAGCCTGAAACAATTTCTAAAGACTGTTGACATCTAGTGGAAGGCATAGGAACTGCAATTTGAGTCCTAAGTCAATGGATACTGTAATGGCATTGAATAGAAAAATAAAAATAAAAATAAAAACTACAGAAAACTTTTCTCAGGTTTTCGCCTGCCAAATCAGTTCTGTTATACTCACAGACACTATTTTAACAGTTTTGGAAACTTTAGAGTATTTTCTATCCAAATCGACCAGTTATATGCATATCATATCTTCTGGGCCCGAGAAGCAGGCAGTTTAATTTGGGCATGCTTTTCATCCAAAATTCCGAATGCTGCCCCCTACCCTAGAGAAGTTAACGTAAATAATCGATAAAATTGAAGACCGGATGATCTGTGTTCAATACCGGAGGAAAACAATGTGTAGCATGCTTTCAGGTCACGCGCCTCTAACTAACAGTACACTTCACTGGAGCCTCATTCTGAACATGGCTACTTCTTCATTTCTCAAAGGAAAAACCTCAACCAATTTCTAAAGACTGTTGACATCCAGTGGAAGCGATAGGAACTGCAGGAAGGTCCCTTAGAAATCTGGATTCCCAATGAAAACCCGTTGAAAAGAGAGTGACCTCAACAACAAAAAATCTGAATGGTTTGTCGTCAGGGTTTTGCCTGCCAAATAAGTTCTGGTATAGTCACAGACATGATTCAAACAGTTTTAGAAACTTCAGAGTGTTTTCTATCCAATACTAATAATTATATGCATATATTAGCATCTGGGACTGAGTAGGAGGCAGTTTACTCTGGGCACGCTTTTCATCCAAATGTGAAAATGCTGCCCCCTATCCACAAGAAGTTAATGCAACAGCTGTGTCAGATTTCAAAAAAGCTTTACGGAAAAAGCAAACCATGCAATAATCTGAGGTCGGCGCTCAGAGCCCAATCAAGACAAAATATATCCGCCATATTGTGCAGTCAACAGAAGTCAGAAATAACATTATAAACATTCACTTACCTTTGATGATCTTCCTCAGAATGCACTCCCAGGAATCCCAGTTCCACAATAAATGTTTGTTTTGTTCGATAATGTCCATCATTTATGTCCAAATTCCTCCTTGTTGTTCTATCGTTCAGTACACTTTCCAAACTCATGAAGCGCGGGCAAGTCCAGCGGAAAGTATGGACGAAAAGTTAAAAAAGTTATATTACAGTCCGTAAAAACATGACAAACGAGGTATTGAATCAATCTTTAGGATGTTTTTAACATAAATCTTCAATAATGTTCCAACCGGAGAATTTCTTTGTCTTCAGAAGTGTGATGGAACAGAGCTCGCTCTCACATGAACGCGCATGGTCAGCGCATGTTCAGGTCATGGTAGACCTTACTCATTCCCCTCTCATTCGGCCCCACTTCACAGTAGAAGCATCAGACAAGGTTCTAAAGACTGTTGATATCTAGTGGAAGCCTTAGGAAGTGCAACATTACCAATATCCCACTGTATCTTCAATAGGAGCTAAGTTGAAAATCGATCAACCTCAGATTTCCCACTTCCTGGTTGGATTTTTTCTCAGGTTTTTGCCTGCCATATGAGTTCTGTTATACTCACAGACATCATTCAAACAGTTTTAGAAACTTCAGAGTTTAGTAGTGTAATAATATGCATATTCTAGCTTTTATGGCTTTGTAGCAGGCTGTTTACTCTGGGCATGCTTTTCATCTGGACGTGAGAATACTGCCCCCTACCCCAAAGAAGCTAACATCAGTGGGAAGGAGAGGGGTTGAGTGGGGATGCCCAGCTCGGACGCCAGGGTAACGGCCATAAGACTCACATCGGCCCGTGAGTCGGTGAGTACTTGGAGAGACTTGGACTGGTCGCCCCCACAGCAAGATAGCATGGAGAGGCGGCGCGAGTAAGTGGAGAAGAAAAATTCTCTTTAAGATCCACCAGAGTACTCACTCCAACAGACGAACTAGGTCTCTTGAAGGGACAGGTAGACAAATAATGACTGGCAGTACCGCAATACAGACAACACTGGGTGTCAAGTCTGCACACGCGTTCGGCTGGAGACAGCCTAGCCTTGCCGAGCTGCATCGGCTCGGGAAGAGGTGAATCGGCAGTCTTCGGAGGTTCTTGGAGGAACTCGGGTAAGCTCGGATCCTCTCAGGGACGTAGACGCCGGGGACTTCTGGAGTTCATCAGATGCAAAGTGGGATCCTTGAGTGAGCGATTGGGACCGCAATCAGACCTCTTCTCCCTCCTACGTTCCCGTAGCCGACCATCGATCCGAATGGTTAAAGCGATGAGTGAGTCGTAATCCGTCGGTAGTTCCAAGGCTGCAAGCTCGTCCTTTACTTCCTCCAATAATCCGTGCAGGAACGTGACGAACAGCGCTTCCGGGTTCCAGGCACCCTCCACTGCCAGTGTGCGTAAATCCACCACATAGTCTGCCACACTGAGGGAGTCCTGCCAAAGCTGGAGTAACTTCCGGGCAGCCTCCCCCCCAGACAACGGAGCCTCAAACTTTTTTCACCTCCGCCACGAATCCCTCCAGCCAGAAGCATACGGCCGACTGTTGTTCCCAAACGTCCGTGGCCCAGGTGAGGGCCCTCCCGGACATCAGCGGGATGAGGTACGCTATCTTAGAGTGGTCCGAGGGGAAGGAGGAAGGCTGCAGCTCCATGACGAGGGAACACTGAGCGAGAAACGCCCGTCAGGTGCCCGACTCTCCATCGAAGCGCTCCGGGGGAGGTAAGCCGTGCTCCCGGGAAACCCGGGGTGACGGCACTGCTACCAGCCGGGTTACTGAGGGGCTGGGAGGTTACCTTTGGGGTAGGCTGCCTAGTAGACAACCCACGGAATTGCTCTCGCAATGTGTCCGATGTTTGGTCGTGACATTCGGCCACGGCCTGGAACCCTTCTATCAGACCACGAAGCAACTCCTCATGCCTTCCAATGATGGCTTCTTGGGAGACGAGGGCATTGCGGATCTGGTTCGAGTGTGGTGGGTCAGTCATGGCCAGTTCGTACTATCACGTTTAAGGTAAGACCCAGATGCAGACTGTGTTGAAGTAACAATGTTTATTACAACAACAGGAGCAAAGGTACAGGACGTTAGGCAGGCAGGAACAGGGTCAGGTCAGGCCGAAGTCAGTAATCCAGAGTAGTGGGGCAAAGGTACAGGACGGCAGGCAGGCTCAGGGCAAGCAGAAGGGTCAAAGCTGGGAAAAACTAGAAAACAGGAACTTAGACAAGACAGGCGCAAGGGGAAAACCGCTGGTAAATTCTACGAACAAAACAAACTGGTAACAGACAAAAAGAGAACACAGGTATAAATACACAGGGGATACTGGGAAAGATGGGCGACACCTGGAGGGGGGTGGAGACAAGCACAAAGACAGGTGAAACAGATCAGGGCGTGACACCCACAGTTGGGTGAAGTTGGCTGGATGTCCTTTGGGTGGTACACACTGGAAGCTGTTGAGTGTTGCAGTTCTTTACACAAACGGGTATGCCTGGCACCTACTACCATACGCCATGGAAAGGTAATTCATTATTTTGTCTTGCCTATTCACCATCTGAATTGCACAAACACAATCCATGTCTCAATTGTCTCAAGGCTTAAAAATCCTTCTTTAACCTTTCTCCTCCCTTTCTTTGATTTAACAGGTGACATCAATAAGGGATTATAGCTTTCAGCTGGATTCATCTGGTCAGTCTATGTCATGGAAATAGCAGTGTTTTTAATGTTTCCTACGTTCAGTGTATATGATATATTGCCAACACTTTCATATTTGTTTCGTTACAATATAGTAATTAGAAGAATCTCCCTGCTTGTGCTTTGATGTCTGTCTTGTTTTTAATTCCTCTAGTCTATAGCACCACTGGCAGGTCTGGAATGAGTGCCAGTACATGTTTGTAAAACACAGAATTAAACATTGCCATTCTGTTTTAATGAACCAGTTGTTGGAAGGGCATTGATTCTGAGGACATTAAGCCAGTGGAGCCACACATAAGATAACAGAACATTCTTTAATCTAGCTCTGTCCCAGTTCACACTTGACCAGATGGAGATGTTGTTTTTTATCTTTGTAAGGAGAAAAAAATCTCTTTAAAAATGAATACATTATTTACACCCACCACTGACTTACTGGCCTGGCGTGTTAAATCAAGTCCACAGCAGGCTCTTTGCTGAGTCCGTCTTAATGACTTCTAAAACATAGCTTTTTTTTTCCTGCTTCCGCTGCTGCAGCTCTGGGCTTTTTTCCCTTTATTAAACCATACACACATGCACACACACGCAAGCACGAGCGGTATATACGCAGTCAAACATGCTCACATACACATGGAACAGCCTGAATGACTGTATTACACTGTGTCATTTCCAGAGAGGCCAGTGATTAGAGGGGAGCAGGTCCTCCACTGGCCTGATAAGATCTGGGAAAGGAGACCGAGTGACCCCACCCCCCCACCCCACCACCTCCACCGCTCAGGGAACGAGAGGAGAGGTGGAAGGAGGTAGCAGAAGAGGATACAGAGGGGGCCTGGCCCAAGGTAGTCTACAGAGCAGCTGCTTTCATTGTCAACATCCCCCAGATAAAATCAGCAGGAGAGGCCGGCAGGTAACTGTTTTACATGGTGTCATCTGGGGTGGGCCACACTGGGCTGGCTGGCAGGTTACCACCTGATATTTATGAAAATGGGGAGTGATAAAAGAACAATGGGCTCTGGGCCAGGCAGGGGAGAGGTGTCTTATTCAATGAGCTGTCTTTATCCATGGCTCCATACCAACAAATAGATGGATCTCTAAAATGAATGCTCCCGCCACTTTGCCATCAATTAGCAAACAAGCCCAATTGTTTGATTGTCTCTAAGGGGAAGAAAAATAAAATGCATTTGATACGGGACAATCAGAGGAGCAGGTGAGCAGAGAGATACGTTTCCAGGTCATTGTTCAGGCGACAAGGGGGAGGAAGGGACAGGTCGGACTCTGGGTGAATTCAATCAATTGACGCTGTTTCAAATGATGCTGTTATGCTGTCCCCAGTGTCATAGGAGATAGTCAGTGTTCAAATGGATGTTGCTTGCCAGCATGCTCAGTCTGTGATTGTTTAATAAAAAAATCTGATTTCTGCTGTATATACAATATAATAACTTCATGTATATATTTGTACATTATATTTACATTTAGAATTAGTCAAAATTATATAGAAAATCTGTACATTTCTACTGCAAATGGATAAAACTAAAGCCTATGGCACATGGTGTGGATACATTTTCTCCACTCAATAACAGCAGTGATCCTTACAGATGTTCCATCAGTCAGACATGCATGGCAAGCGTATGTTTTCGTGTTAAGAGGATATGTTTAATTCAACCAGAGAATAATTATTGAAAATACTTGGCTGCAATCCTAATCTGTGGGTCCAATCTGAGCATGAGCCTTAGTGAGATTAAATCTATCCCCACATTTTCCATCCATCCATCTGCTTCAAGACATCTCCCAAGAAATACAAATTTTCTTTAGTAGGGAGAAAACAACAGAATTAGGGCCCTGGCCGCGGTATTAGCGTGAGTGTTTACCAAATCAGCGTGGATTAGAGAGAAAGCCCCCACCCTGGCACAGGAGCATGGTTACACAAAAGGACAGAACAACACTACATTCCTAAAGTTCCTTGACCCCTCCACCCTCCACCGTCCCACCCCCTCCACCCCATTTCCATTACCCGAGCCTATGACTTTATATGCAATCAGCTTGTATATTGCTTGGATGCATTCTAAAAACCACAGCAACAAATTTGGGTCTCAAATTGACAGAGGAATTAATCAAAGGGATGATAAAAGAGGTGACATCATCAGACGTAGCCTTGGTCCAGCTGAAAAGCCTTCCTTCGTTCGTCAGACGGGGACATAGGAGATGGATCCCCTCCTTGCCTGGGTTTTTTCGTCCCCTGTTGTTAGTTTTTTTATGAGGCAGGAATGGAATGGCAGGTGCCCCTCTGGACCCCATTGTCTCTTGGCATCTTGTGGCAGTGGTCCTCATCAGGGGACAGAGATGCTTTGAGAGCTTGCATTAGAGGCTTCCGACACCATGCCTGGGTTCAAATAGTATTTGTTTTCTTTCAAATACTTAAAATGTTCGATTGAGCCTGTCTGGAGAGCCAAGTAGTCAGGGTTTGCATTTTTGGGACTATTCCATTGGTCCCATTGCACTAGGTAAGCTTAATTAAGCTCAAATAGAATTTGAATCCAGCTCTAGTGCCAGACAGCTGCATTAAAGGCATCTTGTGGATGAGATTAGCCACGTCAGGAGATTCATTCAATCCTGTGTGTCAGGCCCGTTTCCAGCCTCCAGCCTGCCACCACTTAGCCTCTGACTGAAGATGCAGGTCACCTGTAATAAACACTAAAGATGGCACTGGGAGGAGGGTGGGGGCAGTCGGGGAGAGTGGTCTACTCTAGGGCCAAGGAGGAGGTTGGAGGGAGGGGAGAGTCACGAGAGACTTTGAGAAGTCCATTTAGAAGGGCATCAATGGAGTGATACTTCTTTGTTTGGTGTTTATGTATTCATGGTAAAACCGTTGTCTTTTACTTGCTGTTAGATGCCACAAATCATATTTCTCAGTTTCCTCAAAGTGTATTTCTAACTTCCCTAGAAAAGTATTTCTTAATTTCCACAAAGTATATTTCTTAGTTTCCTAAAAACATATTTATTTGTTTCATCAAAGTATGTTTCAAAATGTGTTATGAATAATTATGATTACATATGTATATAATAAATCTTTTAACTTTTTTCATATTTTAGACACCACCATTGTCCATCTTTAGTAGGAAGTACAGTATCTCTCCAGTCAGTCAGTTCATATGAGCCTGTCTTCTCCCCAGACATGTATTCTGCTCTGATAGGTCCTGACAGGAGGCTACTCTTACATCACCCAGACACAGCCTGCATGGCGGGGAACATGTCCGCCCATGGCATTTGGGGATTTGATGATATAGTTACACATGTTCACATATGTCTGGGGGAATTAAGACACTGCCATTTGGGCCGATGTCTTATTTAACCTTCTGGTATTTACGTCTTAACTCTGTCTGTCTGCAGCTCAGTGTTGCTGCTTCACACTTTGGCTTATTCCATTTCTCACTTTGCGTTACGCAGCAGCACATCCCAATAAATCACCAAATGGCTCCTCTGTCTGCCCAACAACTCACTTTCAGTCCTGCTTGTTTTAGCCCTCTCGCTTTTAATGAGCATGACCAATTGGATATGTGCTATTGGCAACTGCATAGCTCCTCCAGTACAGCGAGCCATTGTGCATTAGAGTAGCAGGGGACCAGAAAAGGGATGGCTGCATGGGCTGTCTCCAGATTTCTAGTTTTTAGTACGTGTGACGTTCTGTAAATATGGTTCATGTGGCTCCCTATCAGCATGTGGCGTCATATGTAGCCCTATGTCAAGTGTATGAGCTGTGTCGTATGTCATGTGTACTGTATGTTCTGTACATTGTATGTGATTATATGTGCATAAGGTGTCAGTGTGTATGTGTGCTACACAGCCAAGCAAATGTAGAATACATTTTATGTTACAGTTCAGCAGGGAGGAAGTATCCTATACAGTCTCGTTACATCACCCATGGAGGTTATTGCAATCAGACACACCACCAGCAGGAAATGGCATAAGAACTGTCATTCATTTCAGTGGAATATTATGTTTGTTATTCTCTCTGGTTTTTGAAATGTTGAGGATGTAGATGTAATATTGATGTGAAATGTGTTGGGGCTACCCTCTGGCTTAATAGTGAACTTGCCAAGCTATTTCTGTTAGTGCCTCAGAGCATTTTCAGTATCTGAGATAGGCATCAGGAATAGAAAGCTACTGTATTTTTGAGGTGACAAAAATGTCACTGAGTAAAAAAGAATCCTTTGTTTGAGACAGTTGTGTTTGACCTGTATTCAGGTTTGTGGTGAAATGTGAAAATGAAGCTTTACATTCAGACAAAGTTTTTTCAAAAAGGTTTACAATTTAACGCAAGAAGTGTGTTGCATTTTTTTTGATGTGAGCATATTTCAAGCTTGCTCCAGATGTATAGCGGGGGCAGCAGGTAGCCTAGTGGTTAGAGCGTTGGACTAGTAACCAAAAGGTTGCAAGATCGAATCCCCAAGCTGACAAGGTAAAAATCTGTCGTTCTGCACCTGAACAAGGCAGTTAACCCACTGTTCCTAGGCTGTCATTGAAAATAAGAATTTGTTCTTAACTGACTTGTGTAGTTAAATAAAGGTAAAACAAAGATAAATGTCTCTTTGAAGATGAAAGAAGAGCTGTAAATCTGAGGACAATAACACAACAGATAAAATGCTGCTATCAATATGTTCAGTCAACAATACCCAAGCCCTCAACACATTATCCACATCTCAAGAAGCTCTTTAAGTGATTCTTTATTAAGGAGTCTTTAGTAACTTGAAGTACTACTGCTGTGTTTCTCTACAGCTTCACTAACTTGGTCTGTAACTCCACTGAGGGGATGTTTCTGGTGACCTGGCCTAGTTCAACTGTTTCTATATTCATCCAGAGACCATTTTATCCATCAGCTCCTTTAAACACTCCCTCTCTGTGGGAGATTGTGGTCCAATTATCCGTCTGAATCTCACTGCAGGTATCCAAATGTCAGCCGTCCCCTGTGTTATTTCTTTGTGCTACTGTATCTCTGCATTGTGGATTTAGTAATTAGTACCTGTGGGACGTTGTCTGTGTGATCAGAGGGCTCAGGGTAAGCATGGCCTCCATTACGACTCTGCAGTTGCAGCGTTCAGGCTTGGATCTTCTGTGCGACTGTGAGAGAGGCCTTGCATTCAACTCGCATGGATCAAACATGGAGGTGTCATCGGTGCACAGGTATGGAGGCAGGGGCAGCTGATGCATTAGGGAGGGTCTCAGTGTTCTCACAACCTGGAAATGGAGACTGTTCTAAATGTACATTCACACGGCTTGGTACAGAATAGAGAATTAGCTGATAGTTTTAAAACATTTCAAATGAAATTACTGTGATGCCACTTGTAAATAATTACACTATGTCCGTGTAGGATGTATAGAGGAAGATTTGACTTCATTTGAGTCTTTTTTAATTATTGTATATTAGCACATTCAGTTCAGTATCTTTTTCATCACCAGTCTCACAATGCATGATTTTGATAGATCCCATGCCACACAACGTGTCTTATGCTCATCTTGGTTCTGTAAATTACGTGGGGAAGACTAATAAACCACAAAAAAGGGAATCGACTGATGAGGCCTCTCAGTTCAATGTCCCCTGTTTGATATAAGAGCTGTTCTATGCTAAAGCACTCTCTGCTCGTTTTTCCTCTCTCCTCTTTGTCACTTAAAGAATGCTTGGCGTCTGTGGATTAATTAAGGCCCAAACATTAAATATTGATTGATGCATTATCAGTGGCTCGCAGTCGCCTCCTCTCAGATTGATTTCCGACATGATTTATTGTCATATTTGCAGAGTCATTTCACTTGATAACAAAGAGAAATTGCCTTGCAACCTCAGTTACCCCCCTCCGTCTCCACCACCCCCCACTACCATTAGCCCCCACATTCACAGTCTCTGGTTTCCTAACACATTTTCTGGTCTTTCTCTGTATCGCTCTTTCTCTCTTTCTCCCCTGACTGTTTTTTGCTCTTTCTCTCTCCCCCGACTGTCTTTTGCTCTTTCTCTCTCCCCCGACTGTCTTTTGCTCTTTCTCTCTACCCCGACTGTCTTTTGCTCTTTTCCTCTACCCTGACTGTCTTTTGCTCTTTCTCTCTACCCCGACTGTCTTTTGCTCTTTTCCTCTACCCCGACTGTCTTTTGCTCTTTTCCTCTACCCTGACTGTCTTTTGCTCTTTCTCTCTACCCCGACTGTCTTTTGCTCTTTTCCTCTACCCTGACTGTCTTTTGCTCTTTCTCTCTACCCCGACTGTCTTTTGCTCTTTCTCTCTACCCTGACTGTCTTTTGCTCTTTTCCTCTACCCTGACTGTCTTTTGCTCTTTCTCTCTACCCCGACTGTCTTTTGCTCTTTTCCTCTACCCTGACTGTCTTTTGCTCTTTTCCTCTACCCTGACTGTCTTTTGCTCTTTTCCTCTACCCTGACTGTCTTTTGCTCTTTCTCTCTACCCCGACTGTCTTTTGCTCTTTTCCTCTACCCTGACTGTCTTTTGCTCTTTTCCTCTACCCTGACTGTCTTTTGCTCTTTTCCTTTACCCTGACTGTCTTTTGCTCTTTTCCTCTACCCTGACTGTCTTTTGCTCTTTCTCTCTACCCCGACTGTCTTTTGCTCTTTTCCTCTACCCTGACTGTCTTTTGCTCTTTTCCTCTACCCTGACTGTCTTTTGCTCTTTCTCTCTACCCCGACTGTCTTTTGCTCTTTCTCTTTATTTCCCTTTCTCTCCCTCTTTCTCTCACTTTCGCTCCATATTTTTTGTCAACCTTTTGTCAATCTCCTACCACTTCGCGGCTGAGCCATTGTTACTACTAGACGTTTCCACTTCTCCATATCAGCACTTACAGCAGCTCAAGCAGGGCAGACATTTGACGAACTGGCTTCTTGGAAAGGTGGCATCCTATGACCATGCCATTTTGAAAGTCACTGAGCTCTTCAGTAAGGCCATTTTACTGCCAGTTTGTCTATGGAGATTGCATGGCTGTGTGCTCGATTATACAACTGTCAGCAACGGGTGGGGCTGAAATAGCCGAATCAACTAATTTAAAGGGGTGTCCACATACTTTTGTATATATAGCGTATGTCCGCACACAATAGCACTTCTGATAGCATTATCTAGTGAGAAATGATTGACAAGTGTTAACCATGATACAATACCCTGTAGTAGCCAAACCATTTAACACTTTCTCTCCCCAGAGAGCTGGAAGTCCGGGATCTGGCTCCAGGGACCATACCTTCAGCGTGAGTATGTTATAACACAATCCTCTTGACTTTTGATGTAATATTAATATGCCACACAGTATTTATGATTTGTGCCTTCCCCATGTCAGCTGTGAACTACATTACTTTGCAGAGGAGGAGTCTGATTTATGAGCCCCATGTATTCACATGATCATTTATACGGCTGATATTTACTGCCAGCTCTCTGGCTGAGGGCCTGATTTCTCTTTACACACAGATTTCATTTGATACAGAACTGTGCTTCCCCGACATTTACATGTGTCAACTTTTGATCCTTCTTTATTTTTCCCAAATTGACAAATCTGAGGTGATCCTCTGATCTTGTTAAGTATGTACTACTATACATGCATGTAATTTCAGAATAATTGATTGGATTTATATAGCGCTTTTCTACCAACTGAGGTACACAAAGAGCTTTACAGTAGTAGGGGGAAACTCACCTCATTCACCACTGTATGTTCACAGATTATGTTTGTGTTTACACCTTTCATCATTCAATTAAAGAATGAATCTTCTCAACACAATTTGACAAATAAACAGAATGCTCCCACGGTAACGCTAAAACACATTAATGTATGTAGACACATTTCACCATGAGAGGTTTTCAAATAAAAACATAGGTTTACTTCATGTGAAGTTAGAAACCATTCACTGTCAATCCAATTATCCTGTCTGTTATGTTGGTATAATCCAAACGCTATTTCTGTACCTGCATTATGTAAGGCATTAGGATGCCTTCCTTAATTTGCTAATTCATTGTTCTTCCGTCGATTTGTACCTTGTCCTAAACAGAAAAATGCATTGTTTACATAAGTTTAGGCCTACCATTGATATTTTTAGAGAGTCTACTCTAATCAACTTATTATTTGGGGAATAGGTTTAGACAAATTTAATTTTCCTGATGTCAATTGAATTTGGTGAAATTTAATTATGAGACAGACAGGGTGTGAGTAACACCGGTGTTGAAGTGTGGGAGTATGAAGTGTAACAAGCTCCTAGTCTCCAACCTAATACACCCTAACAAGGCCTGAACTCAGCCAACCAGACCAGAACAAACCCTGGTCCCAAACTGTTTCCTGTATCTCCTTCTGTTTCAGTCTATTTTGAATAGATCAACCAATTGAGACCAGATTTTGTTTTCACCAAGTCATGCAGCCTCTATTTGGTACGCTTGGTGATGAATTAATTAAGAATTAATTAAGATACGTGTAGCTTTTCCTTTTGTACTTGACGTCCATGATCAGTGATAACTGGAAGGAAATTATACAATTAACCCTAATTAAGTCACAGTAATATTCATGTAACTACCTAAAGATTAGAGATGAGACATGTTCATGTACATTATTGTACAAGCTCTTTGTAATGTCTGGAAACAGCTAATTAAGACCACATTTGCTAATTGTTCATTTGTATTTTTCAGATCGGCCTGTCGTGATACATCAAAGTGCTATAATTCATCATGCAGTCCTCCGTTCATCTCTGTCAGAAGAGCAGCGTGTCTCACTGTGCGGCTGAAAATGAAATGTGCGTATTTCACATCAATCACCCTGTAGGGGGATAGTGATGACACAGGGGATAGTCATGTTCACTTGGTTTACAGCAGAAGGAGAGCTGTTAGGTGCCAGTGGCTCAGTCTGCACTGTGGTCTTTATTAGCACTGGGCTGAATGTCAGACTCAGGAGTGTAAAGCTCTGTATAAAACCCTCTGTAGATTCAACGGGTGGATCTCAATACACTTTCATGGATTCTGGCATCATCTCTTTTCCCTCCAATCCTACAAATAGGTGAAGGTTTTGGATGAGGTTAGATAAGCTTTCAAGGTATTTATTTCAGACCATCTGCCATATAGAAACGGTCCTCTGCTACTTCTCCTGTTATCTAGTCCCGGGCTATTCTCTCCTCCATACCTCAGTAAAGAGGGTTTGATACACTTTCAGTCCAGTATGTTCCCTGGCCCTGCCTGTATTGGATTCAGCCCCTACCTATTGTCTTATCGGTCACAAATGAAACAGTGAACTGATCAATACAGTCTTAATGTGAGTTTGTTGTTCAGTCACTTGCCATTTAAATCACCCACATCACCCCCAATGAGCCATCTGTTTTCTGTCATACATTGCACATGTTCCAACAATTTGCTTTGTAATTTTGGGGAGGAGGCTGCTGCTCCCAGCTATCATCATAAATACCTAACCTCACTATGACTGTTGTTCAGTGCCATGTGTTATCTACACCTATAAGAATGCACTGCTTTGTCTCTTTACTACCTTTTACACAATGTTGAAGAATGGTACTTTTCTTTTGCCACCGATACTTATGGAGGCTATTCTTACACCTTAAATGAGGTTTCATGAATGTCACAAATGAAGCCAAAGTGCAGCCCCATTGATTGTGCAGGTAATTAAGATGTAAATGTGACTGTGGGCTGGATGGTGGCTGGTGAGGGAGACAGTGTGGAGCTAGCCATCACACCTGCGATAATAGCAGTGTGCTGTTAACATCACCAGGGGTCTGACTGCCACATGGTCGGCTGCGTTATCAATGTTTGGAGTGGAGTGATGCGCGTGGCTCTTAAATATAGGGCCTGTACTTAATACATGGTGTGTGTTTTTTACCGTGGTGGGGTTGGAGGAGTGTAAGGCTGCAAGGTTAAGATAGAACCTTGATAGTCAGTCGGTTCTCAGCTGAGCCACCTGGTTGAATAAAGGCTACATTATAAAATTGAATTAAATACAATAGTAGTGTTAT
The DNA here is from genome assembly GCF_016432855.1 of Salvelinus namaycush. Taxonomy (NCBI): domain Eukaryota; kingdom Metazoa; phylum Chordata; class Actinopteri; order Salmoniformes; family Salmonidae; genus Salvelinus; species Salvelinus namaycush. The sequence goes on from NC_052336.1 coordinate 10,014,352, forward strand.
GTTGTTTTCCATGTTAGCTATGCTTAGTTAAATGATCATTTGAAATGGTACTATTCATTATTTATAATTCTTAGATGATTCTATGAAATATGAATTTGAATTTGCTTATGATAGTTAGCTTAAATGTAATACTTATTTCATAATTCATCTCAATGTAGGCTGCATCCACCCCCAATTTTCCGCTGCAGAAAGCAGACTTGAGAGTGTCTCTAGTCAGGAGGTGTGTGTGTGTGTGTGTGTGTGTGTGTGTGTGTGTGTGTGTGTGTGTGTGTGTGTGTGTGTGTGTGTGTGTGTGTGTGCCCACTACCCTCTGGCAGTGATGTCTAGTAGGTACTCTCACGTTCCCGTTTAGCTCCAGTGCCAGGCTGGAGGCTGTGAATGACGGGGCCAGGGGGATCCGAGGGGGTGCCAGGCTGGCACGTCCTGGGAGATGTTTGTCAGGAGATGTCCCTCCCTCCAGCATGTTTACACTCACAGGGCTGTTACTGGGCTGGCTGGGGGGAAACTAAACTGTGAGAGCAGCCGTCTTGTGAAAGCCAGGGCTCTTTCTGTGAATATTAACGAGAGAGTAGAGCAGAGAAAAGCAGAGCTATCTGGACAAAACAAAGCTGGGTTTTGAATTTTAGTGGGATAATAGCCCAGGCTCTATCCCAGCAGAACCCAGGGCACTCTGGGAGAGAGGGGAGGGACACTGAATGGGAGAGGAAGTCATAAAAAAAGCGAACTTCTTTGAAAAGAGACCTGTGTGAGTGTACTTCTGTGCATGTGCGTATGTCGTTGTTGTCGTAAGAGAAGGATTTTGGTTTCAGACATTAGAGCGAGACAGAATTAACATAGCTAGCTATGACATCATAAAAGGGGAGGGTGAATCACCCTGGTCATGAAAAGGTAAGGAGATTCACGCTATGCTCTTTGCCAGACACTGAGGAGAATCGAAAGCAACACAGACAGACAAGACAGCCAGGCCAAAAAGCTGGGAGGTGACTCAGATTAGAGGGCAGAGTAGGTCTGTTCAATGAGAGAGAGAGTCTGCAGACTGCAGCTCTGCTCTGTCTGACACACTGCCTGAGTAGGGCTGAGGAGAGAGAGAGAGAACGAGAGAGGCAGAAAAAGTTGGGGGAGAGAGATACTGGAAGAGAGTGAAAGAGTGAGGAAGAGAGATGGAGAGAGAGAGAGTGGGTGAGAGAGAGATGGCACTGCTGTAGCGTCACTGAATAAACTCACACATCCCTCTAGGTAGTGAGTGTGGTAGTCATTGGGAAAGAGAGGGAGCTCTCTGAAGTCCCACATCCGACTGTGCTTCAGCTAGTGGGCTAAATGAGTATGACACATTAACCCCTGGGCATCGTCTCCTTCTGTCACAGTGCCAAATACAGTAATACTGTAGACATGATGAGGAATGAAATGCTCAATTCTAATCATAACACATTTCCTGAATGCATTTGTCAAAGATGATCTGCCAGCAGGGTTGGGGTCAGTTCCATTTCAATTGTAATTTTGTTTACTTGCTGAATTGACTGAATTGAAATGGAATTGACCCCAACCTTGTCTGCTAGTTGTTATTGCTCTGCAGACATTTCCTTAGTGTAGTCTACACTCAGTGCTTTACGGTGTGGTCCCTATGAAATAAAATAACAGACGGATTTACAAAGAAGGACCTCTACTACTCCTCACTTTACTTTTCCAGACAGTGACACATTTCAACCACCATAACCTCAGTTCAGTATAATGTGTGTTTGTGCTTGTTTTAAAGAACAATTAAAAATGGAAAGGCGTTCAAAATCAGGCATTATTTTCTTTATAGGGGCAGAGGGGGAAACATGAATGATGTAGAGAACATCTTGAAATACTCATCTGATATATCTCACGCCACTTTGGCCCAGCATGGAGATAGCATGGCAACTGTTGTCCACCCAAGTAAATTGGGATCATTATGCCAACCACGAGAAAGAACACTCTGAACCTGAAATACTGTAATACATTAATACTGTTAAACGTTATTACAATAGCCAACAAATTACAGTGCAGCTATAAGATGACACCGTTTGAACTAGAATAAAAACACAATTGAAGACAGGGCAAAATTATGTGACGGGAGATTTGCAGTTCTCTTTGTTGCTATTTTTTTGTGATGTACTTACAGTAATGTTAAAGCCTCATACCTCATAGGACCATCAAACCTCATAACTCCTCAAGGTGTTTAGAGTAAATGTACTGAAGGCAGCTATCTGTCACATATATACAGTAGTCCCCGGGTGTACCACTACACCAGCCCTACTTCCCCAGGAGTGCCAGGCAGGAGGGGGGGCTGGGATTGTGTAGTGGTACACCCGACCTCCCCTCCCATCCCTCTCCTTTGGCTCCAGGCAAGTCAGGGACAAGCGTGAGATCAATAGCCCCTGTTTGCCCGCAGCAACTCCATTTCTCAGCCGGGACACTGATGCTAACTATCAATAGCAATAAGGGTCTGTCTGAGACAGAGTTAAAGCGCTGGCCAACCAGCATGGCTGTCTGACAGTGGCTGATAAACATCTTGTGACCAGGACTGTTACAAATAAACCACTTGATATGTTTGAACTTTTCAGGGTTATTTATTGCGACGACGTATGGTTTTCGTGGTGTTCACTGACTCGCTCGCTCTCCCTCCATTTTGTTACCTGCATGCATGGCCTTTTGTGGGGGAATAAGTTACACTGTCTGTTTGGTTGGTTCATCCGAAGAAACGTAATGTTTAATGTTTGCGAGTGTATGTGGTGTTGTAGGGATCATTTCAAGTGTAATTTTGATTTTTTTTCTTCCAGGGTCTTAAAAATACATAAACACTCAGCTTTTTTGGTGATGTCTGTAACTTCTTCAAGATGTTTAAAGTGTTTTGTCCTCCTCTAACTCCCATGTCTGAAGGGATGTGTGTCAGTGTAATTCTGACTCCAGTGAAACGTTTAACAAACTAAGCATCTCTGTTTCCAAATATAATTTGTCAAAGTCATATGAAAGCAGAATCTGTTTTAAAAGAATATGAAGGATTCCAGAATTAGAATCTTGGTGGTATTCAGAGTGCCAAGGTGTTTATCATTATTCCAACTCAAGCGAGTGGGTTTCATCAAATACAATCAAGTGAATTTGTATCATAACTATGGAGAGTATTTGATGATTGCATCTCTGGGAATGACTGTTTATCTATTGAGAAAACGCTCTGGGTCTCTTGGGGGTTTGATTGAACTAATGAGAAACAGACATTGAGGTCCAGTGTATGGATTTTACACAAATACTTTTAAAATCAAATATCTAATATCCTAAATGTATTTATCACATAAGATTGTTAAATAGAGAAAAACCCGCTTATCAAGTGTTGAGCACACAAATACCACTTCCTGCAAAAGAACACACAACACCCTGTGTGTGCAACAATACTCTAAATCTTACTTCAATCAAAAGAGGCAAATAATTCCATTCAAATAGCCTTATACATATGTGTTATTAAACCTGACCTGGGATTTGAGCATGTATGAACAATTTTACAAACGCCAACACACAGTGTCCTGTTTTTTGGTGCTGAAAGGAGCTCTCACTCCCCCGCTAACATCCTGAAGCCTGTATGTATACTCTAGCTAAGTGTCTCATGGCTTAAATACGAGATCAACTGTTGGCTCTCTGCTCTCACACCTCACTCCTTCTGATTGGTAGTAAGCCTTTAGGTCAGATACTTATTAATCTACCCACAGCTCTCAGCACTAGTACCTGGACAACAGCTAACCTGACAACACACACACACACAAAATGGAGAAACAGAGTGCTGGAGAGTGATGACCTCTGGCACCACTGTGACACTTGTGAATGTTTGCTTGTTTTTTCTCAAACAAGCCAGACCTGAAAGGAGAGGCTGTAACTCCAACTAAGATCATGTAAATACAAACAAGTTCCTATTGATATGGAGTAATGCTCCAGGAAGTTGTGGAGGGCAACAATGGGGAGACACAATCTGTGGCACAAGTGTAGCAGGGTTGCTAGAGGACAATAGAAGAGGCCTGATCTCTTAATTAATGGACATCATTCTCTGCTGCATGAGGCAGGTACTGAATTTTAATGCAGACCATTTTTCAAAGGGATCCCTGCCAAATGGCACATTGTGTTGTCTTATATAGAGTTTTAAACACGGGAGAGTTTGACAGAAAATATGATTGTATTTTTATTTTTAAGTGGGTTGTCAGTTCTCTTGCTGTTATTGCTGATGGAAACTTGATACATCACAAAATCAAGATGATTGACAGGGTGTAAACTTACTTATGAATAAATGTTGTCATAATATTATTTTGTCAAAATATGTATTGAAATTATTTTAACAACTAAGGAAACAATATAATATGCAATATCCACAGTTATGTTATCTTGGGTTTTTTGTATCGAATAGCTTAGTTATAGTTGTATAATACTCTAAACCTTTAGAAGTGACATAGGCCTACTTTTTATTCTAGCAAGTTAGCACATGGAAAATAAATGACTATGACTTTGTGTAGCAGGCTGGTCTCTGCATGAAATCCCTTTAATCAAGACTTTAATCCGCATTAAGGACGGCAGTGTCATGAATGAGGCCATCCTCTGCTTGTCCAGTATTTATCTTGATCATGATTATTGTGAAATGCTTGCGTTTGAAATTAAAATACTGACTAATTGATTATATCGTGTTTAGAAGTAGGCCTACCATGGCGTGCATGTCATGTAAAGCACAGAAACTCAACTGAAATGTAAACATTCTAGTAAAGCAAAATTCCTACTTTCAGCTGGGTATTGTCTTGTCCCATGTCAGTTGATGATGTGTTATTTGCTCGTTTATCTGCTATTGAAAGCCTCTTTATCCTCATGAGGCGCACAAGTGAATCTGGATAAATACCGGATCTTAAAATAGTCCCGTGTTCTTCAACTGTTCGCATGTAAATTAGGCCGATACAATGTAGGCCTACTGGGTAAGTAAATGCCTTGAGGAGTGTAATGGGCGGTAGCCTATACCGGGAAGACGACAGACCGTTATACGTTTTTTACAGATTGAAAACCCTCATAAATGTATCCGTGAAACAACTTGTCTAGTTTCTTTACATTAATTAAATAATTTCGAGCTGTTTAGAGCTTCTATTATTCTGTTTTAGCCTCCAGCCCACTAATGCATCTGACCTAGTTCAAAGTGTGATCCAACTAGTTCTAATTCTTTGGGCATCGTGTTTAGAAACCGACAGCACTGTGTGTGAATACTACATGTTGAATGCGGTGTTACACAAAAGCCCTCTATTACAGAGAGCGCGCGGGGGGGGGGGGGGGGGGGGGGGGGGGTATTCGCAAGAGACTGATCTATGGGATCCACCAACAACACAGGTCTCGGGGTGCGGTGGAAATGCCCATTTTGCTTATGCTATTCAATTATGCGGTCAAACGCTCTGCGTTTTCTGAGCAATGATCAATTATCGGATGTCAGTGATAATAGTGAATGATGGTCCAACGCATCCCCCACTCTTATATGCTGCGTATCGATTGCGCATGACAGAGAGAGTGAGCGCGCACTGAGTATGTGTGCGCAAAATACAGCGTCAGTCACTTTACATGCATTGCAAAAATATTCTCCCAAACTCAAAAGAATAAATACTTTTTTCTTGAGTGAAACAACTAACTTTTATTTTTTATTGACTCAATCTTAATGTATAGGCTATGTCTTACTCTAGTAGTACCCGCTTTATGAATATGATATCATTGTTAATAACTGTGTCATATTTTCATTATAAGCGAGAGATGTATACATTTGTTTCCAGTGCTCTCAATGTGGGAGTGAGTTTCGGACTGCTTTTATTTAACCCCTACCCCCATCCCTCGCTTTCATTCCTCCACTTATTTAAATTGAGTCCCCCAAAATTCTTGCTGTTTGTGTCATTCATCCCGTGATTGTTAACACAGTATAGTCCGGCCGTCTGGGGTGAATCTCATTTAAAATGTCTCTCGCTCGACTGGGCTGCAAATCACCCTGTTTACAATCTCACACCAACACTCACATCAATTAACTGGCCATTGATTTTTCCGCCCGGGACATTACAATATTGCAGACCTATTTTCTTGTCCCTCTTAGTTTAACCGCCGATATAATTTTCAGCAAAGTTTCTCTCCCATGGGTATCAAGTAGGCCTATTATAACCCTGTATGACATATGGATATGTATTTGTATTCCTGTTTCCTTATCATCTCTGTATGAATAGGCTTTATTTTTGTTGGGTTATTTTATTCCTTGTTGTCTTATTTCTACCTTTTGAGATATTGAGGGATTGTGAACATAAAACTTTATTATATAGACTATACTGTAAATGGCACTTCCAATACGACAATATAGAAAACAATATTTCAATTTTATAAAATTTTTAAAATATGTATTACTTATTGATATTCTGTATTGACATATCAGTGTCCACCAAACAAAAGTAGCTATCACCAATATTTTTCCCCTGTCCCTTCCTCGGCCATTAATAAGTAAATAGGACTCGTCCTAAAAGATAGCTGAAACAAGAGAGGACTAGATCCATCTAGCCTGCAGCAGCTCTTTAAATATTCAGTGAAAAATAATGGCATCCAAGACATCACCTATAGTAACATTATTATCTTCATTTCTCAAAATCAGCCCGACTGATAGCTTCGTTTATCTTTTCCACACAATAAATCTACTAGACACAGAGCAGCTCCTATGGGAACTCCTGCTCTCTTCAAACATTCCCAAGGATGACTCCAGGAGTCATCACGAATAGTGTATAATTTTAGAACTATGATTCTTATAATTTGTATATTGTGATTTGTATTATTATTATTATAAAATTACTAACGTACATACAGTAGGTTATAAAATGGACTTAGCTATTGGCTTCACATATTCAAAACAATGTGTTACAATTAAATTATATTTTTCAACACTTATTATGTGACCTATATTGTATTATAATGCTTTATCAATAAAGATCTTGTCTGGCCCTATTCTCCTCCCCGTTGTATATGCCAGTAGTTCTCTATGTTGAAAAAGTACACAATTATCGTTGTGTTTGGAGCAAAGATCAACGTCTATTCAGTGTAACCTCTATAGTTAGAAATTTATACTATTCTACTATTATTATTCTCTTTAAATCCACTTCTTAAATAGCAACTGCTTTGTTTTGCATTACAACTGCGCAATAAGGTTCTCATTTTTGTTACAGAACTGATGAAATTATAAACTTGACGTACAGCAAAAAAACACATAGGCTACCCGTGACATGCTGGGCTACTGTAGGCTACAATTTGAACAAGATGCTGATTGTAGCGAGTTTCGCTAAACAATCCAATCAACGTATGAAATGAAAGCAACTCAATGTTTCAATGACGCGCAAGTTCGTGAAATGTATGCATGGTGTGCTGAAGTAGCCTATGTATAGTAAACATCTATAAACAACACAAACATGTTCATGCCTTCGAAACAGAATCATACACTCTTTACTGTCCCCTCTACTGGTCAGTCACTCGCTCACGCACACACTCGCGAACCATGCGTATGAGAATTAGCGAGAGAGAGGGGAGAGAGAGATTGCACCTCCGTCGGTTTATGATAGAATAGCCCAGTGACCAATCACATCATAGGTGGGCTGGGCTCCACATTTCTCACAGTCCTACATGGGCCCTTAAAGTTTGTTTGTTCGCGGAATACGTAGTGTGATGAAAACGTGTTACTAACCCCGTTCGGCGATAATCAAATTAATCTGATTTGGATATTCGATACATATCTTGGACTTCCGAGACACCTACGGTGCCATTACGCACGAGCCTCTTATAGTCGATAAACGTTTTCCTCGCTGCCTTGAGGCACCACTAACCAACGATTAGGTATTGGTGTTTCAACATACAATATCTGAATTACAACGACCTCAATGCAAATCTGAAAGGGGGATATGCACAGCAACAGCGACCAGAGTTGTGGAAAGTATTTGTATGTGAGATCACGGAGGTTTCACGGTGAGCGTCTCGTCATTTCAAATTGACCTAACTCTGCTGGGTTTGATCGCTGCTTGGTCAATAGGAAAGATACGGTTCCGCACATGGACTGAAGACTCTGACATTCCACTAGTAGCCAAGATAAGCTTTACGTAGCTACCAGCTGGTTGCTAAGAAGGGTTAAACTGTATCTAAAGGGAGTTGGAAAACCCAGCCTTTTCTTCCACACGGATCAACTCATTGGGTGGGAGCTGAGAGAGAGACAAGAGTCCCCAGCAAATCAGGACCTAATTGATTAAAGAGACTTAATTTGAATAGGGGGCTGGCGAGGTGCCAATCGCCTTTCAAAGAACCCTCTTATGATTAATCGCAAAGCATTATTGATAATCATAACAGGACAAATGCGCTGTGGATGGACTCGATTTTTGTAATTTTCAGCAGATTTTGTAGTAATTTTTTATTCTTTCTTGGCTGATGTGTGAGCCAGCATGTCGCGGAGGAAACAAGCAAAGCCGCAACATTTCCAATCGGACCCTCATCTGGCCTTATCCAAGCACAATGGTAAGTTCTGGCAATGGATCGCTCTTATCCACGCTACTATCTTTTAATAGCTGGTTTTCAGATGTTTTTGTCTTTTTATGATTGTTTATTTTTGGATAGGAACTCTTCCCCCTTTTCTAAGTTAGATTTTTTTTTTATGAATTCATGCAATTTACAGTCTCAAAATCAGCTTATCATAACAAGACACATTTGTTATATGTATAGACTATCTACTTTATGATCGAACTATGGCCCGTGCCTTTTCTATATCGCTCTAAGACACAGTCAAATACTTTTATTCTTGAAAATATAATATTATTGCGTTTTGTTGTTCATATTACTTTAGAATGAAACTGTATGTTACAAAATATAACCGTGTAAAAGTGTATGCGTTATAGTTTTGTTATTAGGCTGCTTAGCCTACTTTTACCTCGACATAGGCTTCTATGTCGCCTACACTTTTAGTATTCACTTTTTAGAACACTTTGTGTGGTAGGCTACAAAGATTGATTTTTTAATCAACATTTTTGTCTTACACACTTTGAAGCAAGTTTCCTCTATTGCTGCTGCAAGCAAAGTTGCTGCAGCGAGAGGCTCGTTCAAGTTTCTGCTTTTGTAGTCGACTTAGTTTCACTCCAATCGTTGCCCAACTGTACTCTATGCACGGACAAGTACTTGTGCGTCGAAATAACCAGTATTTTCTTAAATGTTTGCCCTCTATTTTGGATTTAGGCCTATATAGGAAATAAATAATAATTTGCATACTCGCGTGAAGTTTCTACTGTTTCTGACTGTCCTGTATATAGGCTAGTCTACAAAGTCGGTATTTCTCAGCCAAGCCTTGGCTGGATGAAAATAAAATGATAAGAAAATATAAACACTTGCTTGAATTATCGATTCTCAGTTTGTTGACATCTTGTGGTCTTAATGGCGGATAGTAAACATTCGTTTACAAATTATATGGCTTTTAAACCACAATCTCAATGTGATGCACCAGAACACTGAAGCCAAAATTACCTTTTTTTACATTTATTTTTAACTAGGCAAATCAGTTAAGAACAAATACGAATATTTACAAGTACGGCCTAGGAACAGTGGGTTAGCTGCCTTGTTCAGGGGCAGATCGACATATTATTTTCCTTGTTAGCTCGGGATTCGATCTTGCAACCATTCGCTTACTAGTCCAACGCTCAACCACTAGGCTACCTGTCGCCACCTTATAGTTATTATGTATATCCTTATTTAATGTTAATACATTATAATGGTTTTAAGCTTAGCCGCATGCACACTTTTTATTTACTTCCTACATTTCCCTTGTGTATTTTTTTAACCTTTATTTAACTAGGCAAGTCAGTTAAGAACAAATTCTTATTTTCAATGATGGCAGTGGGTTAACTGCCTTGTTCAGGGGCAGAAGGACAGATTTTTACCTTGTCAGCTCGGGGAGTCGATCTTGCAACCTTTCGGTTACTAGTCCAACGCTCAACCACAAGGCTACCTGCCGGTGTATATTCCTAAACCATAATTTTCAAAATATTAAAAAACTTAAATGTTTGTATAGATGACATACTGCTTCCGATTCTCTCTCTTTCGCCCCCCGCCCCCTTCTCTCTCTCTCTCTCTCTCTCTCTCTCTCTCTCTCTCTCTCTCTCTCTCTCTCTCTCTCTCTCTCTCTCTCTCTCTCTCTCTCTCTCTCTCTCTCTCTCTCTCTCTCTCTCTCTCTCTCTCTCTCTCTCTCTCTCTCTCTCTCTCTCTCTCTCTCTCTCTCTCTCTCTCTCTCTCTCTCTCTCTCTCTCTCTCTCTCTCTCTCTCTCTCTCTCTCTCTCTCACACACACACACACACACACACACTGAGAGAAGACGAGCGAGAAAGAAATAGCGAGGGCCTGTTATTTTACGAAAGAAGTAAACTTCTCCCTGAAACTTCTACCTATAATTTTCAAAAATATGTAAAAGATTTATGTTAATTTACTTTAACAAAAGCTCACCACCAAATTACCTCACGTCATGAAAATTAGCTAGTATAAAGAATATGTCAAGTTGTGGTTGAGACCATCAGAAAGATGGCGACAGTGGTTGAATTAATTTTATTATGCAACTACCTTGGTTGCTTTTGGAACGCTTTGTCACCCTTGCGAGTTTCCACTACTCCGGAGTGACCAACTGACCATCTCTGTTTAGTTCACCCAACAGTCACGTTTCCTCTTATGATGATAAATTTGATAAAATTATGTTTTCCAAAGAGACCTATGACAGCTGGACAGCTGGAAAGATGTGCTTTAGACCTGCTGTGAAAACCAGGTTATGGAAGTATTTTTTATAGGCCTACAACACCCATAGCCATAACTTTCACCCTATAGTGTTTGTAAGGTAGTTTGATGCGGCAAAGTTTAAGTTTCGCTATCTTAAAAATAGCAAGCAATTTGCAGATTATTAAGGTTTGTATAGTATATATTGCCTCAAACGTACAATTTACTGAAATAACTATTTTCAAAATGGTTGAATGGTCGTAGTGAAACGACAGCAGTATAGATCTAACATTCTAGAATTGTAAATTAATTTTATAAGTCTCACATATACAGTAGATTTAAGTGTTGCGTTTTCTCTGTTCATTAGTTTAAATGGAAGTTAGATTAGGCTTTGTCTTTTAGCAGACTATATTGTCATTGCACTAGCTTTTTTCAAAGGAAATCATAAGCTCCTATCTCTGATACAGATTACATGTGACTTGTTTGTAGGTACTGCTCTATAGTAGCCCATATTCCTCTATTATTACTATTATTAGTATTAATATATGTTTATTAGAAGTGTTTGCCATGACATAGCCTACAGAAATGAAACTCTAGATGACATTTTAGGGAAAATGCAGCAGTCAAGGAAAAACAAGTATGATTCTAGGTATAGACTATGTTTTGCATTGATCCCTAGTTCCAACCATATATGGCTGTTTTGTCCATACATATTGTCTATGTATTTTCCTTCTGAGGAAGGAAAATACATTATATATTTTGTATTTTCATCAAGTCAGTCAATTTAGTTTGACTTATTTTTCATATATAACTAACTAATCTATATTTTTGGACTGACTTGACATTGTCCATGTTTTAAGCTCTTTCAGTGTGTGTACAACTATGTTGTTTGCAGTATCCTTTAAAAAATATGTTATGCTAGCTGGAAATAAAGGTCTGTTTCACCCAACTAAAACCTTGCATAAGAAGCATTTACTGCTACCTAAGGTTGCATGATTTGGTTGGAACTAGGGATCAATGCAAAACATAGTCTATACCTAGAATCATACTTGTTTTTCCTTGACTGCTGCATTTTCCCTAAAATGTAATAAAGTAGTGAATAGTAACTTTAGTCATTCTCTGTCAGCAGACTGGTGCCTACTGAGTTTCACAATAAATAACCCAAATGCATCATGCATTAAACAAGCTGAAAATACAATACCTGTAATTATGGGTTAGGGACATGGAATACTTGCATTTCTGGTAATGGGTTGATAATTCTAGAATGTGTGCTCATGACTGAGAGATCTCCTGTTTGTGTGGAACTGGAAAGTCCTCAAGAGTCTCTGCAAAATATAAAGAGGGAGGCTAACATTCTGAATACATTTTAAGGAGATGCTGAGGGCATTTTGCCGCTGGGTAGTTAGTGTATGAGGTTGAAAGTCAAGGCTGTCTGTCTGTCTCTCATCTCGTCTCTCCGAGAGAGAGAGAGAGTTCTCGGGTGGGATGTTCAGCTGTTTTAACCTTTGCCAGGGTCCCCCTGTGTCTCCCTGTGTGAAGTTGATGAGAGTTCATGCCGCAGTGTGTCCTCCTGTACCTCGTCATTGACCCCGCTGATCAGAGCCACAGGGGCCTAACAGGGACTCTGTCCTATATTTGTGATGGGGGGGTCTTATCAATGTGACCGCCATCCACTTCCACCCTGCAAGAGTAGCCCCTCCCAGAGGGAGATCGGCAGGGCGGTCTCCGGCCCTTCGCACTGTTGTACCCCACAAACAACAGGGATTCAGTCACTTGTCATTTTGCCAATGTTTATATAGTGGAAGGCTGAGATGTATCCCGGCTGAAGGACTTGCTTGCTTTTCTCCCTTCTCCTCCCCTTTAAGCTTTAAGCATGTCATCAGGGCAGAGCTGCTAAGGCTGGGGCTTGTCCATCCGGCAAACGGCAGCTATAGTGGAACCCCATCTAGTGTTCACTGGGATGTTTCCAGTGAGGCCAGCAGTGTGAGGGCTGGAGAGGAGGTGGGTTAGTTCAGGCATGCATCAGACATCAGACATTCTACTGAATTCACAAGTGTCAAGAGAATTGAAGCCAGCGTCCCTACAAAGTAACGTAGGAACTCTCAAAAAGCTACTCTGCCATCTTTTCTACTATTCCACATTTCTATATCACTTATTATTTACTCTCTTCTGTCCTTTGTATCAGAGGCTCTCTGTTTTGGCATGTGTCTCTTCTGCCTCCCTGAAGGCCTGTGCTCTGGTGACTCCTTGTAGCATGATGATGATGTTGAGATTTAGCTGTTTTAGGACATCGTTTTTATACAGAGTAACGCATTATTTCTATTCAGAGATAATCGTCAAGATATTTTTTTAAACATTGACTAATTTATGCACTGTTGCTGTAGACATTTGGGTGTTGTGTGTATTGTGGCTGTTCTCATTTGTTGGCGTTATTTTCATAGTATTCATTTTCTTTATTCATAAAGACATCAGATGAACAAAATATTCAATATCATCTCTTTTTAAGTGCATGTCTACTTATGTAAACAAACATGATTACATGTCAGTACATGATTATAGATTTAAGACTTTCAAATACTCCATGCTTCTGAGATGTTTTACCTTTTTAATAGTCAAGGTGGTGGTATGGAAATAGTTTCTTGTGAAAGAGCACATTTGAGATGGAATAATTTGATTGTTTTAATTGGACCACTATTTGCTTTACAATCACTGAGTATTTACGAAGGAAGGGGGTGGGGTGGGGTGTGCTGGGTGTTGAGAGTAACACTTTGAGATTTAGAAGGGGAATTTACCCCTTGGTTGGTCAAATCCTAGCCTGTTACAAGTACGTTATTATTAGGGACATATATATTGTGGTTTCAGTGAATGTTATGAGAAGTTGATAACAGAGTTACATATGCTCTTTGATTTATTTTTCTCTGTGGTTTTGGATATAGTTATTTTGGTCGCTAAACATGATAATGTTTAGACAGAATCCACAATGTGATACAATCCACAATGTCCAGTTTCCATTCACTTGACGAATGAGAGAATGTTACATTGAAAGATAGTTATTACTGACTGCCTAACTAAATAAGTTATCCACAGGTCTCTGAAGAAACTTGAGCTAGTCACTTGTTCTTAGTGTTTTCATACAGATTCCATTGGACAGTTTAAACAAACGTTTGGATGTATGGAATCTTAAATCCTTTTTACATTTTTTATTAATGATATGTGGAAATAGTAGCTTGCGGCTTCAACGTGTGTCATCACTACACTCCAGTACACTTTAATCTAGTAAGAGAATAAGAATTACCGCTATGAACTTGATGTTTACATTTTTGCTTTGATAGTGCACTTTTGTATGTTTGTAAAAGTTTGCTCCTGTAACCTCTAGGTAAGTTCTTGAAGGGCGGTTCAAGAGCTTTCATTTTGTTGTTGACTTTGGATAGTTTTCTCACATTTTTCTTTATCTACGTTAGTGTTTTCTACAGCAGTGTATTCAGGACATTGTGCAAGTTGATGTATTTCCTCTTACATAAAACCCACTTTCATTTGTTCACATGGTCAACCAATACCAAACAAAGCTACTCTTCCTTCCCACGAGGTAAATCAAACACATTTTTCATTACTGACGCTTTCAGGGGAGGCTGCATGGTTGATATTAAAAAGTTACCATTAAAGTTGGAGCGAGTCTTCTCCGTTTGCATGGTTAGAGTGGTGTGAGTCTGGGTTTTACTGTCATGGCAACTTTGCGTTATCTGATGTCCCAGAGCAGAGAAACGTTGAGGGAGATAATCCCTGAATTAAACAGGATCTGCTTTGAGTTGGCCAAGATGAGCAGGCCAGGCCAGGCCAGGCCGTGCCGATGAGCCCGCCACTCCCATGCTGTGTGAACAATGGGAAGCCATCCTGTCTCAGTGGGGCAGGGCCGCACTCATCTCTCTCTCTCTCTCTCTCTCTCTCTCTCTCTGGGTTTCATTTTCAAATGAACCCTCCTCCCTTTCCACCCGTGATGAAAATGTAGATCGCCGGGGCCCACAATGAAAGGGATTCATAGAGAATTGCAATTTGTAAATCAACTTGTATGTTAAACAGTGAGATTTGGGTTTGACAGAAAGAAGATAGAATGAGGAAGTCTGGAGCACAGCAGTGGCACAGGGGTGTTGCCTCGCCTTTTGTTCTTTTCACACTGACCCCTGTGTTTGTTGAATGGAAATTGCATAACCAAGACCAGTTTCTATGCACATTTAAAAGACAATTATTCATTTTGCATATTCTTATTGGCTGGTATTGAATTGCCTGTTGCTTAAACTGGTGTGGCCAGTTGCTTGGATTAGGGCAGCAAGCTGTTCATTCTAATATACAGCAGCTCCACTCATAGTTCTTGACTCATTTTCTTGACCCATTTGTAGTTATGTTTTTGTTTTATTTTTCCCTGGAAGGTATATATATATATATATATATACTTACACATTTACATCAATACAAAGTGTTTTATGTTTTACTCTTCATTTTATGTTAGGTACTATAATGTGTTTTATTTATTTTATGTTATATAAATTTATTAAATATACATAACATATTTATAAAAACATGTGTTATGTAAACATTACAGATATTTTAGTAAAAACAAAATGTATTATTCTTAGTGATATCAGTACAATAATGGCATATATAATTTTGCACTGTCTTTGTTGAGTGTCCGAGTGGCTAGAGAGAATGATCTGGAATCCAAAGGCTCTGTTTATTGTGGCTGTCAGATTCCGATTGCAGCCTGACTGGATACAAATTAGCTTAGTGACAGGGATAACCTGTCCAAGATGCCTGTAGTCGAGTTGAAAATGAGCAAAGTTGACAGCAAATTGAAAGTCTAATAAGTCCTTCAAATGGTTGATTTGCGCTCAATGGACAAGTAGACATGGAGGAGTATGAAATATTGGAAATCAATGCTTCTCTATGAAATGTCATTAAGCCCCAATGTCCTCACTTCATAGTATTTTATATGTTGATGGATTGTCTATAGAAAATTATTACTTAAAAAATGGTTGGCTTGTTGAAACCAGATGTACATCTTCAAAGATCACTTTTAGGCAATATTTGAACAAGTATTATTGATTTCCATTCTTTTCTTATCCTGTTTCTCAGAGCCACCACATTAAAAGGGGTCTTTTTCACAATTGTTTTGGTTTATTGTTGCTTTTTTGATGGTTGTTTTTTGTGAACATATCAAGCAGATATGTGTAAAACTGATTAACTTAAGACTAACAACAAAGGAATTTGAATAGATAAAGCTGCCTCTTCAGCTGCAAAACATTTCTAATCACTAATTCTCTGTTTCCCCCTCCTGTGTTTTTCAGGGGACACAGAAGAGCCCTGCTCGGAGGAAGACCCCCCCTGCAAGGAGTCAGATGCCCATGTCTGTAGCAGATGTTGTGCTGAGTTCTTTGAACTATCAGATCTTGAACAACACCAGAAGAATTGCACTAAGAATCAATTAGTTCTGATAGTGAATGAGAATCCTGCCTCCCCTTCCGGAACCTTCTCGCCTGGCTCCCCTCCACATAATCCTGATGAGCAGATGAATGACACGGTTAATAACACTGATCAAGGGCAGTGCAGTGACCTTTTGGAGCATAACGCTCTCGACAAAGAAGAATCCATGGACGTCGACGTTTCCGGAATCAACGCTCATCCTGGCCACGACAATGATGGAAGCAGCAGCCACATGGAGGGAGGCAGTAACATCAACATGAACACGGGCGAGGGAAATGGCCACAGCTCCAGCAGGAACAGCTCCGGACCAGCACCGGGCACCTCGACCGTCTCTGCCCCTCAGCTACCTCCACTCGGCAACCTGACTGACCGGGGGAGCATCTCTATGATCAACAGCAACGTCATCATCGAAAACCTGCAGAGCACCAAAGTGGCTGTGGCCCAGTTTTCCCAGGAGATGCAGCGCTCCTCTGGGTCTGGGTCCGGAGGACCCAGGGTGGCAGTGCCGGCCCTGATGGAGCAACTCCTGGGCCTGCAGCAGCAACAGATCCACCAGCTGCAGCTCATTGAACAGATCCGTCACCAGATCCTGCTGCTGGCCTCCCAGTCCCCTGAAATGCAGGTGCCCCCCAGCATCTCCACACCAGGAGGCTCGTTGGGGCCGTCAGCCAACCCACTGATCACGCTCAGCTCCCATCTCTCTCAGCAGCTGGCTGCAGCTGCGGGCTTAGCACAGAGCCTGGCCAGCCAGTCTGCCAGCATCAGCAGCCTGAAGCAGCTGGCTGAAAGGGCGCAGCTACCTCAGAGCAACAACCCCAGCAGCGGTGAATCATCTCAGAGCATCAGCTCACTGGGGTCGTCCACAGTCAACAACGCCCAGTCGTCATCTGACAAGAGGCCAATACATGCGATCAGCAGCAACCTCCACTCTCAGCTCAGTAACCCATCACACACTAAGTCATCCATACCAGCCTTTGGGATAGGTAGCCTGTTGAACCCTGTAACTAATCCACATCTACCTCAGCCCCCATCTGGAAACCCCCAATTTTCCAGCTCCCTGCCCAGTATTTGCACCACAATGGAGGACCTCAACTCTCTGGCTGCGCTGGCCCAGAGGAAAGGCAAGCCACCAAACGTAACTTCATTTGAACCCAAGAGCAGCTCAGAGGAGGCGTTCTTCAAGCATAAGTGCAGGTTTTGTGCCAAGGTGTTCGGGAGTGACAGTGCCTTGCAGATCCACCTGCGATCTCACACAGGTGAGAGGCCGTACAAGTGTAACATCTGTGGAAATCGCTTCTCCACACGCGGTAACTTGAAGGTCCACTTCCAGCGTCATAAAGAGAAGTATCCACATGTTCAGATGAACCCATACCCTGTCCCCGAGCATTTAGACAATATTCCAACGAGCACCGGCATTCCATATGGTATGTCAATGCCTCCAGAGAAGCCTGTGACCAGCTGGCTGGACAGCAAACCTGTTCTCTCCACTCTGACCTCGTCAGTGGGCATGCTGCTCCCACCAACCATGCCCAGCCTGCCGCCATTCATTAAAAAAGAGGATCATTCGGTAGCCATAACCAGCCCCTCCATTTCTACAAAGACTGACTCCGGTCGTGACGCTGCTGAGCCATCAATAAAAAGCAACGACGGGTTGTCTGAAGAAGCTGCGGCCCTGCCTACGTCAAACGGGAAAACTGAAGAGGGCAGTCACTCGTCGAGCTTCATGGCGAGCGTGAGCTCTGAGTCTGAGCGCAACACAGAATACACAACCTCCAACAGCCCACCTATGATGACCAACCCTCTCATGCCCCTCATGTCTGAGCAGTTCAAGGCTAAGTTCCCGTTCGGGGGCCTCATGGACCCGCTCCAGGGGTCGGAGACCTCCAAGCTGCAGCAGCTGGTGGAGAACATCGACAGGAAGTTGACGGACCCCAATGAGTGTGTCATCTGCCACCGTGTGCTCAGCTGTCAGAGCGCTCTGAAAATGCACTACCGTACTCACACTGGAGAGAGGCCCTTCAAGTGTAAAGTGTGTGGCAGAGCCTTCACCACCAAAGGGAACCTGAAGACCCACTACACCGTCCACCGGGCCATGCCTCCACTCAGGGTCCATCACTCCTGCCCCATCTGCCAGAAGAAGTTCACCAACGCAGTGGTCCTGCAGCAGCACATCCGCATGCACATGGGAGGGCAGATCCCAAACACTCCACTGCCAGACAGCTACCCTGAGTCCATGGGCTCCGACACAGGCTCCTTCGATGAGAGGAACTTCGATGAGAACTTTGATGATCTGGACAACTTCTCTGATGATGATATGGAGGGGATGGAGGGAGTGGAAGGGATGGAAGATGGCCCTGACAGCAGCGTCTCAGACACCCCTCAGTCAGCTGACGCCTCCCAAGACAACCTGTGCAATTCCCCCTCTCAACCAGAGATGGTCGTCCAGGACGGGCAAGATAAAAACCATCATGCCCATCACAACGCCTACCACAATACCCACCATGATATTGACTATAGAATCCACCACAACAACCTCCATAACAATCAGCATCACAGCCACCATGACAACCACCATAACAATCAGCTTAACAACCACCATGACAATCAGCATCACAGCCACCATAACCCCCACCAGAGACTGGTAGAGGAGCTGCAGGCCAGCAAAATGAAGGCCATGGGGAACAGAGGTTCAATGGAAGGGGACTGCCTCACTAACGACTCCTCATCCCTGGGTGGGGACATCGAGAGCCCGAGTGGCGGGAGTCCAGCCTTGTCAGAATCTACCTCTTCCATGCAGCCCCCATCCCCTACCAATGGGCACCCCCAACATCAACGTAAATCCCCCAGCTTGGAGGAAAGACAGGAGAGACAGGAGAGGCACCAGAGGGCTATGTCCCTGGATCACATCAGTGCCAGCCTCATGCAGCATCACCCTTCTAGCATCGGGGCCCTGGACCTGACATCCTGCAACCCGTCTAAAGACCCACTGGGCATGCTCTTCCCATTCCGTGAGCGCGGCACGTTCAAGAACACAGCCTGTGACATCTGTGGGAAAACGTTTGCATGTCAGAGTGCCTTGGACATCCACTACCGAAGCCATACCAAAGAAAGGCCGTTCATTTGCACGGCCTGTAACCGGGGCTTCTCGACCAAGGGCAACCTGAAGCAGCACATGCTCACCCACCAGATGAGGGACTTGCCCTCGCAGCTCTTCGAACCCTCTAACACCAGCCTCTCCTCCAGTCCGACCCCCTCCCTCCTCTCTGTGAACTCTCTGTCCTCCATGATCAAATCAGAGGTCAACGGCTTCCTCCATGGCCTCCACCACCACCAGGACCACCACAGGGACCACCACATCGACCATCACAGGGAACACCACAGGGAACACCACAGGGACCACCAGGACCGGGATCACCATAAGGACATGGCAAGCAACATGCCCCACGGCCTGGTGACCACCTCGGCCTCTACATCCCCAGTGCTCTCGGCCTCTGCACCTCTACGCCGGACACCCAAGCAGCACTACTGCAACACTTGTGGGAAGACCTTCTCCTCCTCCAGCGCTCTGCAGATACACGAGAGGACCCACACTGGGGAGAAACCCTTCGCCTGCCACATCTGTGGTCGGGCTTTCACCACCAAAGGAAATCTCAAGGTAATTGTATGATTATAAACATTATGAATACAATAGGTAAAATACACACATATTCAATATCTCAGGGCAATTGTATATTTAAAAACATTATGAATGGAATTGGAAAATGTTCACATATTTATTCATGAATATCTATAGGAGGAGTATAAAAATCACCAGAATTTTGATCCACAACTTTGAGCAACAAATTGAAGTGTGTTATGTCAGTGCCATTCGGAGGCAGTAATGTTCTATAATTGATGAAAGAACCAGCTCAGCGGAAAGGTTGAATCACCCCATTAATATGATTATTGGGTAGAAACCTGAGAATGTGATCAGCAGAGCACAGCTGGGAATGGTTCAGTTAACAGCATTAACTACAGTTACTAGAGGCAACCAGAGGCAACCATCCTCAGTTTTCCAGAGTTTACCCCTTGAAAATTCCAGTTTCCCTTTGATCATTTGGAAAGGTGATAAACCTCAGAGATAAACAGGAACTGAAGGGCCAAATGTGATCACACCACTCAACTGTGAGAAATCAAAGGGGCGAAACATAGAAAGGCGTAATATTTAGGAAGCACTGTCAAATGTATAACCAGATTGCAATTACCGGGTAATCAGCACCCTTGATGATATAAAAAAACAATACCCTTATTATTTGTAGCAAGATTTCACATTTTGCTGATGCTATGATTTTGTAGTGTGTTTTTATTAAAATAATGTATAATTTCTAGCAAGTGATATTTTAAAACATGTTATCACTCTAGACAACACAATCAGTTGTGTATCTGACACCGCCATGTTTCTACATTGATTTAAAAAGACTCATCCTTTCAGGATCAAAAGAAGAAGAAAAATACATTGTTCTCGTTGGGAAAGGGCATAGCAGGGGTAAACGTCAGATGTAATACTGGCCAGGGCAATGAGAGTGGGCACTGCAATTTGAACCAAAGCACAAGGGTCTCCCTCATGAGACGTTTGAATGAAGGTTTCAGATTAAATGCAGTATTTCATCCTAGCCATAATAAAATGGTTACACCATGCCCACGTCCCCACGCCGTTCACAGCTCACTGCACCAATCCTCCTGCTGCACCCAGGGTGCTGAACTATTT
Organism: Salvelinus namaycush; assembly: GCF_016432855.1. Lineage (NCBI taxonomy): Eukaryota > Metazoa > Chordata > Actinopteri > Salmoniformes > Salmonidae > Salvelinus > Salvelinus namaycush. The sequence goes on from NC_052336.1 coordinate 10,035,347, forward strand.
TAATACTAACTTGCTGTTTATTATTATAATTTTTTCCATTGCATCATCTGTTACTATGTGCCTTTGTCATGGCCAAGTTTGAAATATTTCTAATTTGCGTCCTCTCTCTCTCTCTCTCTCTCTCTCCCTCTCTCTGTATCTCTGTTTCTCTCTCCAGGTTCATATGGGCACACACATGTGGAACAGCGCCCCTGCCAGACGCGGCCGCCGGCTCTCTGTAGATGGCTCCATGGCCTTCCTGGGCACCAACCCTGTCAAGTTCCCAGAGATCTTCCAGAAGGACATGGCATCTAGGTTGGGCAACAGAGACCCGGCTAGCTTCTGGAACCAGTACGCTGCAGCCTTCTCCAGCGGCCTGGCCATGAAGACCAACGAGATCTCTGTCATCCAGAACGGAGGCCTGCCGTCTCTGTCGGGGAGCATGGGAAACGGTGGCAGCTCACCCGTGGGCGGCCTCACAGGCAACCTGGAGAAGCTGCACAGTACAGAATCCAGTGCCGCTCTGGCTGGCCTGGAGAAAATGGCCAATGCCGAGAACGGGACCCACTTCCGATTCACACGTTTCATGGAGGACAACAAAGAGATTGCCACCAACTAGATACTTTTTCCCTCTCATATGTACACAGAGACGCACACACACACACACACACACACACACACACACACACACACACACACACACACACACACACACACACACACACACACACACACACACACACACACACACACACACACATAGTGAGAGAAAAGAGAAAGAGAACAGGGCAAAGACAAAGAGTGACTTGGCTTTGGCTTGCCTTTGAAACTTTACCAACATGAGTGTGAAGAGAAGTTGCTTTTTTGTACAATGTACAACATGTTATAGTTTTAAGGAGCTTATTTATTAGTGATTATAACCTTGCTCAGAACCAAGTGGAAGCATTAACGGTTAGTTTTTTTCTGTTCTACAGCCAGAATGGGTATGAGCTGAAAGTAAGTTTTTGAAACTTTAGCATATCTTTACCTTGGCATTAAGTTATTTTTGTCTGTAGTATATAGATATAACACAACTGTTGATGTTCATGTGATGCATTAGATCTGTAATAAGTGAAACAGAATGGCTGTAAATAATGTACACTGATCTACTCTAGATGGTCTAACAGATGTGTATTAACGTTCCCCCTTGAAAATAATCATTGAGACTTCAGGCAAGGGACTATGATTACACTGTAGTCCTTTCCTTATCAACCGCTGTTGATCTTTTATTTAAGGAAAAAGCAAGCATTCGAGCATTTCAAGTGTTTATTTAGAGTTACAGTAGGTCTAACCTGTTTTGTTTATTAATGTTATTCTATGTATTGTACTTTTTTTTCTTTCTTCCATAGTTCCATTTTTTTTCTTTATCTTTTTTGTTTTGTTGCTTTTTGGTGTTAAGTTTAACACAAAACAGTTGTGTTGTTAGAGGAGATGATGAATTCGGAGAGGTCCACTTCCTGGTTTGAACTGAGAAGAGAGCCAATCATGTGGGTGGGATTCTCCTATAGGTCATCTGCTGGATTTCCACATTGCTGCTATGTCCTCAGCATCCTCATTGGCATCAAGTGCAACATATGTGTTGACGTCTGTGTAAATATTGTGAGACGTGGGAACTAGAAATTCCATCACAACAAAATGTACATATAAAGCTCATAAGACAAAGTCCATCTTGGCTAGGGGACAAATGATAGTGTTTTTATAAATATAAATATATATTAGGTTTGACAACCTTCGGACTGTTACATGCACTTTCCTGGAAAGTTGGAAGATCTTTATGGGTCCAGTTTCTCTACACTTTAATACCTACTAACAACTAAGATACTGTCATTCTTTACTCTATTATTCAAATACATCCGTTTTCCAAAAGAAAATCATGAGTGTTTGTGTCTCTTCATTCTCTTTTGTTTCTTTCTGTTATGTATGCTTTACGATTGGAGATCATGGGGGGGTTGGAATAATTGGAGGGTTTTCACTTTTGAAATGTGGTCTTTTCATGTTATTTGAGGGATCAAATATTTTTTTGTGGATTGAACTTTTAAATTTGAGTTTAAATATGCACTTATGAAATAATACTGTATCATGGATCTACATCACTGGTCAATTAATGTATCTCCCCTCTCATTTTCGACTGGCACTTGTTGTGAAGCAGCCTATTCTTTCTAAAATAATTTAAAAGTGATTTGCATGATTGTGTCAAACAATCTGAGTTCGGATGTAAACGTAATCAATGAGGACACCTGGGTTGTGTTGATCGGTCATAAAAAATTATGCGATAGCAGAAGTCACATTTCTTAGTTCATCATTCCTGCTGTTGTCAGTCCATTGAATCTTTAATTAAAGAATCGACCGGTCCCGAAAACCTCTTGTCTTTCAAAGGCTTGATGTGATGGATTTAGAAGACTCGTCGTCACCGTCTAGGCCAGGGTAACTCTCTGTTAATCATCATACATTTTAATCCATGTTTCACCGGAGTGAAATTAGAAACGAAGTGAATGGAAAGAATTGGGATGTCCGGGCTGTATGCCTATGCAGATTGCAGACCACGTTTCGTTCAAATGTAAAAATAATAATTATATTCTTGATGATGGCCAGAATAGGCCTGATAAATTACATCAAAGTGAACACCAACATTCTAAAACTGTCGCTAAATTAGCCAATTTAGGCATACAATGTGTCATGACGCATTTGGATATTTGGTGATAGAAAATATGAATTGTTGTTTTGAACTAGTGTGCTAAAACAGGCTGCATTGATACTTTCTGTGTAACGCCTCACAAAACTAGAGCAGGGGACATATCGCCAGAAAGACCACGTGGACAGTTGATGGAACGGTTGATGACATTGGAGGCCTATTTTCCCCTTTTGCTTTTCACAGCTGCATTTAATTTAACACATCATTGCACATCCTGCAATACAGGACCTGTTCATTTGAGCTCCGCATCCTCTCTCCCCGCTGCTCTCTCTCCCCCTCCTCTTCGGGATTTTATAGCTGGCTAGATTCCCCAATATTTACAAGATCTCGACGCTAAATTATCCTTGCGGGACCGACGATGAGATCCCTGCCCCCCGTGCCTGTTTTCCCTTTGACGGTCACATCTGGTGATGATAGAGAGTTGTTCGTACAGTGCATCAGCTTCCGGATTATTTTATTACAGAGTCAGAATACCTGACTCCGTCCTGATCTCGGTGCTCGGTGATTTGGTTAGTGATTTGTCTTAGAAAAGTAAACAAGGAAATGAGGTGTAGGATAATATCGGATTTTTTTGTCTTGTAAATGTGACATTTATTGATATAGCAGTTTATGATTATAGTTTGACTAATGATACCTGATCTGCCCATTTAATCAGTCGTAGATTTAGCTCCATACACTTTGATGTAGAATGGAAGTTATTTAATATTTCGTTTGTAACCTTTAGTGGGCCTGTAAAACTATGCAGGAAAAAAGTTTTCTTAAGATGTATTAACACGAATTTCATAATATATGTTATACTATAACTATAGTTGGTTCAATCTCCATCCAGCAGCACCATATTTAAAAAAATAATAATAATGATTATAATTAACTATAATGAACTAATAATAATAATAGCAATAATACTAATGGTAAAATTGCCACGACATAGAGAACAATTTGTTTGTTTAATTTGTTTATTTCAACCATGTTAAATCATTCCTAATTCTTCATAAAACCAATAGATACAATTTTCAAATGCATGTAATAGTGGATGGATATTATGGTTTTTATTTTAAGAGCTGGAATTACTTAAATTCAATCAAACTTTGAACTGGTGGAGCTTCAAACATGAGTTATATGCCTATATGTGTGGCTATAGTGTGTGGCTATAGTTCACTGTATCACTGTTGTGCATGTAGTGGTAATGAAGTGTTTGATGTGATACAGTGTGCTTGTTTTCACTCAGCCTCAAGGTGGATAAACTACTCTGATTGCAGTAGGGTATAGTCTATGTTCTTGATGACAGTCCAAAGCTCTGAAATGCTGCAATGCACCAAGTGTGTTGAAAACAATGGTATTTTTAATTTCAGGAATATTTCCTTTTAATGTATATATCATTTTAATTCAGCTATTTAAAGAAAGATCAAATCTTCAGAGAGGCTTGAGAGCCCAGATACTAGGGAGCAAACCATCAATGATTGCTAATTACATAATCATAAAAAAGAACCCAGCCTTAACTCGAGAGCCTGGCCAGGGATTTAGGAGAATGAAAAATGGTGGGATAAGCATGTGGAGCAGCTCCGCTTGTGTAATCAAAGGAGAGAAAAAGGATGCAACGAGGAGAAATATTGAAATAGACACATGCTTTTAGTTGTGTAACAAACCCTCAGTGAGTGGTCCTAGTGATGTGTGGTGGAGGAGGGCCTTTTCCCCCAGGCGTGCAGCAGGCAACAGCCCTACTAGGTTTTGTTAAGTATTGATTGAGCTGTGCAGCATTACAGAAACACTTGAATCTCAGGTGGCAGGAATGTGTAGAATTGATCTCTTCCACTGTGCCTCCCAGTAGTGGCTTTCTGCTTCACAACACAGCACCACAGGAAGACTGGGGTGAAACATGGTGAAACACAATCTCCACAGGCTGAGTGGGGCTGCCCCTAGTCTGCCCATGTGGCTCTCTGACAGACAGGCTTTTGGAGTGTGTCTCCATGCCACTGTCCAGTGTGATAGAATAAGATGAATACACACTTTTTAATTCACACTCATGCACATGTGCATCTTCTATAGCGTTCTTATGGAAGATGTAGATCTGTCTCGTTTCCACCACTACGGGTATTGATGTTTGTTTTGCAGCCTTTATAACATGCTGCTTTAGTGTTGTTGTCTAATGGACCTAACTGGTTTAAGGTGGTAATGTCTGAAGGGGAGGATGGGACACATTAGCAAAGTAACTTTATTGTTCCTTTAGTTTTAGTGTCTCTACAGTAAAGTCTGTGCTCTATAATTTGGCAAATGTATATCATGTAATTTGCTTTTTCTTTTTTCTTTTTTTTTTCAATTTTAGTTATGAAAGTATAAATAGCAAGGGAGCAAACACCTCTTTAATTCTATAATCCATCAGACATATTTTATGGACTTGAACTCATGCAGTGTTTCTTCCATACAGTCCCTACCCAACCTCTCAATGAAATTTGGATTATGCTCCACAGACCTGTGTACTCCAAAGCCCCCCTTCTTCACTGTCCCATCCTGGGCTGTCAGGCCTGTCGAGTCGATACAAACTGTGGCCTGGGGCCTGGTGGTGTGGAGAGCCTGGTATGGTGTGGAGCCGGGACTCCCCACTGAGTCTCTGGCCTGGCTCTGGGTGATCTAAGATCTGCAAAGAACAATGGTGAGCCACGCTGAGCCACGCTCCACGGCCCCAGGACACACGGCCACCGAGCCACACCTGCATCGCAGCCTACACCTGTCAATCAATACCAGCCAGGTGACAGGTCTGCCGCTAAGGGCCTCTAAAAGGAGCTTCCTAGAGTGACTCAAGTGAGTGTCAAGTTTCAGGTCTTTTTTATCATATGTAATATACACTTAAAAAAATCATTGGAAATCATACTCATCATTGAGTGAATAGATTAGTGAAAAAAAAAGAAAAGTAATATTCTCTGACTATCAGCTCATTAGAGTATGCTTTTAAATCTCTTCTCTTCTCCTCTTCAGCTCCAGTATGTCTCCCCCTGTCACGTTCTGACCTTAGTTCCTTTTTTATGTCTTTATTTTAGTTGGTCAGGACGTGAGTTGGGGTGGGCATTTTATGTTGTTTTTCTATGTTTTGTTCTATATGTTGTATTTCTATGTGTTTGGCCTAGTATGGTTCTCAATCAGAGGCAGGTGTCGATCATTGACTCTGATTGAGAATCATACTTAGGTAGCCTGTTTTCCCACTATGGGTGGTGGGTGATTGTTTTCCGTTTTAGTGTTTTCACCATTCGGGACTGTTTTGGTTTTAATTTTGATTCTCTTGTTCTTTTTGTATTTTGTATTCATTCTCATTAAAAGTTATTATGGATACGTACCACGCTGCATTTTGGTCCTCCTCTCCTTCCACCAACGAAAGTCGTTACAGAACTACCCACCAACCAAGGACCAAGCAGCGTGGTAAACAGGAGCAGAGGATTCTGGACTCATGGACATGGGAGGAGATACTAGACGGTAAGGGACCCTGGGCACAGGCTGGGGAATATCGCCGCCCCAAGGAAGAACTGGAGGCAGCGAAAGCTGAGCGGCGGCGATATGAGGAGGTAGCACGGCAGCGCGACAGGCACGAGAGGCAGCCCCCAAATTTTTTGGGGGGCGGCACATGGGGAGTGTGGCAGAGTCAGGTTGGAGACCTGAGCCCACTCCTCGTGCTTATCGTAAGCAGCGTGTTACTGGTCAGGCACCGTGTTATGCGGTTAAGTGCACGGTGTCGCCAGTATGTGTTCATAACCCGGAGCGCTATAGGTCAGCCCCCCGCAAGCGCCATGCGATAGTGGGCATCCAGCCAGGGCGTGTTGTGCCAACTCAGCGTGTCTGGTCTCCGGTACGCTGGGAGGGTGCAGTGCGTCCTATGCCTGCACTCCGCTCGTGCCGGGCGAATGTGGGCATTGAGCCTATGGGAGAGGTGCGAGTGGTATGCACCAGATCTCCAGTGCTCACTCACAGCCCGGTTCAACCTGTGCCTGCACTCTGGAGGGTCCGGGCTAAAATGGACATCCAGCCTGGAGGAGTGGTGCCAAGGCTGCGCACCAGAGCTCCAGTGCTCCCCCACAGCCCAGTCCATCCGGTGCCTCCTCTAAGCACCAGGCCTCCTGTAGGTCTCCCCAGCCTGGTGGGTCCTGTGGCAGCCCCATGCACCAGGCTGTCTCTCCGTCTCCTCCCTCCAGGTTCTCTCTCCAGGCCAGAGCCGCCCGTCTGGCCTGAGCTGCCAGAGCCGCCCGTCTGTCAGGAGCTGCCAGAGCCGCCCGTCTGTCAGGAGCTGCCAGAGCCGCCCGTCTGTCAGGAGCTGCCAGAGCCGCCCGTCTGTCAGGAGCTGCCAGAGCCGCCCGTCAGTCAGGAGCTGCCAGAGTCGCCCTCCTGTCCGGAGCTGCCAGAGTCGCCCTCCTGTCCGGAGCTGCCAGAGTCGCCCTCCTGTCCGGAGCTGCCAGAGTCGCCCTCCTGTCCGGAGCTGCCAGAGTCGCCCTCCTGTCCGGAGCTGCCAGAGTCGCCCCCCTGTCCGGAGCTGCCAGAGTCGCCCGTCTGTCCGGAGCTGCCAGAGCCGCCCGTCTGTCAGGAGCTGCCAGAGCCGCCCGTCTGTCAGGAGCTGCCAGAGCCGCCCGTCTGTCAGGAGCTGCCAGAGCCGCCCGTCAGTCAGGAGCTGCCAGAGTCGCCCTCCTGTCCGGAGCTGCCAGAGTCGCCCTCCTGTCCGGAGCTGCCAGAGTCGCCCCCCTGTCCGGAGCTGCCAGAGTCGCCCCCCCCTGTCCGGAGCTGCCAAAGTTGCCCCCCTGTCCGGAGCTGCCAGTCGCCCCTCTGTCCGGAGCTGCCAGAGTCGCCCCCCTGTCCGGAGCTGCCAGAGTCGCCCCCCTGTCCGGAGCTGCCAGAGTCGCCCGCCTGTCCGGAGCTGCCAGAGTCGCCCGCCTGTCCGGAGCTGCCAGAGTCGCCCGCCTGTCCGGAGCTGCCAGAGTCGCCCGTCAGTCCAGAGTCGCCCGTCAGCCCAGAGGCGCTCCTCGGTCCAGTGGTGCCCTCTACTAGGGTTTCCAATCCGGGGTCGGTGGCGAGGTTCGCCACTTCTAAGGTGCCACATAAGTGGGCCGAGACTATGGTGGAGTGGGGTCCACGTCCCGCTTCAGAGCCGCCACCGCGGTAAATGCCCACCCAGACCCTCCCCTATAGGTTCAGGTTTTGCGGCCGGAGTCCGCACCTTTGGGGGGGGGGGTACTGTCACGTTCTGACCTTAGTTCCTTTTTTATGTCTTTATTTTAGTTTGGTCAGGGCGTGAGTTGGGGTGGGCATTCTATATTGTTTTTCTATGTTTTGTTCTATACGTTGTATTTTCATGTGTTTGGCCTAGTATGGTTCTCAATCAGAGGCAGGTGTCGATCGTTGTCTCTGATTGGGAATCATACTTAGGTAGCCTGTTTTCCCACTATGGGTGGTGGGTGATTGTTTTCCGTTTTAGTGTTTTCACCATTCGGGACTGTTTCGGTTTTAATTTTGATTCTCTTGTTCTTTTTGTATTTTGTATTCATTCTCATTAAAAGTTATTATGGATACGTACCACGCTGCATTTTGGTCCTCCTCTCCTTCCACCAACGAAAGTCGTTACACCCCCTCTCTTCTCCTCTTCAGCTCCAGTATGTCTCCCCCTCTCTTCTCCTCTTCAGCTCCAGTATGTCTCCCCCTCTCTTCTCCTCTGATGGTTCTCATGGATTTGGTTTCCTGTGGAAAAAACAGTGACAGTCTACAGCGTGTACACAGCTGGTTGGGAGACAAGACTTCCAGATTGTGAGTACAAACATTAAGCAGGATTTCTTTGCCCTGTGTTACACTCACAATGAAATATCCACTATCCACCCAGTTCTAACACTTTTCATTTACCCTTTGTGTTTGTTCTACATTTAAGTAATCCTCTTGGGCTCATGTAGTTGTAAAATATAGTATCTGCATAGTTTATTTTAATGGTAGAGCGATTCTGGGGACTATCCAAACGTGAAGGCAATTTAGCTTGCAGTTCATCCACTCTCTTTCCTTTTGTGTGGTAAGAAAGAGAGATTGCATTTCATGACCTATTGTGTCCAGGGAGTCCCCAGACAAACAGGTGGGAGCACTAATGTGGGGTCCTCTTGGGGAGGGCAGGAAGACTGGGTTAGTCAGACTAGACTGGAGGAGAGGAGGGACTGGGAGGCTCTTTGGGTATTCTTTAATAAGCCACTCATGCATAGCACAGCCACCACAATGCTCTGTTTCCCCATCGTCCATCCAACAGGATCCTTCAGGGATGCTAATGGCTGTAATGTACAGTAAGGGCTTGTCTTACCACAAGGCCTCTGTTGTCTCTCTCCCCCCTGTTTATCATCACCAGTGAAATTGCAGGCCATTTTAGGAGGGGTTTATTGCAAGGAGAGACATTTAACTTCTTTGTGATGCTAATTCTTAAAAGTGTGCTGTCTGGGTTTGTGTCTTTCAAGCCAGGTAGGTTTATAAGACTGGGATTTGAGGAGAAACAACCTGCTTTTATTTATAAAGGGAAAACTGTATTCAGGCTTTCTTTATGATCTCTCCAATCTGCGTTTTTAATTTAATGTACGTTTGCTTCCATTGTAAGATATGTCACATGTACGTTTGTTTTATACAGTAGAACGGAGACAGATCATCTTTCTTTTCTTTAAGAGACTAGCTCTTTGAGATTAAGTAGGCTGATTGTGTCCCTTTCACCGTCAGAATTACGGTTGGTAACCCTAGCCGCCATTGTCTGCTAGAGGGCTTAGACACACACAGGCTCGTTGACACTCTCTGTTAATGTCATCTCACAGATTAGATTTCCTCATCACCATCTAAGTCCCACAACCCTCGACAAACATTTTTACTTTCCTGTTTTTCACAGTGCCAAAGCATGCCAGCAAGGCAGTGGTTCGATGTATCAAAGAGAGATAACGATTTTGAAATGATAAAATATTATGACAGGATGGCTTCGATGTTCGTGCGGAAGACTTCAGTCACTTGTCAGGTGTGTTTGATGCCATTGACACTTGACCAAGATACTTGAGTTTATTGAATGTGTCATTTTCTGCCTGGAAGTGAAAAGGTACCTGTGCAGTGGTAAGCCCCTACAAGCACATCACACAGTGACAGCTGATGCGCTAGTACAACCCTGAAGCTATTGAAGTTTGGTCAAAACAGAACATGTTCTAGTGTTTTGTGTTGTCCTCCTGTATGTACACTGAACAAAAATATAAACACAAGATGTGAAGTGTCGGTCCCATGTTTCATGAGCTGAAATAAAAGATCCCAGAAATGTTCCATACGCACAAAATATTATTTCTCTCACGTTTTGTACACAAATTTGTTTACATCCCTGTACATCCCTGCATTTCTCCTTTGCCAAGATAATCCATCCACCTGACAGGTGTGGCATATCAAGAAGCTGATTAAACAGCATGATCATTACACAGGTTAATCTTGTGCTGGGGGCAATAAAAGGCCACTCTAAAATGTGCAGTTTTGCCACACAACGCAATGCCACAGGCCGGTAGCCTAGCGGTTAAGAGTGTTGGCCAGTAACTGAAAGGTTGCTGGTTTGAATCCCTGAGCTTACTAGGTGAAAAACCTGTCGACGTGCCCTTGAAAAAGGCACTTAACCCTAGTTGCTCTGGATAAGAGCATATGCTAAGTGACTAAAATGTACTTCCTCAGTGAAAAGTGTAACTGAGTATTGGAAAATATGTATTTGGTCTGTATGGCCAGGTTAGTCCATAACACCTGTGATGAGCTGGAAATATCCCACATCATGTTGGTTAATGTTTAATCAATCAGAGAAGGGACTAAAATTGTCCTGTTTATTTTTTACCACTGCCTGAACTTAATCAAAGGCAGGAGGTTTTAAACGTATCCACATTCATTACTTTAATTCAGCTAATGTTTTTAAGACCACGTTCAGGAAAATGTTACAGCCTATGTAATTATTTGTGGTGCTAGTTTCTTCAAGTATGAGATGTTAGAGAGATGTTTGAATTGTAATAGTGTAGAGAGATGTTTGTATTGTAATAGTGTAGAGAGATGTTTGAATTGTAATAGTGTAGAGAGATGTTTGTATTGTAATAGTGTAGGGAGATGTTTGTATTGTAATAGTGTAGAGAGATGTTTGTATTGTAATAGTGTAGGGAGATGTTTGTATTGTAATAGTGTAGAGATATGTTTGTATTGTAATAGTGTAGAGAGATGTTTGTATTGTAATAGTGTAGAGAGATGTTTGTATTGTAATAGTGTAGGGAGATGTTTGTATTGTAATAGTGTAGAGATAGGTTTGTATTGTAATAATGTAGAGAGATGTTTGTATTGTAATAGTGTAGGGAGATGTTTGTATTGTAATAGTGTAGAGAGATGTTTGTATTGTAATAGTGTAGGGAGATGTTTGAATTGTAATAGTGTAGAGAGATGTTTGTATTGTAATAGTGTAGGGAGATGTTTGTATTGTAATAGTGTAGGGAGATGTTTGAATTGTAATAGTGTAGAGATATGTTTGTATTGTAATAGTGTAGGGAGATGTTTGTATTGTAATAGTGTAGAGAGATGTTTGTATTGTAATAGTGTAGGGAGATGTTTGTATTGTAATAGTGTAGAGAGATGTTTGAATTGTAATAATGTAGAGAGATGTTTGTATTGTAATAGTGTAGGGAGATGTTTGTATTGTAATAGTGTAGAGATATGTTTGTATTGTAATAGTGTAGAGAGATGTTTGTATTGTAATAGTGTAGAGAGATGTTTGTATTGTAATAGTGTAGAGAGATGTTTGTATTGTAATAGTGTAGGGAGATGTTTGTATTGTAATAGTGTAGAGAGATGTTTGTATTGTAATAGTGTAGAGAGATGTTTGTATTGTAATAGTGTAGAGAGATGTTTGTATTGTAATAGTGTAGAGAGATGTTTGTATTGTAATAGTGTAGGGAGATGTTTGTATTGTCATAGTGTAGAGAGATGTTTGTATTGTAATAGTGTAGGGAGATGTTTGTATTGTAATAGTGTAGAGAGATGTTTGTATTGTAATAATGTAGAGAGATGTTTGTATTGTAATAGTGTAGAGAGATGTTTGTATTGTAATAGTGTAGAGAGATGATTGTATTGTAATAGTGTATTTTGGCTGGGTCATGATGATACATCAGCATACACTATGGCATGATGAGACTACACCTCATACACTATGGCATGATGAGACTACACCTCATACACTATGGCATGATGAGACTACACCTCATACAGTATGGCATGATGAGACTACACCTCATACACTATGGCATGATGAGACTACACCTCATACAGTATGGCATGATGAGACTACACCTCATACACTATGGCATGATGAGACTACACCTCATACACTATGGCATGATGAGACTACATCTCATACACTATGGCATGATGAGACTACACCTCATACACTATGGCATGATGAGACTACACCCCATACACTATGGCATGATGAGACTACACCTCATACACTATGGCATGATGAGACTATACCTCATACACTATGGCATGATGAGACTACACCCCATACACTATGGCATGATGATACTACACCTCATACACTATGGCATGATGAGACTACACCTCATACACTATGGCATGATGAGACTATACCTCATACACTATGGCATGATGAGACTACACCCCATACACTATGGCATGATGATACTACACCTCATACACTATGGCATGATGAGACTACATCTCATACACTATGGCATGATGAGACTACACCTCATACACTATGGCATGATGAGACTACACCTTATACACTATGGCATGATGAGACTACACCTCATACACTATGGCCTGATGAGACTACACCTCATAAAGTATGGCATGATGAGACTACACCTCATACACTATGGCATGATGAGACTACACCTCATACACTATGGCATAATGAGACTACACCTCATACACTATGGCATGATGAGACTACACCTCATACACTATGGCATGATGAGACTACACCTCATACACTATGGCATAATGAGACTACACCTCATACACTATGGCATGATGAGACTACACCTCATACACTATGGCATGATGAGACTACACCTCATACACTATGGCATGATGAGACTACACCTCATACACTATGGCATGATGAGACTACACCTCATACACTATGGCATGATGAGACTACACCTCATACACTATGGCATAATGAGACTACACCTCATACACTATGGCATGATGAGACTACACCTCATACACTATGGCATGATGAGACTACACCTCATACACTATGGCATGATGAGACTACACCTCATACACTATGGCATGATGAGACTACACCTCATACACTATGACATGATGAGCCTACACCTCATACACTGTGGCATAATGAGACTACACCTCATACACTATGGCATGATGAGACTACACCTCATACACTATGGCATGATGAGACTACACCTCATACACTATGGCATGATGAGACTATACCTCATACACTATGGCATGATGAGACTACACCTCATACACTATGGCATGATGAGACTACACCTCATACACTATGACATGATGAGACCACACCTCATACACTATGGCATGATGAGACTACACCTCATACACTATGGCATGATGAGACTACACCTCATACACTATGGCATGATGAGACTACACCTCATACACTATGGCATGATGAGACTACACCTCATACACTATGACATGATGAGACCACACCTCATACACTATGGCATGATGAGACTACACCTCATACACTATGGCATGATGAGACTACACCTCATACACTATGGCATGATGAGACTACACCTCATACACTATGGCATGATGATACTACACCTCATACACTATGGCATGATGAGACTACACCTCATACACTATGGCATGATGAGACTACACCTCATACACTATGGCATGATGATACTACACCTCATACACTATGGCATGATGAGACTACACCTCAGACACTATGGCATGATGAGACTATACCTCATACACTGTGGCATAATGAGACTACACCTCATACACTATGGCATGATGAGACTACACCTCATACACTATGGCATGATGAGACTACACCTCATACACTATGGCATGATGAGACTACACCTCATACACTATGGCATGATGAGACTATACCTCATACACTGTGGCATAATGAGACTACACCTCATACACTATGGCATGATGAGACTACACCTCATACACTATGGCATGATGAGACTACACCTCATACACTATGGCATGATGAGACTACACCTCATACACTATGGCATGATGAGACTACACCTCATACACTATGGAATAATGAGACTACACCTCATACACTATGGCATGATGAGACTACACCTCATACACTATGGCATGATGAGACTACACCTCATGCAGTATGGAATGATCAGACAGTTGGTCAGCAATAAGGACTCTCTGAAGCCTTGGCCAGTTTACTCAATAATGGCTCATATAAAAAGACCAGATTAAATTGACTGACCCTCATATACTTAATTATTGTAGCTACTTGACCAAATAAAAATTTTCAGGATGCTGTGTGTCACAGGCCATCAATATTCCTTTAATTGCTGTTAGTTATTGCTCTACTTTGTTACTGCTGAGGACGCTTGGATGGCCGGTCTCCAGTGGTCAGTTTATCCCCGGGGCAGGGTGGCAGGCAGGGAGAATGCTAAATGGTTCCGCAAACAATTTGATTATGCCGTTTAATTCCTGTCATATAGATCTCCCTGGAAGGCCTGCTTGCTGATGCACTCATTTCTCTACTGAGTCTCTCTCTCTCTCTCTCTCTCTCTCTCTCTCTCTCTCTTTCTCTCTCTCTCTCTCTCTCTCTCATCTCTCCTCATTCCTCTCTCCTTTCTCTTCTCTCCTCTCTCCCTCTTTCTGTGTACAGCAGTATAGTGCTGAGTCTGACCCGCTGACTGCACCACGCCATACACAAGCCACTGGGATATATCTGTTTCTCTGTAGACCTGTAGACTCCAGATCAATAGTGACTCCTTCCTCAGAGTTTATGAACCACAACCCATGTCTGTGTTCCCACTGTCTCCACTGTCCAGCCCCAAATCTCTGCTACACCCACTGTTCACTGCATTCACAGTCCAGCCCCGGAGCTTCACTGCCCAGCCCCGGAGCTTCACTGCCCAGCCCCGGAGCTTCACTGCCCAGCCCCGGAACTTCACTGCCCAGCCCCGGAGCTTCACTGCCCAGCTCCAGAGTGTAGGAGTAGCGCCTGGAGCCCTGCTACACCCACTGTCCACTGCCCAGCCCTGGACCTCTAGCCTGGCCACAAATCTGTTTGTGCTGCACAGCCAACCTCCTATTATGCCAAGCAGGATCTAGGATCCCACAGGTTCCCACTAGGTCTAGTTTTTAGACAAATGCTGGTGAGACCTCTGACTGGTTGCAGTGTAGACACACTGGTATAGGCTAGGCCTCAGTCCCTCCCTGTGTTGAGTTTAAATGTAGCATGGAGAGTTGGGGGATAACCATTAACATGAAGACAGACTGTCCTTTAGTTTACAGACAGACTGAAAAATGAGAAATGAACACAGAGCTCTCAGGCAGTCACAGTTGCCTAGTTCCCAAAATTAACATTTCAATTCAAAACCAATAAAAACGCAGTGTGTTAGCTAAATGAACTCTAACAGCAAAGGGAAGGCGATACCTCCTGTTCGTTCCCTGTAAATGAAACAGCTCCTTCATCCCAACTCCCTCCGTCCATCTAAAAAGGCCACACAGCTAACAATATCCAGGAATCACCCTCACTAATATCAAGTTCTGTATGGAGAGGATGTTTCTCCCGCCACCCGGGTTCTGCCAAAGACTGCACTTTCTTTTAGAAAAGGGACATATTGTGTTTTCCGTGTAACATTATATTTCTTGTCTTTATCTATTTGGGGATGTGTTTCGTTTAGTTTTGGTCCCGGCTGCATTACCAATGGACCACATCAGCACTGCTTGGTTGTTGTTGGTTACAGGGCAGCTGTAGTGGTTGAACTAACTACATGATGTGTGTTTCCATTGCTTACTTCTCTGTGGGTAGTTTTATATGAATAGTTTTGTCATTCCCGCCTTTTTATTGACTTTTTAAGACAGGTTGTACTTCACTGATTAACAATTTGCTATTTGAAATTTTAGGCAGCAGCAACCACCCAATTGTGCTGTTTCTCTAGTGTATATGAGTCCGTGTGTTTCACTTCATAGACAGCCCTCTGATATGCTCAGTGACAGGCGATCCCAGGCACTCACAATGGTTACAAATGAACACTGTGCAGTTTTTTGGTGCAACTTGGCTCCTGAAAATAGGATTTGGAGCCAAACTGTGAGACCCTGCCAAGAACATGTCACAGTAGGCCTTTGCTACATGGCTCTCCTCTACTCCCTTTTACCAGAGAGCAGATTACCTATCTGGGAGGTGAGGGGAAGGGATGTGGGGCAATTTCAAGAGAGAGTAGTGGCTATTTCTTTTGAGGCAGGGAGGTCTGAGAGGCTGTCTACTGGCTGTCTGCTCAGAGTGATGCTAGAGGTAAGGTGTGTTTATCCTGAGTGAGCGACTCCTCAGATGGCCTTCAGTAGACTGTTAAGAGGAGGCTTGCCCCAGTGTGTTAAAGTCATGAGGCTGATGTTTCACTTCTTCTCCATGATACTGCATAGGCCAGGCCATCCATGGCACCAAACAGAGCAGAGACTCACACAGGATACACAGGATGGCCAATTAAAGAGGATATGATGCATGTACACACACACAGACACACATACACACACTGGAACAGCTGGTACATGATAGAAATATAGTTCATCATACTATACTGTGTAGAATGTGGAGTGCTTCTTTTAGGGTTGTGTTGTTTGTCTAGTAGTGATGACATCACCACTGCCTCAACCACAGAGGCGGGCTGCTCCCTCCACTAATAAGACACTGCTGGGACCGGCCAACCCCCTAGGTTGTCAATGAGTCTGTCTTGATCTGAGGATTAAGCCGTTCCAATTACAGCCTGGTGCCTGGAGGTTTGTCAGGCATCGATGTGGACGCCCGTCCTGTCGATGGACCCCGTGCATATTCCAGGACCTTGTTGAGTGACAGGCGCCAACCTGGGTTTTTATGCCAGAATACACTTACAGTATTGTGTGTGCACTTGTGCGTGTGTGTGTGTGTGTGTGTGTGTGTGTGTGTGTGTGTGTGTGTGTGTGTGTGTGTGTGTGTGTGTGTGTGTGTGTGTGTGTGTGTGTGTGTGTGTGTGAATGCATGCGTGCATGAGTGCGAGCGTGTATCCACAACAAGTATGTAATAGTATGTTTACACATTCATTGTGTGTTCATGCTCATTGGATGTCTCTACTGCATCACAGTTGATACCCTATCTGTCAGTCCATGCTGTATGGTCTAAACTAGCTGCCCATGTTCTAGTCTACAGTGTAGAATATATGCTGTGACTCAGAGTGTAACAGGTTCACCAGTTAAATCACCCTCTACTATCATTGCCTAGGAGGCCAGCAGGGACTTTACACCCACAGAGTGCTGGGTCATGTGACACATGTTAGATACTTAATATTCACCACCTGGTGTTATTTACATGCCATTAAATGTGAGATGGGAGCTGCTGGCTTGGCGCTGCAACTGAAACATTGTTACTTTGTACACACATCAGTATGAGGTGTAGAATAAGATATGTGTGTGTCAGGGAGAGACATTTCTGTGTGTTCTGTTCACTGCCCAGCCAGTTTGTTTGATTGAGTGCTGAACTGGGAGGAAAAAGCTCATCAAATCAGTTTGTTCGTGTCATTCTACACCCCTAACAACAGCCCCTGACAGACAGGGAATCTCGGTGTTCCCTTCTGTTTGAATGGGCGGACGGGAATGAAGGAATCACCTGTATTCAAAGTTAATGGATTTGAAATAACCCACGAGGCCTGGGATTTAATGAGAGCTGGATTAACCAAATGAAAAAAGGGGGACCTCCCTCTGCGTCGGCCTGGCTCACATTGCCTGACAACATTTCCAAATTACATGGCGGAGCAGATAATTCATTTATTCTGAGTAATTGGGTGCTGACCAGGGTTAATATGTTTGGTGTCATTAAATGGAAATGTTCTGTTGTAAGTGGAACTGTATGATACATGGAGCTGTTTCAATAGATCTGCTCTGAGCTCCGTTAGAGTTCTCTCTCTCTCTGCTGCCGGCTAGCTAGCTGGGGACCTGTTTTATTTGAGGCAACTCAAGCATGAATTCTGCTCTGAGGCAAAAGATCGGGACAGTTATATTCAGTTCTGTTTGGTGCCCGGCTGAATGAAATGACCTTTAAGATAAAGCGAATCTCTTGAGCAAATCAGGTGAAGAAAGGAGAGACAGATGGATTGAAAGGAACTTTTTAAATACAGCTAGTGTCAGAGGGCTGGTAGCCATGGGTAGTTAAAGACTGTTGGTCACTGTTAACCCCTCTCTGCCATCATCACAATGTTATAGAGGAGGAGCCGGTCCACGTGGACACTCTATATTTTGATACCAAGGGAGATTGACCAGCAGGGAATTACTTCTCTCAATCCCTCATGTTTTCTTTTTTTGTTTAAATATAAACTGTCAAAGCAAAGTCTTGATGATCCCTTGCTTACTTGCTAAATTATTTTGTGTGGAAAATCGAACTAACAGAGGCGAAGCAGGGTTTTCTGTTTTCTGGAGGCCAGTTAATTAACTTGCTCCTTCAACCTCCATTCAGATGGCAATGTCCTGTAATTAGTTCTTCCCATAAAGCGGAGCTATTTTCTTTGGATGGGTCAACTTGAATTCCTCCTAACTCTACTGGAGGAGAATGCCTCCCTCCAAGTCGTGGCTTCAGGAGAGGCCTCATAATCTGCATTTTCTCACTGATACGCTGAAGCACACTAAAACTTAACCAAATGTGAAAAAATAAGAACCATTAAAAGCCTGAAGAATGTGGTAATACAGTCAGTTCGGGGAACAACAAAACAAGCACTCTGGTTGGTTGGTTCGTAACTGGTTGTCTGATTGTTGTTGTTGTGCCAGTCTGGTGTCTTTGGGCAGTGCCAACCCCAACTTGCCAACACACTGTTTCACTGCCACTAACAAAAGGCTGGCTAACTTTCAGGGACTTTTTTAGAAGTTAATCATGTACCCTAGAGTGGCGCGACACAGAAACACTGGTGTTTCTAAACCTTCTCCTGCAGCTCTGCCCATAATTGGCTCTCCAACTGACTGCCTCTGCTTCCTGTCAGCGTTATATCTGTGTTCACACCAACACCAGCCCAACTGCCCAGCATGCGAAGACATTTGTTCCTCTGGGAACATGGCCGCTGGTTTGATCTCTGGACTGTGAAAGCAAAGTGGCCGGTGTCTAACAATAGGAGTTATGTGCATGGGGAGGATTTTGGAGGCTGCGCTCACATGGGGAGAATTTTAGAGCCTACGCTCGCATTGGGAGGATTTTGGAGGCTGCACTCACTGCCTTGAGTTGGAAGATGGGTAGAAAATGTCCTTCCTTACCTCACTTGCTGTCTGTGTAGAGCTTATTACATTTTTATATTTCTGTTTTACTTATCAGATTTAGCATTTCAACTAAGGTTATTTTTAGGTATCAAAATGATATATACCATTTTGAAAAGTGTATACTGTAATCTCAATAGCTTTATTCTAAATTGTGAGAAGGGTACATTAACTCAGCGGCATCTCTATTTGTTAGGAAGTAGCCGGGGTGTTTGTTAATTTGGTGTAAATGTATATATTTCTCAACAGTATGTCAGCCTAGCTTATTTTTTCACCAGTAAAAGCACACCTTCAATTAAGTGTTTTCAAAGCATTATCAAACACTCCTCAGTGTTGGTAAAGCTATGCTTGGAATGAATAATTGCATACAATCTTTTGTTGTGAGCTTGGAAGAACAAGTACACGTTTTCATTTAATGAGCAACTTATCTTAATGAACAGATTGGTCGGTGTATGAGAGGGAGGCAAGCAGCGATGTAGAGCGGAAGAGAATGTGATTTTGATATCGACACATGCACAGGGAATCTGACATCAAAATTGGAAATGTACAGACGCTGCTGACACCTCTATGTGTGGAGGGAGGCTCTTCCTGTGCAGCTGCCAAACAACACCTCTGAGTCCCAGCCAGCCAGCCAAGCAGGCAGCCAGCCAGCCAGCTACCCAAGCAGGCAGGCAGCACCCATAGAACTCTACAGACTTTCATATCATTATCAGCACCTCTGCCTCGCTAATAATATTGCAGTGGAAATTAGACTTGCATGCATTGGAATTTGTTTTGCTAGTTTTCATTAGAAGAAGTTGTGATGTTAGCTTGTTAGCTCATTTTCAGTGTGCGGGATGTCAAGACACCTATTCTTGGAAAACACAATTTGGCCTGCCAGAATGAAAAAATGCTCAGGCTTAAAAAAGCACATTATGAGATTGAAGTTTGACTGGTCATATATTCACCTTTTCTGATTGATGATGAATTTACCAATAGCAGGTCTAACAGCTTTGAACATCATATTGTGTGTTTATTGGTCTTTTGAGGCAGACCAAAAGTCTTCTGACAGATATCTAAGCCAGGTACACAGAGAGAATACTCATGTTGCAGCTGCCTCACCACATGTTTGTAATGGACACCCTTTGTAATGCAGAACCCAACCAGCCCTCTTCACTGTACTGAACATTTCATTTCAATATGACTGAAACGTTTCTCTGACTGTTCTCCCATTCATAGTGAGGTTAGATTTGTTTGGGATTTTTTTTGTAAACCACACACTGATGAACATCCTGCCTCTAGAACATTTAATTATAACCGTTCTATTTGGTTCACTTCCTGTGCTCTCTTTTTAAAGCAATGTTTGTTTTTGGGCGTCCAAATATATTATTGTAACCATGTCGTTACTGCAATCAGGCATTTGTCATTTGAAATTACTATGTATTTAAATTTAGATTTTTTGTGGATTTAAAATTGATAATCCTCATAACCGTTCATACTGCAGATGAACCTCTAAATTAATAAAAAAAACATGGTTTTATGTAAATATCGTTTTTTTTAATCATAAATAGCAGTGGGCTGATGCTAAATATTGACCATGTGACTGCAGCATGGGTTTCTGGTGACAGACTGTAGGATTTTGTTTTGTTCTGTCAGCATGTGGTTGTAACTGAACTGTAAACAATGTTACTATTTACTTCACTATGCTGCTGCTCAAAGCATTCGACCAACCACCCAACTATCCGATCCCACCCACCTACCCAGTCAAAAGAACAGAGGCTAAGCCAAATTGACGCTGCTTTATCTTAAAGGCAGTGAAAACAATATACGGCCAGCTCATCCATAAGTCATGTCTTTTATGCAGCCGGGAGCAGCAGTGTGACTGTCCCAGCTCTGGAGCACCGAAAAAGGCTTCTTTATGAATGGCAGCAGAAAGTCTGTGAATGATAACGGTCATTAATATGTCCATTGAGGGTCACCACATTCATGCCACATATCAAATCCCCTGTGAATGAGATCAGTTCCCTCCTGTCAGAGCCCATTACATCCGTCCCACAGCCTCAGAGAGCAGCCCCAGTGAGTAGCCAGGCTGGCCAGCTGACAGGGGAGAAACCATAGCCACCTAGTCCAGCCTATCAGCCAGCCACAGCCTCACAGCCAGCCCAGACATTAATATTATAAAATAAGCAATCAGCTGGAATGAACAAGGGGAAAAGGGTGGGGGACATATACAAACTTTGGTCATTATAGGCATACTGAGAATATTGTGCATGTGATATAATATGATATATCAACAACTAACAATACACTTGTGCACACACACATGCATATAATTTTGGGTCCTGTGTGGTTCAGTTGGTAGAGCATGGCACTTGCAATGCCAGGGTTGTGGGTTTGATTCCCAAATGAAAATGTTTCCACTCTCTACTGTAAGTCGCCCTGGATAAGAGTGTCTGGTAAACTTATATAATATGAGTTGGTATAATTCATCAATTTGATATTTAATAAAATGATTTTTCTATAAATATTTATGTACATGTTTAATATCACCAGTATAAATAGTAGTTGTCATTAATAAACTGAAAATAAGCATCTTAGGTAAGTATACTTTGTTTTCCATTAAGGTTTATTTTCTAAGGAACTAAACTCTCCTTGAGACTGCATTGAAAATAGACTCCACTCCTGCTTGATTTGCCTTCGCATAGAAAATGGCATTGTACCTTTCTGTGACTTTGGAAAATAATTGAGTTAAAACACTCAATAAAACATTAATTAGTTTAGCCGTCTGGTGCAGATAACAATAAACCCTATGTAATTCATATTGATTAGAATATGCACATTGAATGTAACCTCCTAAGACAAGTTTCCTTTATTAAGTAGACACAAAGCTCAGGTCATTATTTGTACAAAGAAGGATCACTTTAGATTTTATCATTCACATAAAAAGGTTTGATTGGATTTTTCTTTCTGAGGAAGCTTGGACAATCTATTTTAGTTTGATTGTGTTACCTCTTAATTAGTTTGTATATTGAGTTGAACAGGCCTTATTGATTCTAGGTGCATTCATTTGCATTGCAAAATTTCTTCTTAATCCAATATAATCTCATCCTTAGCCAAACATGGCATAATGCCTTTAGAGCCACTCTTGTTCTTTGTCTGGACATGCATTCTGCTTGTTTCAAACGGCCTGATTTTAGACATTTGAAAGTGCAATGAGTAAATCGGTTAAATAGGGGTGGCAGGTAGCCTAGTGGTTAGAGCGTTGGACTCATTGAAAATAAGAATTTGTTCCTAACTGACTTGCCTAGTTAAACATTTTTTTAAAGAAAAGTTTCATTCCAAAATGCTATATATCTATTTTCAGAACTGTTGTTAAGTATGCTGTTATTGTTTAAAGAAATTATGAAAGAGATTGGTGTCTAATCATGTCATGGGGTTGTTCAATGACAGACATGTATTTGTTTCAAATCTATCACTTGATGATTTCATTTCAGACAGACAAATAAGTATTTTTTTGCAAAATGTTATATATCTGCCTCACTCTCAGAGAAATAAATAGTACTGCTAGATTGTACACAATCAAATGTAAAAAATAAAAACAATTAAATAAAGAAATGTACAAATTATACATTTGACATCAATATTAAAAATAACAATACAATAAATAATTCAATACAGTAATATGAGATCTTTATGTAAAATATTTACATTTGACATTTTAGTCATTTAGCAGATGCTCTTATCCAGAGCAACTTACAGTAAGTGCATTCATCTTAAGATAGCTAGGTGACACAACCACATATTATGATATTATCACAGTCAAATATACAGGATACAAACATTCCATTCCAGCTAAACAATGGATATAGCACTTTGCAAAAAAAATAAACATTTTCATACACATCTAAAATCTATGACTAAAAAAATCTGTGAACAGTACTATTTTGCACACACATGAAGGTACCCAAAAGCAATAATTTCTGATGAAAAAACACAAAGGTGAAAAACTGGTGGATATAGCTTTTTTTTTTTAACACTTCAAAAACAAAATTGCAAATCTCTTTAATTCTGAAATGTTTTGTAAATGCTGTATATTTAGTAAAAAAAATATGTTGAACATTTATCACATTGACAATTCTAGGTTGTGTATTGAAAATATCACAGTGTAAGCTAATGATATGGCAGGGTATTTTCCTGTCCTGTCCTGTGGTTGTGGTGTGGGATACAATGTGGAGTTGTTCCAGTAAGTGATTGGCACTTGTAGAGGGGCCCGGCTGTGTGTAAATGTGCTTGTGAACTCCTGGAGCCTGCACAGTCATGTCATACATGACACTAATCAACACTGGAGGCGTCAAACAAACCCTCTGTACACACACACACACACACACACACACACACACACACACACACACACACACACACACACACACACACACACACACACACACACACACACACACACACACACACACACACACAGAGTGGAAAGCATAACAATTCTCTCACCTGAACTCTAATGGGCCACCTCTGGGACCAGGATCCTCAGCAGGCTGTTGCATTACTGTCACACTGGAGTCAGGGTGACACAGAGCAGCTGCAGAGAAAGGCCCCACAGGGCACGTTTAAGAAAGGGAATCAAGTTAAAAAGGACCACTGCACAACAAAACCTAATGCCAGACATAGAAATGACAATGAGGAGGGGGGCAGAGATAACAGGTTAGGTTAGGCCTCCAGTAGTCTGTTGTTTCTGTCTTGTTCTTGGAGCTAGTTTGAGAGTCCTTGAGAGCAGCTGCAAGCAACCAACCTCTGAAATGTTCAATGATGTGAACATGTGCCTTTGTGGAAAATGGCTCTGTCTGTCTGTATACCGTGTGTGTCAGGAGTTTGTCAGTGCTGATCCTATGGCTTTTGGGGGTGAGAGAGAGAGAGAGAGAGAGAGAGAGAGAGAGAGAGAGAGAGAGAGAGAGAGAGAGAGAGAGAGAGAGAGAGAGAGAGAGAGAGAGAGAGAGAGAGAGAGAGAGAGAGAGAGAGAGAGAGAGAGAGAGAGAGAGAGAGAGAGAGAGAGAGAGAGAGAGAGAGAGAGAGAGAGAGAGAGAGAGAGAGAGAGAGAGAGAGAGAGAGAGAGAGAGAGAGAGAGAGAGAGAGAGAGAGAGAGACTACTGTCTCAGAGGGATACAGTGGGTCTGTGAAGTCATCAGATTGCCAGTCAGACCTTAAAGCCAGGTTTCCTGTAGTGTAAAGTTCTCACAGAGGGCATGCACACAAACACGCACACACACACTTCTGTAATGGAGTTCTCAGAGAGTGTGTATGCCTGGTGAATCCAACACACAGGGCAGAGAGTCACCACCACTAACCCAGGATCAAACAACTTTAGTGGGGCCTGACATTAACCATGAGGCAGGATTATACTGGCTTTATCAGGTCTGGTGTGGTTCTCTGCCCTGCCCTATCTACAGAGGAGACTGTTGATATACTGTGGATGAAGAGCCCCAAAACCCTAAATAAGAGCTTTGTTCATTACGGTTAGTGGCTAGTGTCCAAAGAACTGTAAATAATAGTACCGTTTTTCTTCCATATACTGTTATTGTTGCTTTAAAAAATGTATAATCATCGTTGGCAAAATCCAAGGGTATTATTATAATTAAAATTGCTAATAGTAATTAGCCTTTTCAACATGCTCCACAAGTTTTTTTTTTTTCTACAGGTAATATTGGTTGAGCTCTCTCTCATACACACATGCAGTATGTAGTAACTAAACTATGCGTGGTGAGTCAGAGGGAGAGCGTACTACAGCAGGAGAGACAGGTCTGTCATACACGACAGCACTGTATGCAGAGTGACAGATAGATTTACCTCACCCCTCTAGCTGTCTCAGTGACTGTTATTTCCCTCAGTCATATCCCCTGACAGAGTTCCTATCTGTCTGTGTGCCACTATTATGAAGGATAAAGAGGCAGGATGTGGGTGGCAGCGGTAGGGAAATGACTGAATGACTGAATAGTGCCATTAATGGATTATTTTCTTTACCGAGAGACAAATGTGTCAGTCTAATCATCATACTGCGGATTTTAGCCCACTGCTACTGTAGTGCTTAAGCATTTCCTATTGTGAGGGTTCATCTGTGATTATCCTACAGTGACAAAGGGGTCATGTGCTGCCTGGCATAGAGGACGGCCATGATCAGAGATGTAACACTACAGTAAAAGACTGTACGCTCAGTATTTAGTATGATATTTGTTACAATTGTTTACTGGAATTTCATGGTGGAAATTATTAGAATCTTCACATAATTTAGATATTTGTCAATTTCTGTAATGCCATAGTTTTTTTGTTTTCTGAATTAACCAACAGTTAAAATATTAGAATGTGAAATGTGAAATGTGATGAAACAAAAAACTTTTATATGACCTACATTGTCACGGCTGTTGAAAGCAGAGGACCAAGGTACAGCGTGGTGAGTGTACATTTTCTTTATTTAATTGAAAAGACGCCGAACAAAACAATAAACACTACAAAAATGAACCGTGAAGCTACAGGCTATGTGCCCTAAACAAAAGTCAACTTCCCACAAACACAGGTGGAAAAAAGAGCTACCTAAGTATGTTTCCCAATCAGAGACAACGATAGACAGCTGTCCCTGATTGAGAATCATACCCGGCCAAAACATAGAAATAGAAAATCATAGAAAAACAAAACATAGAATGCCCACCCCAACTCACGCCCTGACCAAACCAAAATAGAGACACAAAAAGGATCTCTAAGGTCAGGGCGTGACATACATTTTGTGTGTCAAAACTATTGAACATTGTCAAACATTGTCAAAGTATTATACCTCCCTAGTTTCAATATTCACTCTTCATATTCTTATTTAAATATTTAAAAGTTTGAAGTTTGATGAAAGGCAAGTGAAACCGTAGCAGTTTGTAACTAACGTCAGAGGAAGAAGTTTCATAGCAGCTGTGATGTTATCATGCAGCATGGCTATTAGCTATCAGAGCAGTCACAGTTTAATTTCTAATGCCACTGTTCCCCATGGGACTGTACAGCCCCCAGTACACACACACACACACACACACACACACACACACACACACACACACACACACACACACACACACACACACACACACACACACACACACACACACACACACACACACACACACACACACACACACACGCACACACACGGACCCCTCCTACTAAACCTGAGATATCCTTTATTCCACACTTCACATGCAGACTGACTCCAGCTTTACTGGGCTGGCCTGTCGTAAACAGGACTGAATCTCGTTTTACTCAGATGTCGCCTTGGGGCTTCCAGACTAAAGGCTGGTTGTAAGGGTGACCTTACCAGGTGACAACACTGTTAATAATGTGTAAAACCATGTAAAAGTCTCAAGGCCAGATTGTGTATTAGCATCAGTCCTAACTGCCATTCCCTCCCTTTGCTTGTTCCTAAATGAATGTCATTGCAGTCATACTGTACACTTGACTGAGTGTGTGAGGGATGGGGTCAAGCACCATTGACCCAGAAGGTGGTTGTGAAAAGCCTTGGAGAACCAAATTGATCTTCAGCACCCCTGGAGCTTAGAAATGTATAGCGATGACCCGGCTAGCTTCTGATACAACAGGAGTCCCCCTGTCTAGTGGTTTAATGTAGGATGGAGGATGGATAAGTCGAGATACTGTTTCTTACTGTTATTGAGTGAATTGCTGCTTTATTCACACACACAGTTTCCGACATAGTAGCCCACTACTGTATGTAGAACATTCATTGACACAGAGAAAATAACCCACAAACAACAAAGAAGTGATCATGTTACCACAAAACAATGAGTACGAACCAGGTTTAGATGATTCCGTCAACACTCTGGTGTCAGGTTTTACTCCTACAGTACCAGTGTCCACACGTGTCCATGTCTACCAGATACATCCATCATGGTGTGGGCTGACGTGTGCCACAGGCCCCGCTGTCCTGCTCTTTTGAAGAGGGCTCCAGCTAGCACTCATTTGTATCTCTGGGGAATGTAACAGGGGGGTGTCCAGTAGACTGCAGGGACTCGAGGAATGTGCCACAGCAATACCTTCTAACCAGAGCTGGAGAGCACCCCTGTCTCACACACCCACACACCAATGTATGTACTCACACACACACACACACACACACACACACACACACACACACACACACACACACACACACACACACACACACACACACACACACACACACACACACACACACACACACACACACACACACACACACACACACACACACACACACACACACACACACAATGGAGTATCCACCAACCCCTGGCCAGGCCTTTTCACTGGCCTGTAAAAGCACTGCTGGTACTGCAGCTCTTTCTGAGAGCACAGTACCGTGATGCTGAATGGCCAGGTAGAGCACGCACACCCGCTTTAACAGTCTGGGAAAATTGCAAAGGCACGAGAGAAAGAATGGAAAATGTTTTAATGTATTGGTTGATAATTAATAGTTTTATTGAATTGTCTGTTTCTGTCAACTCTATTATTGCAGTCTGTTGAACTGTTTCATTTAGAAAGTGTTGACAACAGATACAGTGTAATGAAAAGCAAATTATTGTACAATGTTGTACATTCTGTAAGTAATGACTAATATGTGTTTTGGTGGACACAGAATTACTTTTATTTCGTGTATATTTCGTGACAAAGGTTTTTTGGTCTCCCCTATACTTGAGCCAAACCCAGTGTTTAGCTCCTTGCCTGTCGCTACCTGTCCCACCGGACACAAAGTGATTTATCGACAAGGTAAACAGCTTATGAATGAGGCCTAAGCTTTAGTTATACAGTTTACAGCATTGGAGTAACCACAGGAGGTTTGTATACACACACGTCTTACAGACTACCGTTCTAGAGATCACAGGGTCATATCCTCATCGCATGGAGGGAAATTCCTCAATGTCTTAATTGTAAGCCTTTCAGATTAATTCTGCATGTGTGTAACAGTGTGCACACTGGCTGTGTAAACGCTTCAGGGTGACGGACACTGAGACATTTTTAAACAAGTTTAGGGCCGCGTGCAGAGCAGAGTGGAGTGGGGAGATTGTTTACATGAGTACCTGCCTCTTTTCAACACTGTGGTCCCTTCGCCCCGGTGGAGGCAGGCAGACACTGAGACAGAAATGGATGGCTAGATGCCTCAGGGTAGTGTTTACTGTGACTGAAACACAGTCTGCGAACAAGAGAGGACAATAATAACATTTTCAGGATGAAAAAGGGACTAGAGTTACTATCACTACACTGTTACAATACTCTGACAAATGTTACAGTAGGCCTAATGTAAGCAGGTATTTTATGTGACTTCTTCTGTTCTTAATCATTTCCACATATCAGCTTGAATGATCTTAGTTGAGTTAATGCTCCTAAATAAATGAGCATCTATATACAAGCTGTCATTCTTGACTACTCAACCACTAAAGGTTTTATCTACCACCCTGCACCCTTGAAATGCACCCGTGAAATGAGATTCAGTGTGTGCTGTGAGGTTTGGTTCCCAGGGCCAGCTGTGTACTATAGAGCTGGTCCTGTGAGAGACCTGTGTGTGTTTAAATGCCCAGGGCTAGGCAGTGGCAGCTATTGGCTAATGATTGACCAGTTAGAGCTGCCTGCCATGTCTGCCTGCAGGGAGGAAAGACAGATTTCTGCCTCCAGTATGTGTTAGGAAGAGAGATGAGCGAGAGAACGAGAGAGGTGGAAGAGAGGAAAGAACACTGGAAGGAAGCTTTGTGGTTTTGGAATATCGATGTAGTGCCACACAATATGCTTCAGATTAATACATTTTGTTGTATATGTGTAATGATGTAGTTCTGACCACATCTACAGAAAAGTATCTTCTGGTAAAACCTAGGCATTACAATTACAGATGTTGTAGACGTAAAGATCAAATAAAACATGAATAAAAATTAAAATATTTTATTTTGTGGGTACATTTGTAGTGCAAAAAGGACTACAAAAAGGACTACTCTAAAATGTTATGTTTCCCTGTGAAAAACAAAAACAAATGCAAAGATTTAAAAAAAAATTTGGTTAGCATTTGGTAACGTGAAAATAGGGTGTTGTTTTGCATTGCTGTGCGATGCTGTGGTAGTTTCACAGTGTATTTATTTGCATAAAAGCAGCAGACGATACTGGGGTACTTTCATAGTGTATTCATCTGCATACAGGCGGGCAGCAGGCGTCACTGAATTGTTCCACATATTTAAGTACAGCTATTGCAAATATGGCTCTCTTCCTGTTGTTGTTTTGAGGAGACAGATTTTATTCAAGCCTGAGGAAGTGGAATAATTTAAATACAGATATTTCTCACTGTAAACAGCTGTACAGATCTGGTGAGGCTGGGGAAGAGAGGGGAAGAGAGGATGGGGAGGAGAGAGAGAGGCTGGAGAAGAGAGGGGAAGAGCGGCTGGGCATGAGAGAGAGAGGCTGGAGAAGAGTGAGTGAAGAGAGGCTGGGGAGGAGAGAGAGAGAGGCTGGAGAAGAAAGAGTGAAGAGAGAGAGAGGGTATGGCTGTTTTTCAGCCCTGGGTTCGGCGGCACGGCACATTACAAGTCTTATATACTGTAAAAAAAAATATATATATTTCCAGAGGAAAATCATACATCATACATCATCATACATACATACATACATGTTGAAGATTAATTTTACATCCAAGGATATATTCCCATGTTGAGGCGTTATGGGTTAAATCAACAGGCATAAACAAATATCTGCCGTCCACTATGCAAACAGAGCGATGGAGCTCCCCTGATTAATGGTCTGTTGTAATGGCTGATGTAACCTGGGAGGGAGAGAGGTTAGTTAGAGTACCAGGTCTTCTAACCCATTTTTCAGTCATTTGGAAAGATGCCATTGAGTTACACTAGCAGGCAAACGTTCCAGAAAACAGTTTGAAGCGTAATACTTTTATACAGTGGGCTAATTTATTGAATGCTGTGGATTTGTTGAATACAGCTGTCTCAATTGAACACTGTCACAGAGTGGTCTTTCTTGGGCATGTAAATAGTTGGGAGAGGGTGATAAAATTCATGATGGCTCTGAAATGGATGCACAATGGAAACATGCTTCCATGTGGTCAGTAGAAAGTCAGTACTAATCTTATAATTTCTTAGTTTGTAGGTCAGACTCAATTTGTTTTAGAATGACAGGACAATGTTACAAACAGATGTCATCATGCCCCCACATGTTTTATTTTTATTTTGCATACTATTGATATGTTTTGTGCTTGCTTCTAAAATTGCTGGAATAGGTGTAGGTGTATTTAATGTGATTGAATCTCTGCCCCTCGGCATACGATACCACATGTCCTGTAGTCAAGATGCATGGAGTCTGTTCACCGACTAATATTGCACTCCCCTTCATTGCTTTCCTTTAGTCTTTCGTCCACCCCTCCATTTTGGTAAGTGGTCATCAAAAGGTCAGGGAGGTGAAGTTGTGAAATGGCCTGAGCGGTGGTGACCTATGGCAGGCTGAACATACCTAATGCTACAGCCAGGCCTGCAGGCCTTCAACTGCCAATACCAGGCTGATTATAACGAATCAGCTCCCTCTTAACACAATAATGTGATCAATTTCTCATTCCGCTGAATAACTAACCCTGGCGATAGGAAGCTGTCTGTGACCTGCAGTTAACCCCCTGCCTCGTTATTCATATCAGGGCATGAAAAGAGAGGGAGGGATGAAAAGAGAGGGATGAGAAGAAAGAGTGAAAGAAAGAAATGGCTCAATTTGAGTTAGTTATTTGATAGAAGTGGGTGGCTCTGCCAAATGTTACTGGTTGGAATGAATGTCATGGGACTTTATGAGGCTGTGGAGGCTGGTAGGAGCTAGGAGCCAGGCAGCCAGTCCCAGGTCACTGTGGAGGCTGGTAGGAGCTAGGAGCCAGGCAGCCAGTCCCAGGTCACTGTGGGACTGTAGGACTGCTTTTTGTTCCTCAGGACCCCTGATAGGAGTGACAGATATCTGTTCACCAGCCAGCAGCATTTCAGCCAGCATCCCACACATTCACTCATTCAGAACCATCCAACCCAGGCATGGTAACACCATATGCACGGTCTCAGACCTCCTCTCCCCCCAATGCTGCCCATACCTGGGTGTCTGCGCTGTAGTCTCTCTCTGCTGGTTACCATGAGGAAAAGACACTCCACCTGCAGGTTCATGGGGTTCACAGGGACATAACAACAGTTCTAATTTAGATATACAGTGGCTTGCGAAGTTTTCACCCTCTTGGCATTTTTCCTATTTTGTTGCCTTACAACCTGGAATTAAAATAGATTTTGGGGGGTTTGTGTCACGTTCTGACCATAGTTCTTGTGTGTTTTACTTGGTTTAGTGTTGGTCAGGACGTGAGCTGGGTGGGCATTCTATGTTGTGTGTCTAGTTTGTCCATTTCTATGTATGCCTGATATGGTTCTCAATCAGAGGCAGGTGTTTGTCATTGTCTCTGATTGGGAACCATATTTAGGTGGCTTGTTTTGTGTTGGGGTTTGTGGGTGGTTGTTTCCTGTCTTTGTGTTCTGCACCAGATAGGACTGTTTTCGGTTTTCACATTTATTGTTTTGTTGCTTGTAGTGTTCACGTTATATTATTTATTAAATCATGTTGAACACTAGCCGCGCTGCGTTCTGGTCCTCCTCTCTTTCACCCGAAGACAGCCGTAACAGTTTGTATCATTTGATTTACACAACATGCCTACCACTTTGAAGATGCAACATATTTTTATTGTGAAACAAACAAGAAATAAGCCAAAAAAATTAAAAACTTGAGCGTGCACTATTCACTATTCACCCCCCCCAAAGTCAATACTTTGTAGAGCCACCTTTTGCAGCAATTACAGCTGCAGGTCTCTTGGAGTATGTCTCTATAAGCTTTGCACATCTAGACACTGGGATTTTTCAAGGCAAACTGCTCCAGCTCAAGTTGGATGGGTTCCGCTGGTGGCCAGCAATTAGTCATACCACAGATTCTCAATGGGATTGAGGTCTGGGCTTTGACGAGGCCATTCCAAGACATTTAAATGTTTCCCCTTAAACCACTCGAGTGTTGCTTTAGCAGTATGCTTAGGGTCATTGTCCTGCTGGAAGGTGAACCTCCATCCCAGTCTTAAATCTCTGGAAGACTGAAACAGGTTTCCTTCAAGAATTTCCCTGTATTTCACGCCATCCATCATTCCTTCAATTCTGACCAGTTTCCCAGTCTCTGCAGATGAAAACATCCCCACAGAATGATGCTGCCACCACCATACTTCACTGTGTGGATGTTGTTCTCGTGGTGATGAGAGGTGTTGGGTTTGTGCCAGACATAGTGTTTTCCTTGATGGCCAAAAAGCAACATTTTAGTTTCATCTGACCAGAGTACCTTCTTCCATATCTTTGGGGAGTCTCCCACATGCCTGTTGGTGAACACCAAACGTGTTTGCTTATTTCTTTCTTTAAGCGATGCCTTTTTTTCTGGCCACTCTTCCGTAAAGCCCAGCTCTGTGGAGTGTACGGCTTAAAGTGGTCCTATGGACAGATACTCCAATCTCCGCTATGGAACTTTGCAGCTCCTTCAGGGTTATCTTTGGTCTCTTTGTTGCCTCTCTGATTAATGCCCTCCTTGCCTGGTCCGTGAGTTTTGGTGGGCGGCCCTCTCTTGGCAGGTTTGTTGTGGTGCCATATTCTTTCAATTTTTTTATAATGGATTTAATGGTGATCTGTGGGATGTTCAAAGTGTCTGATATTCTTTATAACCCAACCCTGATCTGTACTTCTCCACAACTTTGTCCCTGATCTGTTTGGAGAGCTCCTTGGTCTTCATGCTTGGCTTGCTTGGTGGTGCCCCTTGCTTAGTGGTGTTGCAGACTCTGGGGCTTTTCAGAACAGGTGTATATATACTGAGATCATGTGACAGATCACGTGACACTTAGATTGCACACAGGTGGACTTTATTTAACTAATTATGTGACTTCTGAAGGTAATTGGTTGCACCAGATCTTATTTAAGGGCTTCATAGCAAAGGGTGTGAATACATATGCATGCACCACTTTCCCGTTTTACATTTTCCCGTTTTACATTTTAATTTTTTGAAACAAGTTATTTTTTTCATTTCACTTCACCAATTTGGACTATTTTGTGTATGTCCATTACATGAAATCCAAATAAAAATCAATTTAAATTACAGGTTGTAATGCAACAAAATAGGAAAAACGCCAAGGGGGATGAATACTTTTGCAAGGCACTGGAGGGCTAAAGGTTTGGCTGGTGATGACGCTTCAGGCCCTGCTACCTCATACATAAGGGATCTGTTTAAGAGTTTGAAGAGTTTGGATGGGTTAAATGTACAGCATGCAGACTAGTCACTCCTCTCCTCCATCTTAGTTCCAGCCTGGAGAAATGGAGCTGGGGCTGAGAGGGCTGGATTTCTTCTCCCCTTCCATCTCCATACGGTAACCAGAGGCTGCGGACGGTATCTGTACGGTATCTGTGCCGGTTGGGGCTGACAATAGAAGACCATGGGAGTATCTGACACTGAGGGCAGTGCTTTGAGCTTTACACGATACCCAGTGGACCTCGACGGTCTCTCTGTCCATCCACCCAGCAGGATGTAACACGGCCATCCATCGCTCTTCATTTATTTACCTGTTGCTTTTTGTAATGTCCACTGTGCTGCACCTCACCTGACACCCTATATCAGGACCGATTGCTTTCATCTTCTAGAAGTATTGGTCTTAGCTTACCTCACTCTCATCATGTAACTTTAATCAAGTAAATGATGAATTTAAATGCTGCTAATTTCACCTGGGTAATTGCCCACCGCCTTTAATTAAATTTGATCAAAAGGGCATTTAAAGTAATTGGAAGCCTAATGTAAGGTACTGAGTTGCTCTGAGGGAAGTCAGTAAAGACCGTGTAAAGACATGGATGAAAGATAGATGTTTTTTCAGATACCAGAAATAGTATTCTATGTTTGTGTTTCCCGACTTTGATATTGTGAATAAATATTAAATAAATATATTTATTAAATGTACATTATATTATTTCACATTAGTGCAGACTGCAGAGTATTTTTTTCAAAGCAGAAAGCACATACCATAAACATTTTGCACAAATTTGTAAACATGTATTGTCTGTCACATAAAAAACTATCCCACTGCAGTTCAGAGTATGTCCTGCTCTATACAGTAACTACTCCATGGCTTTTCCCTCCCAGCTTCATAGACCTGAAGGCCTTAGCATCTGGTCCCATGATTGAGATAGAGTGCCTCTCTGCTGATTCTGGGGGAGGTAAAGGGCCAGAACGATGTCTCAGAGGCCAAGTACAATTTTTATTTAAATCATTACAGTTCCACCGAGCTAGTGGAGAGGCAATAGACGAGGGGAGAGTGGAAAAGAGAGGTGCAGAGAGGAGAGGAGATAGGAGAGTGTAGAGAAGAGGAGAGATGCAGAGAGGAGAGGAGATGGGAGAGTGTAGAGGAGAGGTGCAAAGAGAAGAGGAGATGGGAGAGTGTAGAGAAGAGGTGCAGAGAGGAGAGGAGATGGGAGAGTGGAGAGGAGAAGAAGGGAGGCAGGGGTGAGGAGAGGAAAGGAGGTGGAGAGTAGGGATATAGGAGCGGAGAAATAGGAGTAGCGGAGATCGAGGGCTCAATTCCACATGAGAGAACTTCCTCAGTTCGGCCAGCGTTTATAGAAGAAGAGCAACAGGTGGCTGGGTGTTGGCTGAGGAAACCTGGGGCTGAGTGGATGTTAGAGTGGTATTGCAGAGTGGGATGAATCATGGCTATTTATTTGACCCTCATCACATCTGAACTCTTCCCCCACAGCAGTACGAGGTGGGGAGGAAAAGGGGGCCAAGCTTAGTTCAGTTCTGCTCTCTCTCCCTCACTGTCTCCCCCCTCTCTCTCTCTATCTCTGTCTCTCTCAATTCAATTCAATTCAATTCAAGGGGCTTTATTGGCATGGGAAACATGTGTTAACATTGCCAAAGCAAGTGAGGTAGATAATATACAAAAGTGAAATAAACAATAAAAATTAACAGTAAACATTACACATACAGAAGTTTCAAAACAATAAAGGCATTACAAATGTCATATTATATATATACAGTGTTGTAACAATGTACAAATGGTTAAAGTACACAAGGGAAAATAAATAAGCATAAATATGGGTTGTATTTACAATGGTGTTTGTTCTTCACTGGTTGCCCTTTTCTTGTGGCAACAGGTCACAAATCTTGCTGCTGTGATGGCACACTGTGGAATTTCACCCAGTAGATATGGGAGTTTGTCAAAATTGGATTTGTTTTCGAATTCTTTGTGGATCTGTGTAATCTGAGGGAAATATGTCTCTCTAATATGGTCATACATTGGGCAGGAGGTTAGGAAGTGCAGCTCAGTTTCCACCTCATTTTGTGGGCAGTGTGCACATAGCCTGTCTTCTCTTGAGAGCCATGTCTGCCTACGGTGGCCTTTCTCAATAGCAAGGCTATGCTCACTGAGTCTGTACATAGTCAAAGCTTTCCTTAAGTTTGGGTCAGTCACAGTGGTCAGATATTCTGCCACAGTGTACTCTCTGTTTAGGGCCAAATAGCATTCTAGTTTGCTCTGTTTTTTTGTTAATTCTTTCCAATGTGTCAAGTAATTATCTTTTTGTTTTCTCATGATTTGGTTGGGTCTAATTGTGCTGTTGTCCTGGGGCTCTGTGGGGTGTGTTTGTGTTTGTGAACAGAGCCCTAGGACCAGCTTGCTTAGGGGACTCTTCTCCAGGTTCATCTCTCTGTAGGTGATGGCTTTGTTATGGAAGGTTTGGGAATCACTTCCTTTTAGGTGGTTGTAGAATTTAACGGCTCTTTTCTGGATTTTGATAATTAGTGGGTATCGGCCTAATTCTGCTCTGCATGCATTATTTGGTGTTCTACGTTGTACACGGAGGATATTTTTGCAGAATTCTGCATGCAGAGTCTCAATTTGGTGTTTGTCCCATTTTGTGAAGTCTTGGTTGGTGAGCGGACCCCAGACCTCACAACCATAAAGGCCAATGGGCTCTATGACTGATTCAAGTATTTTTAGCCAGATCCTAATTGGTATGTTGAAATTTATGTTCCTTTTGATGGCATAGAATGCCCTTCTTGCCTTGTCTCTCAGATCCTTCACAGCTTTGTGGAAGTTACCTGTGGCGCTGATGTTTAGGCCGAGGTATGTATAGTTTATTGTGTGCTCTAGCGCAACAGTGTCTAGATGGAATTTGTGGTCTTGGCGACTGGACCTTTTTTGGAACACCATTATTTTGGTCTTACTGAGATTTACTGTCAGGGCCCAGGTCTGACAGAATCTGTACAGAAGATCTAGGTGCTGCTGTAGGCCCTCCTTGGTTGGTGACAGAAGCACCAGATCATCAGCAAACAGTAGACATTTGACTTCGGATTCTAGTAGGGTGAGGCCGGGTGCTGCAGACTGTTCTAGTGCCCGGGCCAATTCGTTGATATATATGTTGAAGAGGGTGGGGCTTAAGCTGCATCCCTGTCTCACCCCACGACCCTGTGTGAAGAAATGTGTGTGTTTTTTGCCAATTTTAACCGCACACTTGTTGTTTGTGTACATGGATTTTATAATGTCGTATGTTTTACCCCCAACACCACTTTCCATCAATTTGAAAAGCAGACCCTCATGCCAAATTGAGTCGAAGGCTTTTTTGAAATCAACAAAGCATGAGAAGACTTTGCCTTTGTTTTGGTTTGTTTGGTTGTCAATTAGGGTGTGTAGGGTGAATACATGGTCTGTTGTACGGTAATTTGGTAAAAAGCCAATTTGACATTTGCTCAGTACATTGTTTTCATTGAGGAAATGTACGAGTCTGCTGTTAATGATAATGCAGAGTATTTTCCCAAGGTTACTGTTGACGCATATTCCACGGTAGTTATTGGGGTCAAATTTGTCTCCACTTTTGTGGATTGGGGTGATCAGTCCTTGGTTCCAAATATTGGGGAAGATGCCAGAGCTAAGGACGATGTTAAAGAGTTTTAGTATAGCCAATTGGAATTTGTTGTCTGTATATTTGATCATTTCATTAAGGATACCATCAACACCACAGGCCTTTTTGGGTTGGAGGGTTTTTATTTTGTCCTGTAACTCATTCAATGTAATTGGAGAATCCAGTGGGTTCTGGTAGTCTTTAATGGTTGATTCTAGGATTTGTATTTGATCATGTATATGTTTTTGCTCTTTATTCTTTGTTATAGAGCCAAAAAGATTGGAGAAGTGGTTTACCCATACATCTCCATTTTGGATAGATAATTCTTCGTGTTGTTGTTTGTTTGGTGTTTTCCAATTTTCCCAGAATTGGTTAGAGTCTATGGATTCTTCAATTACATTGAGCTGATTTCTGACGTGCTGTTCCTTCTTTTTCCGTAGTGTATTTCTGTATTGTTTTAGTGATTCACCATAGTGAAGGCGTAGACTCAGGTTTTCCGGGTCTCTATGTTTTTGGTTGGACAGGTTTCTCAATTTCTTTCTTAGATTTTTGCATTCTTCATCAAACCATTTGTCATTGTTGTTCATTTTCTTCGGTTTTCTGTTTGAGATTTTTAGATTTGATAGGGAAGCTGAGAGGTCAAATATACTGTTAAGATTTTCTACTGCCAAGTTTACACCTTCACTATTGCAGTGGAACGTTTTACCCAGGAAATTGTCTAAAAGGGATTGAATTTGTTGTCCTAATTGTTTTTTGGTAGGTTTCCAAACTGCATTCCTTCCATCTATAGCATTTCTTAATGTTACTCAGTTCCTTTGGCTTTGATGCCTCATGATTGAGTATTGCTCTGTTCAAGTAGACTGTGATTTTGCTGTGGTCTGATAGGTGTGTCAGTGGGCTGACTGTGAACGCTCTGAGAGACTCTGGGTTGAGGTCAGTGATAAAGTAGTCTACAGTGCTACTGCCAAGAGATGAGCTATAGGTGTACCTACCATAGGAGTCCCCTCGAAGCCTACCATTGACTATGTACATACCCAGCGTGCGACAGAGCTGCAGGAGTTGTGACCCGTTTTTGTTGGTTATGTTGTCATAGTTGTGCCTAGGGGGGCATATGGGGGAGGGAATGCTTTCACCTGCAGGCAGGTGTTTGTCCCCCTGTGTGCTGAGGGTGTCAGGTTCTTGTCCAGTTCTGGCATTTAGGTCGCCACAGACTAATACATGTCCCTGGGCCTGGAAATTATTGATTTCCCCCTCCAGGATGGAGAAGCTGTCTTCATTAAAGTATGGCGATTCTAGTGGGGGGATATAGGTAGCACACAGGAGGACATTTTTCTCTGTTAAGATAATTTCCTTTTGAATTTCTAGCCAAATGTAAAATGTTCCTGTTTTGATTAATTTAATGGAGTGAGTTAGGTCTGCTCTATACCAAATTAGCATACCCCCTGAGTCTCTTCCCTGTTTCACACCTGGTAGTTTGGTGGATGGGACTACCAGCTCTCTGTAACCTAGAGGGCAACCAGTGAGTCCGTCTCCTCTATACCATGTTTCTTGCAGGATGACAATGTCTGTACTACCGATTTCTTTGGTGAAGTCCGGGTTCCTGCTCTTTAGGCCAAAGGCAGATGACTCTCTCTCTCTCTCTCTCTCTCTCTCTCTCTCTCTCTCTCTCTCTCTCTCTCTCTCTCTCTCTCTCTCTCTCTATCTCTCTCTCTCTCTCTCTCTCTCCCTCTCTCTCTCTCTTTAGCATGCTGAAGGAAGATGGGACACGCCAATGTGTGTTATTAATTAGGCTCTCTGCTTACATGACAGACCAGCAATATGGGTCTGGTCCTGGTCTGGCTGCATGTGTTTATATGGAGAGTGGAGAGGTAACGTAATGCAACACGCAACACAGAGACAGAGAGGTCACTTATGGTGGGGGTTTTCCACATGGCTCTCCGTCTCCAATGGCCTCCTTTCTAATTTTACTGATCTCAATGAGACAAATGCGTGTCATGTCCCTTATCAGCTAAATAAAAGGGATAAGTTGAGGTTTATTTTTTCCCTGTCATTAGTGGTTTACATAGGCCCAGGTGTTATGAGGAGAATTCACACACCCACGAGGCCCTTTTAAAATCATGGCCTTTTACAGGCTCTTTCAACATCTAAACGGGGTGATGTCACCCACCCCTCAGACCACCACCCTGTAGATATATACTGAGAGCACCTGTTTTGACCTGTAAAGACGTAGGCCATTTACAATATAGTCTGGCTGCCAAAGAGAACACTGAACCCAGACCTGCTTGAGAGTACATCTGAAAGGTTATTGGCTCTCTGGAGAACAGTGGTGGCTGCTGGGAAACATGCAGGTCCTTCCTGTTGGCCTCAGTTTTTCCATACTGTTATCTGATAGGCTGATAGGACTGCAACCACAGCCGCCGTTCTCAGGACCTCCATCACACAACAGAACCACACATTCTGATGGCGTGACACACACAGACCTACACCACACACACAGTCTGGTCTATCTGGTGGCATGCACAGAGCCAGTGTGAGTATGCGTGTGTGTGTGTGTGTGTGTGTGTGTGTGTGTGTGTGTGTGTGTGTGTGTGTGTGTGTGTGTGTGTGTGTGTGTGTGTGTGTGTGTGTGTGTGTGTGTGTGTGTGCCCACCACAGCTGGAGCGCTCCGTTCTGCCAGTCTTCATGTTGCTGATACTATTGTACTGTACCAGCTGGATTGAAGCATGAATGTGAGGGAGTTTTGGGACCAGCAGCTGAGACGTACGGTGTCATTTTTGGAGATGTCATTTATCTTACAGTAGGTTGTGTCTCCAATGTTCAGATAATGACAACATATATCCTATTACATCATCCATTGATTCAGTGTTAAGTATGATATTATGACAGTGATAATAGACTGTTGTCCTTTCCCCCATGTTACTCTCTTAATTCCTCTCCATCTGTCTCCACCGTAGTGTAGTAGGACGTGGTCCCTGTGTTGAGACACAGTCAACTTCATTAAACACATGAGCAGCTTTGCACTGGACCAGCACTGAAACGTTACATGTCAACAGCAGCAGAAGAGATCAACCATCAGGCCTGGGCAATAACAAGTAGTAGACTGGTCTAGTACTAGAAGAGTATTATGCAAACTTGGAAGATACATTCATTAAATCTTTTACGACAACCAAGCGGTGGTCTATATTTAACAGAGAGAGAGAGAGAGAGAGAGAGAGAGAGAGAGAGAGAGAGAGAGAGAGAGAGAGAGAGAGAGAGAGAGAGAGAGAGAGAGAGAGAGAGAGAGAGAGAGAGAGAGAGAGAGAGAGAGAGAGAGAGAGAGAGAGAGAGAGAGAGAGAGAGAGAGAGAGAGAGAGAGAGAGAGAGAGAGAGAGAGAGAGAGAGAGAGAGAGAGAGAGAGAGAGCTCAGTTTAAAAGCTCAGTTTAACCTAAAACTCTAAAGCGATCGAGCAGCCCTCTTTCTCCCGCTCTCTCTAAAGCCAAAACAATATCTGGGTAATTCATAGAACGGGAGAGGAACCAACCTACGTCACACAGCCAAAACGGAGCCATGTGCCATGTGCATGCAGCTCACATTGTTTGGATTGGTGAGGCAAACATGCACAATAAAACATTCTCTGCTGAATCTGTGGAAACATAGTGGAGAGAAGCAACACGCCTTAGTGTCTACCTGTCCAATCAGAATAGTGAAGCTGGGGGGAGAATGGTATCCAGCTGGTGAACATGAGTCATACACAACAGTCTGGTGTGGTGGGCTGGAACATTACTTTACACTCCTATATGAAGGGAGGCATTCCTCCTGGTCTACAGAGATGTATTGACGTAGTAGGCTATAGCAGCTCATAGTGAAAGCTCATTGATAGAAACTCTTTAGGGACTCGTTTTAATTAGTCCATTTGGATTTGAAATTCAAAACTATGAGGTTGCACAGTGTGACTGACTGGGTTTGAATCCGGGTCTTCTTTTCACCACAAGACTGTTATTAAAGCTGCGTTAGGATGCTGTCTCTCTGGGTTGTGTGTGTTTGTGTGTGGCCACCTCTCACCCTCCACTCCCCTCTGGTCTCCATGATCAATATGGTGAGCTAGTGGTTATCACCAGTCACTGGGACACTGAGAGCCAAACCAACACACCCTGGCCTTTTAGAGCCCAGGCTCTGTCTCTCTGTCTCCCAGCACCAGGCTCTCTCTGTCTCCCAGCACCAGGCTCTGTCTCTCTGTCTCCCAGCACCAGGCTCTGTCTCTCTGTCTTCCAGCAACAGGCTATGTCTCTCTGTCTCCCAGCACCAGGCTCTGTCTCTCTGTCTTCCAGCACCAGGCTCTGTCTCTCTGTCTCCCAGCACCAGGCTCTGTCTCTCTGTCTCCCAGCACCAGGCTCTGTCTCTCTGTCTCCCAGCACCAGGCTCTGTCTCTCTGTCTCCCAGCACCAGGCTCTGTCTCTCTGTCTCCCAGCACCAGGCTCTGTCTCTCTGTCTCCCAGCACCAGGCTCTCTCTGTCTCCCAGCACCAGGCTCTGTCTCTCTGTCTCCCAGCACCAGGCTCTGTCTCTCTGTCTTCCAGCACCAGGCTATGTCTCTCTGTCTCCCAGCACCAGGCTCTGTCTCTCTGTCTCCCAGCACCAGGCTCTGTCTCTCTGTCTCCCAGCACCAGGCTCTGTCTCTCTGTCTCCCAGCACCAGGCTCTGTCTCTCTGTCTCCCAGCACCAGGCTCTGTCTCTCTGTCTCCCAGCACCAGGCTCTGTCTCTCTGTCTCCCAGCACCAGGCTCTGTCTCTCTGTCTCCCAGCACCAGGCTCTGTTTCTCTGTCTCCCAGCACCAGGCTCTGTCTGTCTGTCTCCCAGCACCAGGCTCTGTCTCTCTGTCTTCCAGCACCAGGCTCTGTCTATCTGTCTTCCAGCACCAGGCTCTGTCTCTCTGTCTCCCAGCACCAGGCTCTGTCTGTCTGTCTGTCTCCCAGCACCAGGCTCTGTCTCTCTGTCTTCCAGCAC
Organism: Salvelinus namaycush; assembly: GCF_016432855.1. Lineage (NCBI taxonomy): Eukaryota > Metazoa > Chordata > Actinopteri > Salmoniformes > Salmonidae > Salvelinus > Salvelinus namaycush. The sequence continues at coordinate 10,077,515 of NC_052336.1, forward strand.
CAGGCTCTGTCTATCTGTCTTCCAGCACCAGGCTCTGTCTCTCTGTCTCCCAGCACCAGGCTCTCTCTGTCTCCCAGCACCAGGCTCTGTCTCTCTGTCTTCCAGCACCAGGCTCTGTCTCTCTGTCTTCCAGCACCAGGCTCTGTCTCTCTTTCTCCCAGCACCAGGCTCTGTCTCTCTGTCTTCCAGCACCAGGCTCTGTCTCTCTGTCTTCCAGCACCAGGCTCTGTCTCTCTGTCTCCCAGCACCAGGCTCTGTCTCTCTGTCTTCCAGCACCAGGCTCTGTCTCTCTGTCTTCCAGCACCAGGCTCTGTCTCTCTGTCTCCCAGCACCAGGCTCTGTCTCTCTGTCTCCCAGCACCAGGCTCTGTCTCTCTGTCTCCCAGCACCAGGCTCTGTCTCTCGGTCTCCCAGCACCAGTCTCTGTCTCTCTGTCTCCCAGCACCAGGCTCTTTCTCTCTGTCTTCCAGCACCAGGCTCTGTCTCTCTGTCTCCCAGCACCAGGCTCTGTTTCTCTGTCTCCCAGCACCAGGCTCTGTCTCTCTGTCTCCCAGCACCAGGCTCTGTCTCTCTGTCTTCCAGCACCAGGCTCTGTCTCTCTGTCTCCCAGCACCAGGCTCTGTCTCTCTGACTCCCAGCACCAGGCTCTGTCTCTCTGTCTCCCAGCACCAGGCTCTGTCTCTCTGTCTCCCAGCACCAGGCTCTGTCTCTCTGTCTTCCAGCACCAGGCTCTGTCTCTCTGTCTCCCAGCACCAGGCTCTGTCTCTCTGTCTCCCAGCACCAGGCTCTGTCTCTCTGTCTCCCAGCACCAGGCTCTGTCTCTCTGTCTCCCAGCACCAGGCTCTGTCTCTCTGTCTCCCAGCACCAGGCTCTGTCTCTCTGTCTTCCAGCACCAGGCTCTGTCTCTCTGTCTCCCAGCACCAGGCTCTGTCTCTCTGTCTCCCAGCACCAGGCTCTGTCTCTCTGTCTCCCAGCACCAGGCTCTGTCTCTCTGTCTCCCACCACCAGGCTCTGTCTCTCTGTCTCCCAGTACCAGGCTCTGTCTCTCTGTCTCCCAGCACCAGGCTCTGTCTCTCTGTCTCCCAGCACCAGGCTCTGTCTCTCTGTGTCCCAGCACCAGGCTCTGTCTCTCTGTCTTCCAGCACCAGGCTCTGTCTCTCTGTCTCCCAGCACCAGGCTCTGTCTCTCTGTCTCCCAGCACCAGGCTCTGTCTCTCTGTCTCCCAGCACCAGGCTCTGTCTCTCTGTCTCCCAGCACCAGGCTCTGTCTCTCTGTCTCCCAGCACCAGGCTCTGTCTCTCTGTCTCCCAGCACCAGGCTCTGTCTCTCTGTCTTCCAGCACCAGGCTCTGTCTCTCTGTCTCCCAGCACCAGGCTCTGTCTCTCTGTCTCCCAGCACCAGGCTCTGTCTCTCTGTCTTCCAGCACCAGGCTCTGTCTCTCTGTCTTCCAGCACCAGGCTCTGTCTCTCTGTCTTCCAGCACCAGGCTCTGTCTCTCTGTCTCCCAGCACCAGGCTCTGTCTCTCTGTCTCCCAGCACCAGGCTCTGTCTCTCTGTCTCCCAGCACCAGGCTCTGTCTCTCTGTCTCCCAGCACCAGGCTCTGTCTCTCTGTCTCCCAGCACCAGGCTCTGTCTCTCTGTCTCCCAGCACCAGGCTCTGTCTCTCTGTCTCCCAGCACCAGGCTCTGTCTCTCTGTCTTCCAGCACCAGGCTCTGTCTCTCTGTCTCCCAGCACCAGGCTCTGTCTCTCTGTCTCCCAGCACCAGGCTCTGTCTCTCTGTCTCCCAGCACCAGGCTCTGTCTCTCTGTCTTCCAGCACCAGGCTCTGTCTCTCTGTCTTCCAGCACCAGGCTCTGTCTCTCTGTCTCCCAGCACCAGGCTCTGTCTCTCTGTCTCCCAGCACCAGGTTCTGTCTCTCTGTCTCCCAGCACCAGGCTCTGTCTCTCTGTCTCCCAGCACCAGGCTCTGTCTCTCTGTCTCCCAGCACCAGGCTCTGTCTCTCTGTCTTCTAGCACCAGGCTCTGTCTCTCTGTCTCCCAGCACCAGGCTCTGTCTCTCTGTCTTCCAGCACCAGGCTCTGTCTCTCTGTCTCCCAGCACCAGGCTCTGTCTCTCTGTCTCCCAGCACCAGGCTCTGTCTCTCTGTCTTCCAGCACCAGGCTCTGTCTCTCTGTCTCCCAGCACCAGGCTCTGTCTCTCTGTCTCCCAGCACCAGGCTCTGTCTCTCTGTCTCCCAGCACCAGGCTCTGTCTCTCTGTCTTCCAGCACCAGGCAACAGCTGAACCTTCCAGCTGTCTCTGATTAATGTGTTGGACGTCCATTTTTACACCAGTACAATGCCCATGTATGAATTTGATCAGTGTACAGTGACAAATGGCCATTCTCTTCCTGCTAAGAGCCTTCATTGTTTCAGCCCAGTAGCGCTTGTCACTACGTCACTGCCCTGGCAGAGCTGGTCACAATCAGTTGTTCAGAAATACAGTATGTATAAATGTGGCTCTAGCTGCTCAGTGACATTATTGTCTGTAGACAATAGATCAACAAACGTTTATTTTGTCGATGAATACTAGGTACACATATAACTTGTTACCATTCAATTTGAGTAGAATAATCTTTATACTAAGCTTTGTTTGTATTGTTTGTATTGGTGTTGGTCATAAACCCTACTCATACACACTGTTCTGCAGGAGGTTTGTGTGTTGATTGTTTTTAGCACTCTTCTGATGTTTGTACAAACAAACTATAAACAGAGAGAGAGAGAGAGAGAGAGAGATGGAGAGCTAGAGAGAGAGAGAGATGGAGAGCAAGAGAGAGAGAGATGGAGAGAGAGAGAGAGATGGAGAGCTAGAGAGAGCGAGATGGAGAGCGAGAGAGAGAGATGGAGAGCTAGAGAGAGCGAGATGGAGAGCGAGAGAGAGCGAGATGGAGAGCGAGAGAGAGAGAGATGGAGAGCTAGAGAGAGAGAGATGGAGAGCTAGAGAGAGAGATGGAGAGCTAGAGAGAGAGAGATGGCGAGCTAGAGAGAGAGAGATGGAGAGCAAGAGAGAGAGAGATGGAGAGCAAGAGAGAGAGATGGAGAGCGAGAGAGAGAGATGGAGACCTAGAGAGAGAGAGATGGAGAGCGAGAGAGAGAGAGAGATGGAGAGTGAGAGAGAGAGATGGAGAGTGAGAGAGAGAGATGGATAGCTAGAGAGAGAGAGAGAGAGATGGAGAGAGCACACTCTGGACAAGTATTGGTTTTGGAGAGAGTACAGGTCAGTAACACCATACAATGTCAACTATGTACAGTAGCTACGTCCCACATCATTGCTTTACACAATCATCGTCAATGTCGACATCCATGGCTCAGTGTCACCCTTGATGTTGACGTGATTGTATAGCAAAGGGCAAAGTATGGTTTTGAGTATCAGTTGGTGCGGAAGGTCCTGTACTATCTGCCACAGTATCCAGTACATGGTGAGTGATGGAATATCAGTAGGGTATAAGGCACGGATCAGGATGACATGACAGCCAGCGGATCCTGGTGTCCTGCTGTCTTTGAATAATGCAGCTTTTTCCTTAACGCCCTTTACTGTCCTGGCCCTGTCACTGAAGATGCCATCTATGGACAGTTCATGTCTGTCACTGAAGATGCCATCTATGGACAGTTCCTGTCTGTCACTGAAGATGCCCATTCTCAACTCAGAGACACACAGGACACCAAGGTATAATAATGTATAATAAATTGTGTACTTTATACATATTACTTTATGAGAGTACACATTTTCATTTGATCCCGGTGGATCCCAGATAGCCTGTATAACTCTGTTTGTCTCCACCCTTTATTCCCTTTGTGTCACTAAAGATGCCCACTCAACTGAACCCAGAGACACACAGGACACCACAGCTGGAGACAGCCCATATGGACACATATCAGTGCATATAGTGTATATTCTTCTGAGAGAGGCTGGAGACAGTATTGTTTTTGTTTTTGTATACAGTATATAATATTGTATATTGTTTTGTATACAGTATATAGTATTGTATATTGTTTTGAGAGTCCACTCTGACAATAGTACATTTTTATTGGACTGAATGGTTGATGACCTTAAGTAAGACGCCTCTCTTGAAGTGAGTCTCCTAACTGCCGTCCTTATGACACAAAAAATATGCCACACGTGACTATTTATGGGCAGTAAAACAACCATCCACAGGCTCACTAACAGACTGTGGAGAAGGGAGCCATAAAAGACTCATGTTCACTTAGAGCACAACACAACAGACAGCATGGGAGTTAAACTAGCTGTCATACACTGAGGAGGGGGATTTTACAAAGCCACCCAGCCTTGGCTACACACACACACACACTCACACACATACACACACACACTCACACATACACACACTCACACACACACTCACACACACACACACACACACCGACAGCCAGCTGAGCTGAACATGAAATAACGCAGCAGTCATGCTCCTACTGTAGTGGGTGACATGAACTAGTGGCCCCTCACATAGGAAGTGACATAAACAAGCAGGCCCCAGAGAGGAAGGCCCATCAGCGCCGATGATGAGCGGCTCTCTGGATGCTCCTTGACATGTGCAGCGGCTGGGGTGTGAAGGGGGATGCGAAGGGGTGGAAGAGGGGGGAGGTGAGGGGTGGAGGAGGGGGAGGCGAGGGTTGGAGGAGGGGGATGTGAGGGGTAGAGGGGGAGGTGAAGGGTGGAGGAGGTGGACGGGGGGGGTGAGAGGGGCACACACACCGCAGCGGTAGCATGCAGAACGCGACTGCATTATCCAGCTGATTGAGTTATGACAGCTGGTGCCCAAGAGGAAACCAGCTAGCGCTGCGCGGGCTGGATAGGATCGCCCAGGCTGCAGACAAATGATGATAAAGAGATCACTTTAAAGAACAATCTCCATAATATTTCATGCTCGCTCAGCGGTCTCCCAGGCAGCCCGGGCTGCGAGGCTAACTGCTCTATCAATTGATTTGATTCACTGCCGGAGCTACTTCCCTCACATAGTATTTCAAATAAATGACACCGTAGATAGAAATGATATCTGCATCAATATTAACCCTGAAAAGAACTAATGGACGCCGGGTGTAATTTGCTGTACATCCCCAGTAATGCATAGCAGGCAGGTGACGGAAGAGTTCTGACTATAGAACAGTTTTTCTTTCTTCTTCCCCTAAGCGCAAGATGATACAACAGCACACATTCACACACGCATGCACACACACGCACTCACACGCATGCACACACTTGCACACACACACACGCATGCACACACACACGCATGTACCGTGTACGTACACACACATGCAACCCCCCCCCCCCCCCCACACACACACCATACCCCCCTCCCCAGGCAGCTATTTGCTTTTGTATTTATAAAGTGCATTTTAGAAGTCTAAACCAACCCATCTCTGTCAGGCAGCCAGGCCTGTGGAACACTAAGCACCTTCTCAGATAAATCAGTCTTGACCAGTTAGCTATTAGAGTGCTCAGTAAACAGAGGCCAGGCACGTAAGGTGCTCATAATGATTACATTTCAGAGGTTTTATTAATGCGGAGACATGATGTGGTTTTCTCTGTTGCAGTGGTTTAACATGGTCCAATACCTC